>NC_085842.1:136408535-136747285 GCF_035594765.1 Anolis carolinensis | reverse complement strand
TGTCTTTTTAGTGGTGGAGGTACTGAAATTAGGGTGCATCTTACAATCCATGGTGTCTTACAATTGAAGAAATACGTTATATACAGTATAACTTAAGCAATATGATGGGATTCCTGGGTCTAGCATATTCAAAACTTGGTGTACATTCAAATATTGACCAAATCTCAGGATTACAAAATCTGCTTTGTGGTTTTTTAAAAATAAATCTCCAAAATTTCAACTGGAGCTAGGTACCAAAATAATATACTTTTGAGTGAAAGAATCCGGTGTCCAGGAACTTGTTTTGAGAGAGAATTATGAGCAAAGCACACAGTATTTCTACACAGAAATCCAATTCTGGTTAACCAAACTTATTTTTCGCAGGAGTAGAATCATGTTTCTGCTATTAAACAGCTGGGAGTTCGAAATCCTTATCAATCTATTGTAAATTATTAATGGATCCATCAGTAGATCCCAGATAATCTTATTTATTTATTTATTTATTTATTACATGCATTTATACCCCGCCCTTCTCCCCGAGGGGACTCAGAGCGGCTTACATTCTGCCACGAGGACCAGCAACAAGTATACTATAAAACAAAACAATTCAAACATGATAAAAAGTATACAAAAATTAAAACGCTGCAAGGCAGCGATATTGCACCATAATCTTCTCCCTATCCTTGTGAATAAGTGACATTAAAATTCTGCTTATATTTCGTTCTGTACATCCAATTTGGGAATGTGCTTTCCCTTTGCAGCATCAAAGTGTTACATTATTGAATTAAGCCTAAAACTCCATAAAATGGAAAGGTCTTATTTCAATTTAAATCCACTGATTTCCCAAACAGTGGCAAGTGACATGTACACAAAAGGCCAACTTAAGCTACTAACACAAAGGATTCAAGAAAATTGCCTCAGGCAGCATTAAAATAGTATCTCTTTTGCCTTACCTTTCACAGTGTAAAGCGTCTGGGGTGCTTTGATCATGCTGAGCGACAACTTGGAGAAAGGTGTCTTTATGTGTTTCCTGAGAAAGTGGAGCCTGCAAAAATCACTTGCGAGTGCCCAGAGAGAAACTGTGTTCTAGGAGAAGGAACTATTGCCAAGAAGGTACGATTGACTATGGCAAGAAATGTCAATTTACTGTTTCTGTGGAACTCACTTTGTTCAGAATTTCTATAGAGCTTTCTAGGTAACTCGTCATCATTCTTATTTGACTCTAAATCTACACCCATTTTTGATGTATCCCACTGATTCTATATACTGCCTTCAGACTAAATTTAATTATTTCAGAATTATATGGCCGGCCCTCCGTATCCACAGACTCTGCTTCCACAGATTCACCATCCACAAGCTGAAAATATTTTTAAAATCCAAAAAGCAAACCCTGCTTTTGCCATTTTATTGAAGAGATGTCAATTTACCATGCCATTTTGTGTAATGGGACGTGAGCATCCAAGAATTTTGGTCTCCATGGAATATCCTAGAATCAAACCCCAAGGCATAACAGGGGCCTGCTGTATGTGCACACATATATGCATGCTAGGAATATGTTGCATTGCTGAGGCTGCTTCATTCCACTGTTAATATTTCTCCAGCTTTTTAGGGCTGCTTTCTACGTTGCTTATTACCAATATGATGATTTTCATCAGATTTGTGTGTGTGTGTGAAAGCACAAAAAAGGGAGGCGGTTTTACTTAGAAAAAAATGGATATTTCTGATTATTTTTGATGGATCAGTCTTGCATCAGGTACATTTGTGCGTGTGTGTTCTTTTTTTTTGTCTTTGTCTGTTACATAGTAGAAATAAAGTCCAGAAAGAAAATGACAGAGATAAAACTATATTTGAAATGAGAAGCACATTATTCCTAATTTCTTGCTGTATCCTCCTTCTACAGTGTTTTTAGAACTTTGTGTGCTAATCACTTTGAATCCTATTTGGGGAGATAAAGCGGGGTATAAATCAATATAAAAATATTATTATAATAATAGTTTTTAAACTATAGTAAATTTCATTTTCAGCAGAAAAGTTTGTCTGCCTTACATATAGACACAGCTTGTTAGTTTATTTATAATTATTAAATACCAGAATTACAGTTTTGGTATAATTAATAATATACTTTCCTGACAATTCGTGTAATTCTTTTTTTTTGTTAATATATTCAGTACTACTGCACAAATTATGGAATTCATTCTGTATATTACTTGTGCAAACGCCTATTTAATTTTTTGTGTGACAGATTAGTGTCTTACAAATATGGAAAGGGGCTATACATTTACTGTGATTATGGACATTTTTATTATCATCTTAGGGCCCTTCCACACAGCCATATAACCACAATATCTGCTTTGAACTGGATTATCTGAGTCCATACTGCCATATAATTCAGTTCAATGTAAATTTTATACAGCTGTGTGGAAGAAGCTTTAGTGAAGCATTCCTGTTCTGTGAAGTATTTCTAGTCCTACCACTGACTGGCAGATTTATGTATTCAGGTGGAATATCCATTTCGTAATACAAACTTGTAAAATATGGGGTTTTGAATCAAATACACATGTCAGCTTTCTATTGTTATACCTAATAATCGCCTGCTTCCTGCAACCTCTTTGAGATTGTCATTCAATTTGGACAGCTGCAGAGCTTCAGAAGTCTTGTGGCCAGCAGATTCTGTCATCTATAGCCATAGCAACTGACTATGAATTATGTCAGTTGCAATCCAAAATCCTCTGGAAAACATAGCTGTCCACCTTTTCCATAAAAAGAAGAAAGTTCTTAAGCACATAGAAAACCTAAGAAATAGTTGATCATTTGTGCACAGCTAACTGGGTTTTTCACCCATCCATATTTTACCCTACAAACCCCTCATTGAATATGCTGCCTAGGGGTATGGTGGAGTCTCCTCTTCTGGAGATTTTTTAAGCAGAGGCTGCATGGCCATCTGTCAGGGATGCTTTGATTGTGTATTCCTTTATGGCAGTGGCTGGACTAAATGGCCCTTGAGGTCTCTTCCAACTTTATTTACTATATTTATACCCTGCCCTTCTCACCCCGAAGGGGACTCAAAACAGCTTTACAAATTGGCAATAATCCATTGTCATATAAACAAACATGTAAAGACAATAAGCATATACATTAAACCATAAAAGTTAAGAAAAATCTATACATTAAAACCAATTGTTAAACTCTATTATTCTATGATCAGCTATTTCTGAGAAAATACATTTGCAGTAAACTTTCAGGATAAAATACTGCAAAAACTGGGGATCATTCCTTTAAATCTGTTTTATTTCTGTAAATATCCCATTCTTTTACCAGTAATACCAAAATTATGGTGTTTAATATTGCAGGTGGCCTGTCCCTGTTTTGTATCCAACGTAAAGCCTGAGAAGGTACTGTACTAAACACTTGTTCTCTATCTGAAAACGCCCTAAGTTTCATTATATGCCCTCCTAAAAATCAAGTAAAAATTAAGTCGCTAGTGTGTTCCCTGTCAGCTTGCAAATATGACCCTCTTCTAAAAATATTAGCATGCTTTATTTTTCTGTTTAAAATTCATTTGTGGTGTTTACTGTATGTTATCTCGCTCCCACCTCCATCACAAGCGTGGCTTGTGGAGACGAGGGAGCGGTCCTTCTCCGTGGTGGCCCCCTGCTGTGGAATTCCCTCCCCAGGGAGATTAGGCAAGCACCCACCCTGTCAGCCTTTAGAAAACCCGGTAAAAAACAAGGCTTTTCCAGTGCGCCTTCGAATAATCATTCCCCATGGCAGACCCCTCCTAAAGGAAGCCTGCTTTATTTGCACTTTACTCTGCTCCCATATTGGAAATAACTGGACCTCCTATTCCAACCCAAAATTTCTCTAGAGAACCCTTTAGCACTTTATCCAGGCACTTTATTAAATGGTCTTACAACTATATACCTTACACTTTTGTGCCCCCCCCCCCATTTTATTCATTAGTGGTGGTGTTTGCCTCATATTATTTTACCATTCTATTTTACTATTATTGTGTTATACTGTATTATTGTGTTATTAATCTGTTTTTATTTTAATTGCTTGGGTTTTTTTGTTTTTTGGGTGGGTTTGGTGGGTAAACAGTTTATTAATGATATGGTACATAACAAAACAGCAAATTATAGCAGATATAGTCAGATAACAATCATTTTGAAATATACATACATTAGTAATCAACTGGTTAATTGAGTACATATTATCAGTACAGTGTTCCCTCAGTACTTCGCGGTTCACTTTTTGCGTATTCGCTGTTTTGCAGTTTTTCAATAAACTCTAAAATACTATTATAAATCATAAAAAATTACAATTTACAGTCTAAGGAAGGGAGGAAGGAAAAGCCAAAGGGAGAGAAAAGGAGCTCAAGTGGCAACGGGAGGAGAAGGAGGCGATTTATCAACACACAATTGGTTGATAAAAACTTAAAATAGTGTATAACTACTAAAATAATGTATAAATATTAAAATAAATATAGTATCCCTACTTTGTGGATCTTCACTTATTGCGGGTGGTCCTGGAACCTAACCCCAGCAATAAGTGAGGGAACACTGTAACTCAAAACATATAGAATTGCTCTTTCTACATGTTATCCACTATTTTCAATCTAGGTTTCTACTCATTTTAAAAAAATTAAATATAAGAGTTCACCCTAACATTCAAACAAAGACATACAACGTATTACACACAACAGACCCTGCACACACCCAAAACCCCTATCCCACACAAAATAAAACCCCTTCCCCACACCCGTGCACCCTTCACCATGACTTCCAATCCTGAAGCACTATGAAGCCTTTAAGCCAATTTATCTATCCTTGTTAATAGTAACCCTAAATTCCTAATGGAACTCCTCTATGTTACTGACTCTCTATTCAGATATGCTATGGCTAACTTCCATGTTTCTAAAAAGTCCTCATTACTTTTGTTCCTCCTATTATTGGTAAGTTTGGCCATTAGCATATATTCCCGCATTCTTTCCCTCCAATCCTTTTTAGTTAAACCTTTTTCCCCTTTCCAGTCTTTGGCTATGGTCAATCTTGCTGCAGCAAGGCTATATTGGTATATTTCTTGGTCCTTTGGGTTATTGTTTTCTCTATGTAAACCTAGTAGACACAATCCTGGATTTTTTTTTTAATCTTATTATGTGCATTTTATTTGTCTCTTTAATTACCTTGTTCCAAAATTCCTGTATGGTCACACAAGTCCACCACATATGGATGAAAGTCCCTTTCTGTTTCCTACACCTCCAGCGAATAGCTTGTTGTGATTTATCTATTTTTGCCAATGTTGCTGGGGTGATATAGCATCTATAAAACATTTTATATTGATTCTCCCTAATTGATTCCGATATCGTGAATTTGAATTCTTTGTTCCATAGGTACTCCCAGTTATCCAATTCTATTGGCCTACCTAGGTCCTTGGCCCAGGATATCATTACTGTCTTGACTGTGTTGTCCTCCATATTGTAACTTAATATGTATTTGTATAATCTGGAGATTAACCCTTTGTTTCCCTTTTCCCATATTCTTTCCAGTTCTGATTTTTTAGATTGCTTGTTGATGTTGTTTATATATGCTTTTAATTTTGTTCATGTATTGTTTTTTGGGCTTGGTCCCATGTTAGCCGCCCCGAAAAATATATTATTATTATTATTATTATTATTATTATTATTATTATTATTATTATTATCTTTCTACATATATATTCAGTATAACAGTACATTCAGTATAACAGTCTGCTTTTAGGTAGCTTTCATTTTAACATTCATTACTCTGCTTTAAAACAGTAGCTTAACCTTCTAAAAACAATTGCTTTGGGCATCATTATTTTGAACAGATTTTGATATTTTTTCTGTATTATAATGCCTTTTGGCATGATGGGAAAGAAATATGGAAATGTGTAACCACACATGGAGAATTTTAATTACATGCAGAGAGGATATTCTTGAGTTGTGAAAATAACAAAAATTGATAATCAAAATGCTAGAGGTGATGAAGCAATTCTTCGAGGAAATGTTACAAAATTGGGAACTTCTTGACTTAGAACAAATGGATAAAGAAGGAACCTCATGCAGATTAACATGGTATGGCATAGGGGTATGTACTGGATAGTCCTCCAGAGGTGGATGAGGCTATCACTGACATCTAATCCCTATGGATCTTTATTAACTCCAGTACAAGAGAGAGGGTTGATGCACAGTACCCCCAATATCTCTAGTCCTTTTTACTTACCAATCAAAGACTAGAAACAGAGAAGATAAAAGTTCAATAGTTTATTCTGCAGAAGAACTGGGGGGGAGGGTGATTTTCCAATTGAGACAAGCCAAGAAAGTGTCAAAAAGTGCCACGTTTGACTGTTTCTGAATCATGGGTTTTATAGTCTCAAATTGATGCAAACATGCACTCGTACACACAAAATCAAACTTTCTTTTCCCCCTATCTGTCTGTAATTTTCCCCTCTCACCTCAGTGCCTCTATGTCTCTTTTCTCTTCTGTAAACAATCCTGTGTTTCCCAAACAATCCTTATGTTTCTGAAAACAATTTCCGGCACATTTTTTCACCTCACATCTTCTGTTGCGTCAGCCCTAACTCTCTTGTCCTGCCACTTAGCAGCACTTTAGCAACGTTTACCTCTTTCCACATTACGTTTTGCTCCTGCATCCTATTTCTTTAACCCATTTTAACTTTTCCTTCCTGTGAAAAGTTTCCTTCCTAGTCCCAACAAGAGGATCTGTGTGGATTAATGTATCTAATTAGCCAGTAGGGAAATAGAGTGCTGGGCTGAATATGTCTTTGAAGTGATCCACCAAAGCCCTCCAGTGTTTGAATTGAAGTGTTTCTTCTCCAAAGCAGACTAAGCCTCGATACTTCTGGAGATTTGGTAGCAGATTGATTTGGAGGAATATAAAGAGCGTCTCTCCAAAATTTTCCCCCCATTCCCAGCTCTCCAGATATCAGGGATGTTCATCATGTAACTCTCAGATGTGGATGGACTGCAAATCACAGCATGCTTCATTGTTGTATATGCTGGCTAGGGCTTCAGGACTTTTATTTTAACAACATGTGAACAGCTGCCCTGCCATATTAAAAACAAAATACTAAGGTTTTTTTAAAAGAATAGGTTGGTAAAGTCTATTGTACAATGAAAGTGGGAGAACAATAATTTTTATAGAGAAGTAGGAAAAATATAGAATAAGAGAAAGAGAAAAAAAGAAAAAAATTAAAAATAAAAATTTAGAAAAAGAAAAATGTTGACTTTCATCTTGCTTTTACTGGTCTTTGAATTCATTCGTAGTCAATATCTTATTGTAATGATACAACTTTCCCTTCATCTTCTTCTAATCTTGGAATTGATTAACTTCAACTGATGAGATCTAGTTTGTTCTGTTTTAAATAGTCTTTTACTAGGTCCTAATTAGTTTCCTTTTTAGGTAACCCCTGATTTGATGATAACCAGTGAGTCAGCCTATCCATGTTCATAATCTCTAATACCTTATTTATCGAGTCTTCTTTTTTCGGCATTTCATTTTGCCTCCACATTCTTGCATAAACTAGCCTAGCTGCTGTGACCAAAAAGTTGAACAAAATCTCTTTATTCTTGTCATTCTCAATATCTAACATTCCCAACAGGAAAAAGTCCGGTTCCCATTGGATTTTTATTTTCAAAATCAATTGTATAGCTTCCTTTATGTCTTTCCAAAACTTGCGCTTTCAGGCAAGTCCACAAAATATGAAAAAAGTACCCGTCTGTTGTTCACATTTCCAACACTTATTGGATGCGTTCTTATAACATTTAGAAATTTTATTTGGTGTCATATACCATCGGTACTGCATCTTAAGCCAATTTTAAATCATGTAAGTATATTTAGGTCTTTGTTTCCAAGCTTTTTCCCAATGTTTTAAATCAATCTGGTGGCCAATATTTTGGGCCCATTTCACCATGCAGTCTTTTATTTGTTCTTTCTCAGTGGCCCATTCTAAAAGTTTTTTATAGATTTTGGTGAAATACTAGGATTGATCAGGTGTCTTCCTCACGTTTTGGAGAAGCAGTGTTGAAGTAATATATCCCAGAGCTATTTAGTGTTCAGAGCTTTGGTCATTCACTCCCAAGAGCAGAAATATTAAATGTTTTTGTGATTTGTGTGGGAAATAGAAAACACTGAATACTCATCTGAAGAAGGCTGGATATTCAGGTTCTTCCTCCTCTACTCACGTGTGTTAAAGCCTCCATTATCCACAACTGTTCTGTTACATAGTGAATTTGAGTGTTTGAGTGTTTGATATCTTTCTCATTCACCATCAAAAGAGATATAAAATTTCCAGAAATTTTGAAGCTATAGGGGAAAAAACTTTATTTTTTTGGACGGAGGAGGTTGGAGGGAATTGACATTTTAAAAAATTAAAATGCAATACAGTAGAGTCTCACTTATCCAACATAAACGGGCCGGCAGAACATTGGATAAGTGAAAATGTTGGATAATGAGGGATTAAGGAAAAGCCTATTAAACATCAAATTACATTATGACTTTACAAATTAAGCACCAAAACATCATGTTTTACAACAAATCGACAGAAAAAGCACTTCAATACATGCTAAGTGTATGTAGTAATTACTGTATTTATGAATTTAGTATCAAAACATTACAATGTATTGATAACATTGACTACAAAAACACTGACTACTAAAAGGCAGACTGCGTTGGATAATACAGAACGTTGGATAAGTGAAGGTGGGATAAGCGAGACTCTACTGTATTAACACTATTTACACATTAAAGAGCATTTTATTCCTTTAGGAACATAACATTTGTTATGTTTAACATGGTGTATTATCAAATTATGTTATTTGCTGTATTAAAATTATAATTAAGAAAATAAAAGTTGAATTTCCTCCCCCCTCCGTTAAAATGGAGCTGTAAGCTCCTGAGCTGCAATGAAAATTTATCTCAATTATGAAACCCACTTAGTTTTAACACTTTATGGGGAGCAGGGTAAAAAGTTATAATTATAACAAGAGAAGACACTATCACTGTTAAAAAGCAAAGGAAATAATTTTGTCTCCTCTTGGTTCTCTGCAGTGCCAAGTTGAATACAAAGCATTCATTCCTATTTTTAAGAGAGAACAGAAAACCAAGAATCAGAATTACAATGATGTGATACTGTAGTCTTATCTAAAAGTCTAGCTACTGCATTGTTCATAGAAACTATATCAAAAGTAGAAGTAAATATTGCTTGTCTTTAAAAAAATCTTTCTTAAAGGAAATACCCCAAAATCAATTTTTTCTTAAAAATAAGATGGCTCTGGAAAAAATTCCCACTGAGCTTTTACTCACTAAGCCCCAGTCTCTAGCATTTACACTTGCCTATTTGGAAAAGTATGACCACCTCTATATTTTGTGTAATTTTCATAAAGATTGCTCACACAAGCATGAGAAGACAAGTGCATTCATTCTTTTTTAAAATCTTTAATCTGAAAACAGTATTTGCATAAATAAAATTATCTGTGCTTATTTTTAAACATGGCAGGTTCGGTCCCTCTCAGAAGTGTTTGCTAGACTTGCAAATTTCATTTGGCTCTGACAAACAAAAAGTAGTTTGTTGATTTCCAGTGATTGTCAGTGGCAGCATGTTTGCCACGTATAATTGTTTGAGAGACATTGAGAAAGTAAACAGTCCTTCCCTGCATATTTATGCAACTTTTCCTAGTTTAACACTATAGCAATAAAATTGGTGGAAAAATAGATTGACTGGTAACATTTCTCTTATGGTAACTGAGACATGTATAGAGGCAGAGCACTTTTATGGTTCCACGCATTGTGAAGGGTGTTTTTATCTATCAGTTCAGCTAACTTGGGGAAATACAATTTTATTATTTTAGAAATTTGCCTGACATTGCCTAGGTTAACAGTTATTTCACTTATGAGTTTTATGATGTCAACTGAAGTATAAATCTTAAGAAAATAATAATTTTATTTTTAGTACTCCATCTCCATCTACAAATGTGAAGTTTGACCAGAATAAGTATATAAATGTGCACTCAACAGACATCAAAAGTGTGGGTACAAGAGGGACCCAAAATGGTTTTAAAACTGGGTTGGAAATGTTACTATGATTTCCATTTTATTCCTGTTAGATAATACATCAGATTTCGTGATTCTGTGATCAAGCATATGGACTTGTACTGCCAAACAAATAAGCAAGCACTTTATAATGTACAGTGGTAGTACAGATCTTTTTGAATTGATGTGATCTGTTGGCTTCTCTTCTTTTTAGTTTTTGTTTGAGTGGATCTGTTTGACCACATCAAGGGACAGGAGGATAGACTTAGACATTGCTTAATAAGAGTCCTTTCAGTGTCAGTAACACATTGTGTGCTAAGAAGCCCTTTTGTAAAGTTTTGAGGATATCTTCTCAGGATGCAGAGAACATAGATGTGTCCGTACAGTTGTATTCTATCTAACCAGTTTCATTTCAAATTGAAGTATTAACAAATATAGCCATGTTGCAGATTTAGTATATATCAAGCTTATAGTTTGGAATTACATTTTAAATCCCATTCCCAGAGCCAGAGACCTGGTTTCTCTGACAAAAGGGCAGTTGCCATTCCCCTGCCCTCCATACTCTTGGCATAATGTATGGCATGCATAGAGGGATGGAAGATATGTTTGCTCTTCTGCTGGTTTTCATGAGCATTTGCTTGGAGCCAGAGAAAGCCTGTATGTGTACCACCCTTAATCCCTTGGAAAAAGAGATAAATAAGTTTTGGAATGACAAAGATTTCAAAACTGATGTGTCTGTCCCAATTCATTGGGCTATTCTGTATTTCTGTATCTATTTACAGTATTGTAGAATGTTACCTCACAACTTTGTCAAAAGTAAAATAGCTCAAAATCGTTTGCTGCCTTTTCTGTATGTGAAGTTATATTAGAAGAATGCATGTAAGTGGTTCAAGCTTTAAAAGATAAAACCCGTTAACTTCAGTGTCAGAACCAATTTGTATGCAGAAGCTTGTGAAATTATTCCAGTGCAGAATTCAGAGTAGTTCACAACATTAAAATACATGAATGGTTCAGTAATGAAACCTGTCAAAGACCAATTCAAAATATCATGTTGAAATGTTATTTTAGGATATACTGTATGTAGCCTAACATATTTAGCATTCTGTTGATTAAAATGCTTCCTGTGTTGTCTGACAATCACTTCATAAGCTGGAAAATTGGATACATTGTTATTCTAGCTGCAAAATCACAAGAGGAAGCATATTCACATACAATTCATCTTCTGATGGTTCCCAATGGTCATAGTTGTTAGCTTCATTTTTTAAATAAAAAGGTCTTTAGATTTTGAAGTCATGATTTGGTTCTGAATCTTAAGAAAGAATGTGGTTATCTTGTCAGGTGGAATTAGTGAAAATTGTTGGCTACTACCCAAGTTTGGGTTTCTAGACAGGAAATCAGCCTAGTGGGGCTCCATTTTTGCAACATATTGAGAGCAAGGATGTTCCCATCTTCTTCTCTTTCTCACCTGGTGAATTGGTGACAAATTGTGACTTGGCTTGGGTTTCCAGACAGGAAATCAGTCAAGTGAGGGATCATTGCTTGTGGCATAATTGAGAGATTCGCCATCATCTACTTCCATACCTTTTGTTCTTCTCCCCCTCACACATGTGCACAGTACCCTGCCACCTGCCCCACTAGAGCAACATGAACTGGAAAGTTGCTCAGGAAAATCAATCTCAGCCTGCCATCATCCCAGTTTCTCAAAGATGCATCTGTCTCCTTAAATATGAGGATTGAGCATTTTCCTTCACCTTTCATGTCCCTCTTCCTGAAACTCCCCAAACAATTCCTTCATCACTCAAGTGGATGCATGTACCACCAGCAGTAACGTTTGACTTTGTTGCGACAATGGACAAAGTTGTTAAAGGAAAACAGAGTCCCAAGAATAATTTATTAGTGAGTCCTTAGGCTGGCACTATGGTCTGTATGCAAAATTTTCTTGAACGAAATGGTAAATCCAACAGTAGCATGCCATAGCTGATTAAACTCTCATATAAAGGTGCATTTATTGAGACATATTTCTTTCCTTTAGGTAAGGAAATTATTGAAGAAGCAGATAGTGAAGATCATGTCCTGTTCCCCGGATTCTCAGAGTACCCCTGATCACACTGAAGGAGATTCTGCAGCAGCGGGTGACCAACAAGCAGAAGACCTTAAAGCTAGCTCAAAAAGTGAACTACACAATGATGTTGCAAGTTTCCAGGAGGGAAAGGAAGATCACCTTGATGAAATGAGAAAAGGGGTGCCTTGCGAAGCAGCTGGGCTGCCATTGCAACCACCCTTTATTCTGAAAAGGGATGATGGTGCCTCAGACTACAAGCTGCATTCATCAGAACAAGATGCAGATGACGAAGCAGCGGATGACACTGATGACACCAGCTCAGTCACCTCCTCTGCCAGCTCCACAGCCTCCTCTCAAAGTGGCAGTGGCACAGGGCGCAAGAAGAGCATTCCCCTCTCAATCAAAAACCTTAAGAGAAAACATAAGAAAAAGAAAACCAAGGTTAGCCGGGAGTTTAAACCAGGTGACAGGTAAGGTTAGAGCTTATATTCTACTGACACAGGCCCTTAAAATCCTGCCTATTCTGACTTTTTGTGGTCAGATGTAAGATTCCTGTATTACTTGCTGTGTCCGGTCATGCATTGCTGTGGCTTCTGGGAATCATTTGTTGGCCAAGTAGAATAGCAGTGAATAGCCTTGCAGCCTCAAAAGCCTGGCTATTTTCTTCTTATGGGAATCCTTGTTGGGTGAGCTGGAATAAGCTTGCTGCTTGGAAAGCTAGGTACTTAGGTTCTAAGGGAATGATTTTTTGGGCTGCTAGAATTGCAATGAATAGCCTCGCAGCTTAAAAGCCTGGCCGCTTCCTACATAGGACCATCCTTCGTTGACCAGGTTGAATGGGATGGAGTAGCCTTGTGGCTTCAAAGCCTGGAGGTTGTCTACCTAGGGGAAATCTTGGTTGGCCAGGTTGAACAGCACTGAAGAGCCTTGCTGTTTGCAAGCCTGGCCGCTTTCTACCTTGTGGAATCCTTGGTTGACCAGGTTGAATGGCAATGAATAGTCTCAGTGCGACAAGTATGAATGCTGCAATTAGTCACCTTGATTAGCATTTAATGGCCTTGCAGATATTAAATGTTATATAGCTGTGTGGAAGGGTCTTGAGACTACACTGTCATATCATCGAGTTCAAATCAGATAATCTGTATTTTATCAGCAGTGTGGAAGAGGCCTAAGTGTGAGGCCTAACTCTGGTTGTCGCCATTGTGGCTGTGTGGGTTGCTAGGATACGAAGGGGGTGGGGCCTACCCTTCTGACCGGCAGCTAGGGAGAAAACAGCTTTTCCACGTCTTCTAATTTGGACTTTATTTTTCTAGGGTTTTTTGTTTGAAAGACAGATTGGTGTGATTGGGTTCAGTGGCTTTGTTGTTTACTCCATAGTAAAACCGCACATTACATTTTTATATATATAGATAGAAATGCATGTAACTTTGGTTGTGTGGTGTTTAACTTGGTGGCATGTGTTACATGTTTCTCTTCATTGCTCATGAATAGAAACACTAAATATCAGTAACATGCAAATTTAAAAACCAAGGTTTCTTAAAAAACTAAATTTTCTAACCTCATGCGCAATTGACATTAAAGGAACGTGATAGAAGATGTTAAATTATCCTGAGAACGATTCACTGATTCTATAGCTGCTTAATGCAAAATATTTTTTCCACCAAATTGCACTTTATGAGATAAAGAAGTTTAAGAATTAGTGGTTAAACCTCTCTCTTTCCTCCTCTCTCCTCACCTTAATTTAGAGCCACACTTTGCTGTAACTTCAACCAAGGTTTTTTTAAATGCCAAGGGCCAACATAATACCATGTAAAATAATAGTGCTTTTTACCAGGTGGCTATAAGTAGTTTTGCATAGCCTTCAAATTCCATGCAAAGGTATTTTCCAGGCAGTTTCTTTTTATAGCAGCTGCACTTTCTTCAGCAAATTCAAATAGTTTAATTAGTGGTCACTTTACAACTTCCATTGGACTCAGGACTCAGGCACAAATAAAACAAGCAGGAGAAAGAGCTCATTTCAAAGATAATCTCTTGGCTATGAGTCCTTTTTGCACTATTAAAAACTAAATACAGTAATGTAGCTAGTGCTACTCAACTAATAAAGCTCTTTGGAAATCCAAGCTGGCTTCTGGTGCAGTGGTGAAATTTCACTGGCACCAAATGGCCCCTAGTTGATTTTTGTTAAGTATTGAATTCATGCCAAAGCAAGGGTACAAGGACCAGGACCCTGAGGTTTGCCAGTACATTCCAATTTATCGGTATGGGAATTTCCCCTCCAAGTCTACAAAGCACAGCTCAATGATGTGCATAACTACTCAAAAGAAAGCTCCAGAGCAACAGGATAGAGGCACATAATACTTAGCTTAATCTATTTAGAGAGCAAGGTATTTAACATTTAAATGCACTATGACATGCAAGAAATTTAATGTGGAAATGTCTTTAAATAGCCCTTACCTCTGGTCCCAGGCTTGGTATAGCGATACGTTTCGCTACTTAATAGTTGAAGAGCTCCTTTTCTCTGGTTCCAGTTTGAATCCGGGCACTGCTAATAGTAGTGGTCTTTTCCACCAGCACGCCAGGTGATAAGCCAGATGTCAAGGTTGTCGTGCATTTACAGCATTTGTACTCCTTGCAAATGAAATGTGCTACATATTGAGGACTAGGACTATGCTGCCTGGGTCAATTCCTGGTTGCCTGTGATCATCCAGTAATATGTGAACAACAAGCGCATTCTAAAATGAAGGATGCCATCATATAACACATTGTGAACAAAATTTGCTACAGCACATATTCTATTATCCTGAATTTGCATCCTCTAGAAGCTACTTTTATGCAGGCTGTCTTTTAGTATATTTGTCCTATAGCTGCTTTAGCTTAGTAGTTCTAGAGAGATCTATTCAGCTTCCTTAATAATAAAGGGAATAAGTATATATCAGCATTTAAGTCTACAAATCCATCTAGCAGTGAGTCAGAAATAGGTAAATCAAAATCAAAACAGACACTAGGGGAAGTATTGACAACAAGTATCTATTAGTCACTATCAGTTTTTCATTTCCATGTATTTGGGCCAGTTGCAAGTAAAAGTTCTTGTTTTTCAAAGGTACACAATTTTAGATATTGTTGGGGAGGGATGCTCACCCTATTTGGGGTGATTGAGCCAAATTCCAATCTGAAATCATTGAGAACTCTTGTTCTGCTTTGGTTCGACAGAGCAGCGACTTAGTAAAATTAAAGCTATTGAAACATTATATATGCTTGTAATATCAAAAAGGTTATAAGGTAAATTTTGAATAAAAACACTGAAGATATAAGGAATTCTTGTAAGCCACCTCACTTCCTTTTAGCTTTTGAATCCTGAACAAAATTGATAGGACTTCCTGGGTAACAGCATTTTTTATTTTTATATTTCCAGGCTCTATGTACATGCGTTGTGGCATATATTTATAAGCCTGTACCATAAAGTAACTGTTTCTAGCATTAGTTTTCTGGCTATAAAATCCTATTGAATTTCATCTAGCTGATTTGATAGACAGCATTGTTACTGAGTAGAAGGATTTAAATCTTTACCCATCCAGGGGCCATTATTTGGTCTCACCTATTAGATTCTATTGATGAGATGTTTCTTTCGGATGCTCTGTTTTGCCTTAGGCCCTGGTATTAAGGGCACATGTATTAATGCTATACACAAATGGCCAAGGAGAACTCATTTTGGCCTGCTTTGTTTCCTTTGGGAGTCCTCTACAGTAATATGTTGCCCTTTTCTTTCCTTTTCTTTCTTTCTTTCTTTCTTTCTTTCTTTCTTTCTTTCTTTCTTTCTTTCTTTCTTTCTTTTCTTTCTCGGTCACAGGGTTGCTGTAGAAGTGGTCACCACAATGACGTCAGCTGATGTAATGTGGCAGGATGGCACAGTGGAGAAAAACATTCGTTCCAATGAACTGTTTCCTGTCCATCACTTGGACAACAATGAATTTTGCCCTGGTGATTTTGTAGTAGATAAAAGAGGTAATTGGTAAAATGTGCTCTCTCTGGAGTCCTGCACTTTATTTGTATTTGAGTTTGGATCTTCAGACCGTCAGGAACTTCTAGCATAACAGCAGACTACTAGTAACTCCCATTGGTAGATTAAATCAGACTAGTTTTTTTCGTAAGAATGCTAAGCTACATATCTTCTTCTTGCAAAAGAGCTTGGACAGCTGCTTTCCATTTCCAATATCAATTGGCCAAAAGATTGCTGTGGCTCAAAACTTGATATTATTGTAGTTTCGTTAAACGGCCAAAGTGTTCTTATGGATATGTTCCCCACATGCTAGAGCAGTGAATTGAGGAGAGTCTCTATGCATCTTCCAAGCCCCAAAAACTGAGTGGGCTCTCCTGATCTTACTCTGACTTCAGAAGCAGTGAAAACAGAAACATTTTTTCTAAATGCCGCCCTCAACTGTGGAGCTCTTTTCTGCTTTCTTAGGCCCCTTCCACACCACCCCTATATCCCAGGATCTGATGCCAGATTATCTTCTTATCCCAGAATATCTGACAGTGGGGACTCATATAATCCAGTTAAATCAAATAATCTGGGATCAGATCCTGGGATAAAGGGCAGTGTGGAAGGGGCCTTACTGTCTGAGGCTTAGTACACATTAAAACAATTTCCAATCCCTCCTACAGATCTACTTCCCCCACAGTTTTGCTTGGTCTTAAACTTAATTTTCTGTCAAACACCCACCCCCACACACACTCATTAATGTATGCTGCAAATACATTTTGACTGGCTGGTAAGGCCATGGAAGATACATGGAGCTTTTTTTGTATTAATGAACTTTGCACCAGTAAAAGGCAGATCCAGTTGCAAATAATAGCAAACAGAATAGCAAACACTTTGTATATTTTAAGGCGTTAATGCAGTATTTCAGCTAGCCAGTTGACCTCAGTGAGTAGATTAGATGGCAACAAATTCCATTAGCAGTCTTTTAAAATATATTTTAATGTGCATAGGGGTTGGGTATATATCTGACATTTGATACCTCTTTGCAGGATGGTGTAATTGCCTCGCTCTGGTCTCTCTTGGGTAGAGCATAGAAACTCAAAGAAGACCTAAATTAAGTATCAGCGGGAATGTCAGGACAAGTCAAGTATTAGTAGACAAAAGTATACAGAGTAGATGCTGCTGTTTTGGTCTGCTTATTGGAGTACCTTTCTTTGTTTGCTCCTAAATAGCCCAGAGTTCTCAGGATCCTGGGATGTATGGAGTCGTACAGTCAGGTGACCACATTGGCCGCACATGTGTGGTAAAATGGTTTAAGCTGAAACCCACTGGAGATGATGTTGAGGTAAGGAGCAAAGTTCTAGTCATCTCGTCTTCTGTTTTTCTCTTCTCTGGGGTGCTTCTAAGACAGCTGCAGGGTTTTGGTTCTGTAGGTTATGTCCTGATAGGTTAATCATACTGTGAACTGACTTGGATGCATCAAAAGTGAATGCATGCTGCTGCCTTCTGCTTTTGCATATTGCTGAGGGAACTCTTACAGTGTTTTACGTTGCCATTAAATCCATATTGAAGTTAAGAGAAATGCATGTGCAGGAAATATTGTACTGGCCACTTTTTATTTTCAGTCCCTTTCCCAATTTGTTTTTGAATTTTTCACTGCCTAATAAAGAACAATGTATCTATAAAACCAAAAAAACTTTCCAACCTATTTTCAAGGCATAGTGTGTTGTTTCTTTTACCTCTTGATTCTCTTGACTTTGTCTTACTACATTTTTATTTTATTTTAAATACTAGCTGTGCCCGGCCACGCGTTGCTGTGGCTTAGTCTGGGGGTGTTGGTCAGTCTACATTAGGTTGTATTTATGGTGTGACCTCCACCCTTCTTTATACTCACATTAGTAGTAGTATTTGAAGTCTGTTACCTTCTTCAATTTTTGTGTTGATTGATAATTGCTTGAGAACCCTGTTGTCTTTGGTTTGTTGTTAATCGTGATGTCTGATTCTGCTGAGTGCGGTTTATATCTTATTGTGGTACAATAGTCCTTTTTTTGTTTTGCCTGTGTAGGTGTTTATTATTGTTGTTGTTGTAATAGTCATGAAGGCTGGATAAGTTAGATGCTACTCTATTGTTTTTTGGAGGCCCAGTGTAGCATTGACTGGCCTCTCAGCCTCAGTGCCTGGCTGCTTCTTGCCTGTGATGGTGTTGATTCTTATTGTTGTCATTGTTATTATTGTAATTGTTTTTTGGAGGCCAAGTGTGAATGTAGGGATTGGGGAGGTGGATGAGCACTGAATGGCCTTGTAGACTCAGTGCATGGCTGATTCTTGCCTGTGTAGGTGTTTATTATTAGTGGGTGAGTGGATGGATAGATAGAGTGCTCTCCTTGTTTCCTTTATTCCTATGCTGTTCCCTTTCTCTGCTCCAATCCTGAGCTCGCTGATAAGAACACACTGGTCAGAAAGGAGGGTAAATATAACCGGATCAATGGTCTTTCTCTCCCTTTTGCTCTTGGCCTTCCGGGCATAGAGGGAGGGCTCTTGTCCTTGGAGTTCCTTCGCTTCGCTTCCATTCCCTCCCTCCTTCCTTCGTTCTATCCGTCCCAGCCTTTCCTGCCTGCGGAGCCATGGGACTGGGTCAGTGGGTTGGATGGCGGGGAAAGGGAGAAGGAAGAGGCCTCTAATTGAAATGCATGGACTCCATGCCATGGGGTGCTGGAATTTGTAGTTTGCATCCAGTCCAACCCCTTTCTTTCTTTTTGTCATGGAGGAAGAACCCACCCAAACCTCTCAGACAGATGGCCATCCAGTTTAGTTGTGTTGTTATAGTCACGATGCATTGTTGTGAGTTTTATGGGTCCGGATTGTGGTTTTGTAGTGTGGTTGTGTTGTTACAACCAGGAGGCAAGGCTTTTGCATTATGTTGTCAAGTTTTGTATTTCTGGGGCGTTTAGTTGTGTGCCAAGTTTCGTATTTCTGGGGCGTTTAGTTGTGTTGTTATAGTCATGATGTGTTGTTGTGAATTTTGTGGGTCCAGATTGTGGTTTTGTGGTGTGATTATGTTGTTACAATTGGGAGGCGAGGCTTTTGCATTGTGTTGTCAAGTTTTGTATTTCTGGGGCATTTAGTTGTGTGGCAAGTTTTGTATTTCTGGGGTGTTTAGTTGTTTTGTTATAGTCACGATGCTTTGTTGTGAGTTTTGTGCGTCCGGATTGTGGTTTTGTGGTGTGGTTGTGTTGTTACAACCAGGAGGCAAGGCTTTTGCGTTGTGTTGTCAAGTTTTGTATTTCTGGGGCATTTAGTTGTGTGGTAAGTTTCGTATTTCTGGGGCATTTAGTTGTGTTATAGTCACAATGCATTGTTGTGAGTTTTATGGGTCCAGATTGTGGTTTTGTGGTGTGATTGTGTTGTTACAACCGGGAGGGAAGGCTTTTGCGTTGTGTCGCCAAGTTTCGTATTTCTGGGGCGTTTAGTTGTGTTGTTATAGTCATGATGTGTTGTTGTGAATTTTGTGGGTCCAGATTGTGGTTTTGTGGTGTGGTTGTGTTGTTGTAACCGGGAGGCAAGGCTTTTGCATTGTATTGCCAAGTTTCGTATTTCTGGGATGTTTAGTTTTGTTGTTATAGTCACTGCCCCCACAACTTTATCCTTTTATTTTTTCTTCATGTACTCTGTGAATGCACACTAATGGAGAAGGCTGCGCCTGCGCAGGCTCCAACGGATACTCTTCCAAGCTAAAGTTTGAAATTTGGCGGTAACCCCGCCCCTCTCCCCAGAGGGTATAAAGGGCGCCCTCCGTGCCCGCTCTCCAGTTCCTTTTTTTCCGCCGCAAAGCTCACTTCGGACTCTTCGTTCTTATGTCAACCACGCGATTTAAGCGGTGCACTCAGTGTGCCGCTAAGATTCCAGATTCCGACGGGCATGCTAAGTGCCTTTTCTGTCTCGGCGAAAGCCACGTCGTCGGTACCTGCCGTTTTTGCCTGGCCTTTACAGCTCAGGCCCGAAGAAATAGAGCTGCGAGACTCCGCGCAGCTCTTTACGAAAAAACTCTTGCTCCTGAGGCTTCTACTTCCACCTCGGCCTCGATGGCGTCCAGGCCTGCTCCGTCGGTATCGTCTAAAACCTCGAAAACTTCGAGGCCGCGACCGACCAAACCGCCCTGCACGGTGACCACCGCTACGGTATCCACCCGGTCGGGCAAAATGGGCCCTTCATCAACTTCGAGTTCGGTGGCTTCGGCCATTTCCACTCGATCCCGCCTGGCTTCGCCGCCATCTTCTTCCGCCATGAAGATTGCCTTCAAGAGGGCTCAGGAGGAATCCAGACGGGCTCAATCTGACTCGGCAGCTGTGTGCCCGATTCCCCCGACGCCAGGAAAATCGCTGAGGGTCGCGTCGAAGCAACCCCCAGCAAAGAAACGAATGATCCAGAGGTTGTCCTCCTCAGCGTCTTCGAAGAAGGACGTCCCCTCTTCTGGGCCTTCCTCTAGGAGATCCTCTCCTATCCAACCAGCACAACGCCTCCGCTCCTCTTCCTCTCCTCATGGTCAGTCCTCGGATGCGGACGCGCAAGCCTCCCCCGACCGGTCGGTCAGGACAGTTATTAAGGCTCCCCAGCCGGCACCATCTCGTCTTCCGGCTCGACAAGAACTCTTTCCCCCGGATCAAACACCTGAGAGGGGTAGACAGATGACGCGTTTAGCCCGCGCCGCCCAGGCCTCCGCGTCCAAGGGCGTTCCTCCACAGCCGGCTCCCGCTGCTCCTGAGGTGATACCTCATCAGGACTCTGTGCTTGTTTCTCCTCCCCGGTCCCCTCAAGGGCCCGAGGAGGATGACCCCGATATCGAACGCCCCGAGTCGATACTCTCCGCCTCCGTTGTCTCTCTCGGTCTCGACCTCTCCCCGCCTCACGACGCCTACGAGGTCGACCCACCTTCCCCGACGGATAATATTCGGGCTTTCTCCGACCAGATGGTCAGAATGGCAGACGCTCTGGGGATGGAAATTAAACAAACCTCAAAGGCTGTTACCGACCCCGTTTTCAAGAGGGTTCAAGCCCAAGCCCCGCCAGCCACCTTGTTGCCTTTTCTTCCATACCTCCTGGACGTAATCCAGGCATCTTGGAAGACTCCATCTTCGATACCTCCAACCTCTAAGAAAATAGAGGCCTGGTACCGAACCGATGATGAAGCCTTGGAGTGGCTCAAGCATCACCCTGACCCAAACTCCATGGTGGTAAAGGCCTCCCAATCGTCGGGTCGACACTCCAACTCCCCTGCCGACAGGGAGGGTAAACGATTCGATGCGGTAGGCCGCAAGCTGTACTCCGGCGCTCTCCTCCTTTGCCGTATGGCGAACTACGGGGCCTGCATGGGCGCTTATCAACAGATCCTCTGGGAGAAAGCCCAACCTTTCTTCGCCAAACTTTCTGACGAAGACCGCTCAGTCCTTTCGACCCTCCAACAGGAGGCGGACTCTCTCGCTCACCACCAAATTCAAATGGCTAAGCATACCGGCGATACCGCCGGAAAAATGATTGCCCACGCAGTAGCGATCAGACGGCATGCATGGCTTCGGTCCTCAGGACTCTCTTCTTCCTCTCGACAGGTGATCGAAGACCTTCCTTTCGACACCCAGGGCCTTTTCAATTCTGGTACTGATGACAAACTGAAGTCCAATCATGACTTTAAGATTCTCGCAACAAAGTGCGGGATCGATCAGTCTCAGACTCAGCGGACCCGATGGTTCCCGCAACGGTACCGTCGCTACCCTCAGCCTTTTCGTCACCAGCCGTTTCGACGCTCGTCCAGCTCGAGTCACCACAGTCATCAGCAACAACCTCGCCGCCAGCACCAGGTCCCGAAAGGTCGGGGCAAGGGTGCTGCAGCTATGCCACAACCCCAGCGACGGGCCTGACGCCCAATCTCTCGGGGACTTTTCTACCTTCACTACTACTGCCACTGCCATGCCGTTCCTAGGCCCCGACCAGATCCTTCCTCTCGGCTCTTTCCTAGATCGCCTAGCTCCTTTCTACCGCGAATGAGAGTCTATAACCTCAGATGCCTGGGTTCTTCGCATTGTCAGAGACGGCTATGCCTTGGAATTCGAAACTTTGCCCCCCACGGGTCACATTCTCCACACCGACCCTTCACCGGAAATATGCTCCGAGGTCGACTCCCTTCTGGCGAAGGGCGCAATCCAGCCTTCTCCTTCCGAGCAGGACACTCGAGGTTTCTTCTCGAGATACTTTACGGTTCCCAAACGGGGTGGAGGTCTTCGGCCTATCCTCGACCTGCGGGCCCTAAACCTCTTCATTCTGCCTTCAAAATTTCGAATGGTTTCGGTGGCCTCCATTCTCCCGATGCTCCGACACGGAGACTACTTTGCCTCTATAGACTTACGCGACGCGTATTTCCACGTCTCGGTGCGTCGATCCCACAGACGCTTCCTTTCCTTCAAGCTCCTGGGACAGTCTTACCAGTTCACTGTTCTCCCTTTCGGCCTCGTCACGGCCCCAAGGGTCTTTACGAAGGTGGTCGCCGTGGTGGCAGCGCACCTCAGAAAACAGGGCATTATGGTCTTTCCTTAAGCTCTTTCTCTCCTGCAACGGCTGGGCCTTCAGTTGAATGTCTCAAAGTCTCAACTCCTCCCAACCACAGAGATCCGCTTCATCGGAGCTCTCTTCAACTCCATCGCGGAAACCGCCTCCCTACCGAAGGACAGGTTCCTAGCCCTTCAGCAACACCTCTCTCTCCTCCTCCGCAATCGCAGGATCCGAGCTCACTCTGTCCAAGTTCTTCTGGGTCACATGGCCTCCACGGTCATGGTTACTCCTTTCGCCAGACTACGTCTCAGACCTCTCCAAAGATGGTTTATAGACTCCTTCAAACCCCATCGGCATCCGAGCTCAATGTTTCTCACGGTACCGAACCACGTTCGCCTCTCCCTTCGTTGGTGGCAGGACCCGGTGAACGTTTGTGTGGGACTTCCCTTCCATCCCTCCCTCCCGTCAGTCACCATCACGACCGACGCCTCCAATTTTGCGTGGGGAGCCCACATGTCAAACCTCACCGTCAGGGACCTTTGGTCCATCCAAGAAAAGTCTCACCACATAAACTTCCTAGAACTGTTATCAATCTTCAAAGCCCTCCGGGCGTTTGCTCGCTTTCTTCCCCACAAGACTGTTCTGATACAAACAGACAACGTAGTAGCTATGTACTACATCAACAAACAAGGGGGTACGGGCTCGAGAAAACTGATGATTCTCTCGATGGACATTTGGCTATGGTGCATAGCAAGACACATAACCCTGTCAGCACTCCACCTTCCGGGGGCTCAAAACACGCTAGCAGACTCTCTAAGCAGAATAACAACCTCCCCCCACGAGTGGCGTCTCGATCCCGAAATTCTGAAATCCGTCTTCGACGATTGGGGCTGGCCAGCTCTGGACCTTTTTGCCTCCCCCTCGAACGCTCAACTTCCTCGCTTCGGAGCGAGACTACCTCCAAAATCGACTCCCGGCTGTCTCAGAGACGCGTTTCTCCTCGACTGGACTCTCGAACCCGTCTATCTTTTTCCTCCCTTCCCTCTCATCTCGAGGGTAATAGAGAGACTCTATCTAACGCCGACATCGGCCATCCTGATCGCCCCTGCGTGGCCACGCCAGCCGTGGTACCCAACTCTACTCCGGATGTGTGCGGATCCTCCCCGCACTCTCCCAACTCTCCCTCATCTACTATCTTCACAGAAGGGGCAGGTCCTCCACCCCGACGTCCCGTCCCTACACCTGACTGCCTGGAGGATACTTCCTTAAATTCTCTCCACCCAGACCTGCAGGCGATCCTTCGTGCCGCCCATAAGCCGGCCACGTCAAGAGCCTATGCTTACAAGCTTGCAAAATTCCAAACTTTCCTTCGGGACCGACACGTCGATCCCGCCTCTACTTCGATCCCGCTGATCCTGGACTTCCTACTTTCTCTTGCGGATCGTCAACTCTCTCTGGCCTCGATAAAATCCTATCTCGCTGCTCTCTCCTGGCATTTCCAGCGTCGGGGACAACCTTCTCTTTTTTCTAACAATCTCATTAAGACCTTTCTTCGAGGTTTCAACAACCTGCACCCTCCAGTTCAACCTCCAACTCCCGGATGGAGCCTCGAACTCGTCCTTTCTCAACTAGCTTCAGCTCCCTTTGGACCTATGGCCTCGGCAGACCTTCACCTTCTCTCTTGGAAGACTGCCTTCCTAATCGCTATCACCTCTGCGCGCAGGCCTTCGGAACTGGCTGCTCTTCGGGTGGACGAACCCTACCTCCGTTTCCACCACGACAGGGCTGTTCTTCGCCCGGACATCACCTTCCTACCTAAGGTGGTCTCTGCTTTTCACCTGAACCAGGACATAATACTTCCTGCTTTCTTCCCTAATCCTTCTTCTTCTTTGGAACGGAAACTTCATCTCCTGGATGTCAGGAGAGCCCTCCTTTTCTACAAGGACAGGACTAAGGACATACGTAAGTCACCTAAATTGTTTGTGGCTTATGCTACCCATAAGCTGGGCGAACCACTTTCTTCTCAAGGGCTCTCACACTGGATTGCTCAGACTATCGAACTCGCCTACCAGCTGGCTAAACGCCAACCCCCCTCTTCGATCCGCCCTAGATCAACGAGGGGCCTTTCCACCTCTACGGCCTTCCTGAGGGGCGTCCCTCTCGACTCCATCTGTCGAGCGGCTATCTGGTCCACTCCATCCACCTTTGTTTCACACTACAGGATGGGCTCAAAGAACCTCAAGGACTCGGCCTTTGCCAGGTCTATCCTTTCCTCCTGCCTGGCCTAATGTTGTTGCCTTACTCAAAACCAGTTTTTTTGGCTTATCCTTCTTACCTGCTGACCGCTGTCATCCACCCTTTATGTACTTCATGTGTTCAGGGGTTCATTAACGTAGTGCTTGTGTACTATACTTACCCACTGCACTGAAATGTATTTCATGAATACCTCTACCTCTGTTTTCAGGAAATGGGTCTATACTTACCTCTGTATTTTCTTACAGACTATCGCTCACATACAATGTTGTGATTATGTTCTGGGTCCTAATAACAAGGATCGGTTTTTTTGCACTATATGCTGTTGCATCGTTTTCTTTGACCGTTGCACTTGCTTGTTTTTGCACCTTGTGCTCAATAAATGTGTTGTTTGGACACTAGACTGGTTATCGGGTTTGCTATCCCACCTACCTACACCTCAGCTTGCTAGTCTCCATTAGTGTGCATTCACAGAGTACACGAAGAAAAAGGACAGGTTGCTTACCTGTAACCGTGTTTCTTCGAGTGTACTCTGTGAATTCACACAATCCCGCCCTTCCTTCCCCACATGCAAACCTCTCACTTTCTCGCTGCCTTTGCGGCGTAGGAACTGGAGAGCGGGCGCGGAGGGCGCCCTTTATACCCTCTGGGGAGAGGGGCGGGGTTACCGCCAAATTTCAAACTTTAGCTTGGAAGAGTATCCGTTGGAGCCTGCGCAGGCGCAGCCTTCTCCATTAGTGTGAATTCACAGAGTACACTCGAAGAAACACGGTTACAGGTAAGCAACCTGTCCATATATAGATTAGATTAAGGTTTTAAGAAATTGACTTCTGCTTGTGCTTTAACCTTCATTTTGTTACAGCCTGCTATTTTAGATGTACTCTTGCAAATGTGAACTGATTTGGGGATTGTCAGACTTCATTTTCAAATAATTCCCAACTTCTCATGTAATTGGGTTGGGAGTGAATGAAAGTCTGAATGCATGCATTACAAAAGCTTGTAGCTTGATACAAGTGTGTTGGCTCCTGTAAAAATCCAGTCACTTCACAGAACACTATCCCTTTGGAATGCACACAAATGTTACTCAAGTGGAATATTTACTTCATTTGGGAAATTAGCATGTTGATTATAAGAATAGGCTCATACATTGCTCCTCTTGTCTCTGTTTCTGTGTTAAGCCCTTTAGGCCAGAGTGAACATTCAGTATAGATTTTAAAAATATACCACCACTGTCTGCAGTACCATGGGGGAGAGCTTGCTAATTTGAAAACACTCCTACATCATCTGAGAGTGCCTTCCTGCTTTTCAAATCATTTCTCTAAGGAATTTTTGAAATGGCATGTACATGTGTGACTGTGCACCAAGTTCACCCCAGTGCCAGCCCATACAGGAGGAACCATGAAATCTCATTTAAAGAAGAGTCTCTTGAGTCACAGGATACTGGGCTCTATGAGTTAGAAGTATTTGTGGAAATTGATGTGGGCTTATTTTAATCTCTGTGTGTTCTTTGCCAGCTGGTTGGAGAAGAGGAGGATGTGAGTGTATACGATATTGCTGATCACCCAGATTTCCGCTTCCGCACTACCGACTTTGTGATCCGTATTGGCAATGCTGAGGAAGGTGCTTCAATTGGTGAGAATGAGGTGGGTCATGTTGATACTTGGGTTGGATCTGCTGGTGTAGGAACTATGACAAGGAAAAGTTGCCAGGTACGATTGCAGTTCCTGACTTTGTCTTTGGGCTGAGAGGTATAAGGCTTGCTTTTAGTAGTTCTCTTAATGAAGTGTGTATTTTACTTAAGAGGTTTTTTCTCTTTGCACTCAAGACTTCTATCCTTGCAACAGGATCAGTCACAAATCAGAACTGTAAAATCTTCCATATATATGCATGAACTAAAGGCCTAAAAGACCTTCATGCTTCTGTAATTATTTTGAAAAATTCTGACTCTGGTAGTTTTGAGCTTGCTAAGGATGGTAGTCAAATGTGACTTCAAGATGCTTCAAGATGTCTAAATGTTGTTCCTGAAGCCACCACTAGATGACAATCTTTTCAAATGCTTCCAACATTTTTTCTCTCTATAACAGTGATGACATTAGAGTTCTAAGGCATATAGTTCACTGACTTTGCAGTAACTTGCTCACAAATTTTTGTGGACAGATAAAATTTTATATAGAATTTCAGCAGCAGCAGGAAATGTTATTAAACTCTTGGTTCATTCATCTATGTCTTTTATTGCCTTCTTAATGAGCTTTGCTTGGCAGAACAGTGCAAGTCACAGCTGGCAATCTAGAACTTAGGATTGTGATGGGCCCTAATGCTTGTTGTTTTTCTCTCCATAGCCCTCTGTGGGACAGGTGGCTCGTGTGGATTTCAGCAGCAAAGTGGAGGTGGTGTGGGCTGATAACTCCAGGACAATTGTTTTACCACAGGTAAGCTCCCTCATTTGGTTTAAATGTCTGTACATGCTTTGCCAGCTACTGGAAGAAGAGTAGGTATAACATTGGCCTCCAAAAGTTACTGGACTGGAACTCACACAATCCTTCACTATTTGCTGTGCTGGCAGGGGATGCAAGAAATTGAACTCCCAACAATATCTGGAAGGCAGCATGATTCTCACCTCTGTTTTATAGCAAATAGATTTGTTCACCTTAGTCTGGAGGAGCATAAGGTTTTTTTGCTTCTTTTTCACCATAGATGTGACAGTGCTGGTCTTCCTGCTCTTCCTGGCTTAAATTTGTCAGCACTGATTTTAAGAGGTGAGGGATGTTGCTGTAGATGTGGACAGCTTCTGAGATACACATGGGAGCTCTGCTGCATAGTCTGCAATCTAATTTGCAGCTTTTTTGATGTTTTAAGTGATGACAGGCTTCTTTTGAATGCACCTGCAGAAATGCTCAGGGCCAGCTACATTCTTAGGGAGATGAATCAGAGTGCATTTTGTTTCAAATGACAGATAAAATTGAAATATCAGTAAGTTTTTATCTCAGCCCTGCCTCATTGTTTCCAGCTGGCTGTAGTTTCTTTTCCATAGCCAGAACTTACAGAAGCTTGCTGTTCCTTCAAAAGTCTGCTCATGTGCATGAAATGTTTGGCATTCGAGGCTTTCATTTCCTAAACAGGGCAATTCTCCTTTAATTGCAATAGAATAGTACAGTGCCTGAACTATAACAGTGGGATACAAAGCACGCTGCTGTCTTCCTTCCCACTCCTGTCACATGTGATCACATCACAGGAAGAATCCTTCCACAAAGAAAAGTAGTCTCGATACAGCGGTGCACCAACTTCTAATACATATGTAGATGCAGGAAATAAATGGTGACTGGTATGGCTCTGAAAATGACAAGAGAGAAATGCGATAAATACAACTTGAAGTAAATAAGATGACTTGTTAGAGAAGCTCAGCATCCTGAGGTCTTCAGGCTGGCAGAGTTAATGCAAGTTTCTCCATAGACCATTGCAGAGTTCCCAGCACTCCCATAGCCTTTTCATAAACTGTTCTAGTTAACCTAGGATGCTCTAGTTTTGAAGGTAAAGTGCTGATTCAGGATCTCACGCACAGGCATTGCATAAGACCAGCAGTCAAAGGAAGCAGGACCCATTTGAATTTAATCTTTTTAGTAGCTCTGCCTCTAGGGTATCATCTGAGTGAAAGTAGCTTTGATTCTCTTATGGGTGGTTCTGAACCACCTTGTATTGTTAAATAAAGGGAAAACATGTCATCAGACCTGCTCCTAATTTTGTGGCACTTTTGTATCCCCCCCCCCCCTGGTTGTCTGGCTTTCAGCATTTGTACAATATAGAATCTGAGATAGATGATGAGACAGACCTGGATTCCATTGATGGCAGCACTAGTGGTGCCTCCTCAGATGAATGGGAGGATGAGAGTGATAGCTGGGAGACCGATAACGGCCTCATGGAAGATGACCATGCAAAGATCGAGGAAGTTGAGCCTGAGGAACCCCCTGCAGAAGAGGTGAAAAAGGTGGAAGAACAGGTACAAGGGGCTGTTGCTATGGCAGTGGCTGACCTAACGACAGATAAGGCCAGCAAAGAAGGTACCCCAAAGAGCTTCCGAGAGTTGAAGGAGGCCATCAAGATCTTGGAGAGCTTAAAGAATATGACAGTGGAACAGCTTCTGACAGGATATCCCACTTCACCAACTGTAGAACCAGAAAAGCCCACCCGGGAGAAGAAGTTCCTGGATGATATTAAAAAGCTGCAGGAAAATCTAAAGAAGACTCTGGACAATGTAGCTATTGCAGAAGAAGAAAAAATGGAGTCCATGGCAGAGGCAGAGAAGAAGGAGGAAAGGGAGACGCAAACACAGACCGCAGGGCCTTCAGAATGGCCCAGTGAGACACCAGTGCTTTGCCAGCAGAGTGGAGGCAAGCCTGGGGTGACCTTCACCAGTGCCAAGGGAGAAGTTTTCTCTGTGCTGGAGTGTGCCCCAGGTGAGTGCAAGAGTAGCAGACAGCCTTGTTTGTTTATGTTTGAAGCTGGAGTGAGAAACCTGTAGCCTTTAGGAGTGGCTGGACTTCAGTTTCCATCAGTCCCACACCAGCTTGTTGAGGAATGGTGAAATTGTAGTAAAAGAAATCTTAAGGGCCACAAGGTCCTCCTCATCCTTTGGTCCTCCTCATCCTTTGTTTTTTAAGGAAGCAAAGCTTGTCAATGAGCTCTGTTGCTTTACTTTGTCTTGAATGTACAAACCTGCATGTAAGGGTGGGAGAAAGCTTTGTGTCTATATACTCTTACCCTTTCAACTCCTGAACCTACCTACAAAACCAGAGCTCATTTAGATACTAAAATCCATTTTTCACAAAGTTTGCAAAAAACAAACACCCATTTTAAAAAGTATGTTTTTGAAATGATTCATGAAAAGAAAAAATGAAAAAGACACACAGACATTTTATTTAATTGGAAAATAGCTAGAATACTATTACATCTGAAATATCAAAACAGTATATATTTTTAAATGTGCATAAATATATAGTTTTCCAACAAATCAGAAACAACTAATTTAACTATGCACTTTGGACACAGAGCAGACTAAACCTAATATTGGAAAAATTCAAACCCAAGTTAACTATGTTACTCATAGTTAAGAACAGGAAGCGAGATCAATCTACCCATTGGAAGGGAAATTCACTCCTGAAAAAGTTATCATGGAGAAAAGCTTTATCAACAATCCTTGCTTCCACAACAAGCCAAATTTTTCAAAATCCAATTATCACAGGGACAGAAAGTGAGTGAAATCTTCTGAACAGGGGCACTGAGACCAAAACAAACACCACAAGGGTGTTAACCCCTATGTTACTCAAAGATAAAAACATATATACATTTGAATGAAATTATACTCAAAAATGTACCCATTCTTATTTACAAATTCAGCTTAAGAACAAACCTACAGAACCAATCTTGTTCATAACTTGAGGACTGCCTGTACTCTGTTCAAAATACCGATGATGAAAAAACTCCTCAGTCTGCTTAAGCTATACATTGCATACTTTGATAAATGAAATTCAAAGACATGTAAGTTTTTACCAGTCTGAGGAAACCTTACCTGGAAATGGTTTCCAGCTTTGCTTCTTTATCCACAAATATCTTTAGTTTAGAGTTTTTGACCAAAGAAAAGGGAACATAAGACTCACTGCATCTCTGTGATTCATTAATATACTGTCTTTATGTTTTCTTGCCCTATCAGATAGCCATGCTTTTAAGAAAATGGAATTCCAACCTCCTGAAGCCAAGAAATTTTTCAGCACAGTGAGAAAAGAAATGGCATTATTAGCAACCTCATTGCCAGATGGCATCATGGTCAAAACCTTTGAGGACAGAATGGTAAGTCCATGAAGGGTACGTCCTTGCATGTGTTTTGCCATTTGTTGAGATTTAGCATCCTTGTTTTTTTATTTTATTTGATACATTCCAACAATTAACAAAATTTTTGTGATGCATGTCTTATTTCAATATATATAATACCAAAAGTAACTAATGCTTAAATGACATTTTAAACGATCCTTTGAAATGTATCACCCACCCCCCCTACTCTCCCCCCCTTTCCCCCCTCCCCCCTGGAACAGCAATTCAATATATTATCATTGTATCATTTTGATCGTGTGGAACGCCTAGTTCAAGGCGGTGTATCTTTCGTCTCCATCTATTTTGTCAATTAGGACTGACTATTTCCTGAACCAGTCTTGTTCTTTTAGGCTATTTGTATATTTTCTTTTCCTTTGATTAATGAAATCATTAATTATATATTCTGATATATAAGACCACCAAGTTTCTACGTCCCATTTTGTCTCATCTCTCCATCCTCGGGCTATCGTGGCTTGTATTGCGGCTGTCATATATTTTAGGATCTTGGTCCAATTACTGTTATTGTCCCTTACCTTTATTGTGAGAAACATATATCTGGCTTTGTCCCATAGTAATTCTTTCCCTATTATTTCTTCCATTTCTTTTCTTATTTTACTATAAAAGATTTGAATTTTTCTACAGTCCCACCACATGTGGGAGAATGAACCTATTCCCCCACATTTGTGCCAACATTTGTTCGAGGTATTTCCCATTATATGAGCTAATTGAGATGTAGCATCCTTGTTAGAATTTATCCTTGTAAGACTACTGCCAGAAGCCATGGATTCTGTTCCGCTAAGTTATTTTTTAATGAAAGAGATCACTTAACTTGTTTATGACTCATTTTTCTCATGACACTGCAGGAGGTGGTCACTAGTTCTCTACGGCAGCCTAACTGCTTTTGACTTTCATAGCTTGTGTAGCAGAAGTGGGGCCCTGCTCTTGGTCCCACCAATGTCACAGGTGTGGTTGGCGGGGACAAGAGACAGGGCTTTTTTGGTGGTGGCTCCGTGGCTGTGGAACTCCTTGCCAAGGGAGATTAGGGAAGCCCCCTCACTCATGTCTTTTAGGAAGCAGCTGAAGACCTGGATGTGGGACCAAGCTTTTGGCCCATCCTAGGGTATGGGTTGATATGACCTGATGGATACTGTGGATTAATATGAAGTTGAACACGGACTGGCTCTGACTTTTGGCTCAATTCTACTGCCCCTGTTGTAATGGTCACACGGTTTTTATTGTTTTAATTAGATTTGGATACCGGCTTTTAATTGTGTTTTATGACTGTTTGATTTTACTACATTTTGTATTATATGTGGCATCTAATTCTGCCATTGTGTAAGACCGTTCTGGGTCCCCCTGGGGGAGAAGAGCAGTATATAAATTAAATAAGTAATAAATAAATAATAATGCTGTGCCAATGCCTTCATCTCTCACGTGAAAGCTTTGTGTCCATCCGTCATAGGTTAATATAAAAACCATAGCTCTTTTTAAGAGAGAGAGAGAGAGAGAAACAATGCCGTTCTGTCCAGAAAGCATCTTTAAACACCTGCAGAACTGATTAAAACAAACTTCCTCATTCCTTTATGGTAGTAATGCATTTCTGACCTAACCTGGTTACAGCAACTGTAAATGTTTGCCATGTTGCAGTTTTATTATAAACTAATACAAAATTAATACTTTGTGGTACTTTCCAGGAGCTATCCCACGTACTTGAGCTCACTGTTCCTACTCTATTATTTTCATAAATATGACAACTGCATAGTAATTGGATAAAGGCGAGGCCCAGTGTAGTGCAGTGGTTTGAATATTAGACGACTCTGGAAATCAGAGTTCAAATCCACACTTAGCCATGGAAATACATTGGGTGATCTTGAGCAGTTTACATTCTCTCAACCTCAAAGGAAGGCAGGCACCTCTGAATAAACATTACCCAAAAATCCCTATGATATATTTGCCTCATGGCCGCCATAAGTCAAAAGCAACTTCAAGACACACAACCACAGACTAATGGGGGTATTCGCTTGCAAGTTGGCCAGGTTGGGATTGATTCATTTTTTATTAAAATTCCATCTTGACCAAGAAGGGTCAAACTCATTTTCATTGAGGGTCACATCAGCCTTAACATTGCCTTCAAAGGGCCGTTGAATCCATAGACAAGGAATCCATGGATACAAAGGGCCAACTATAATTTTTGTACATAGTGGCCGATGCTCTTTAAGGATTATTGTTTTACAATTGGGTCCACAGATATTATTGAACAACATTTCACATCGCTTCATTATCCTTCATGTGTACTGGGGATGATAGAAATTGCAACCCAACAGCACTTCTGGCTCTGAAGTTGGGGAAAGGTTAAAGAACATTTTAAAGTCAGACATTATATCCACAAGCCTTGTGTCTAAATTCAAACTGCACTTTCCTGACTAAACAGAACAAACTGCAGCCTTCCAACTTCCATCAGCTCTAGTCATGATATGTAATGATAAGAAATACAGAAGTTGTAATCCAGCATCTAAATTTGGCCCATGGGTCTTACATTTGACACATGTGCTCTAACCTCTTCCCAGGACCTCTTTGCGGCACTTGTTAAAGGACCCACGCGCACACCGTATGAAGATGGACTCTTCTTATTTGACATCCAGCTTCCCAACATATACCCAGCTGTCCCCCCTCTCTTCCGTTACCTCTCCCAATGCAGTGGGCGCTTGAACCCCAACTTATATGACAATGGAAAGGTCTGCGTAAGTCTTCTGGGGACATGGATAGGCAAGGTAATGTTGCTTCGGAGTTTTCCCCCTTTTTAAAATTGGTCTGACACATCTAAATACCACAGTATAATCTGAGACATGATTGCTTTGCATCTTTCTACTCACAAATAATCTTATGTGCACTACTCTGGGCCACATGTTGGTCGAAACGTGGGATATTACGTAAGTAAATAAATGCAACTTTGTTCAGAAATCATGGCCGATGTGTTTTGACTCTTACTGTTTTGGAAGTACTTCTTTGAATTGATGTATATCCACAATCCAGGCAGAAATCTCAGAAGAAATATCTTGTTGGGCAGGACCTCATTACTAGTTATACTTCACAGAGAAGTGGCAAGTGAAGCAAATCAGAAATGTTTCATTTCTTTTATACATTATTTCAGAGTTCCTTCTCAGTAGAACTTGACCAGTAATGGTACTGTGATATTGTCGCTTGAATTAACCTTCATTTCAGAAATCTGTTGAACTAACCGATCTGAGAGGGGCAGTCATCCTAAAGTGGTGGGACGAGAAGCTCTCTTTCTCACACTACCAGCTTCTTGTGCTTTAAAGGGGCTGTAGAATCATACAATCATAGAGTTGGAAGAGACTTTGTGGGCCATCCAGTTCAACTCCCTGCCAAGAAGCAGGAAATCGCATTCAAAGCACCCCTGACAGATGGCCATCCAGCCTTTGCTTAAAAGCCTCCAAAGGAGGATCTTCCACCACATTCCTGGGCAGAGAGTTCCAGTGCCGAACAGCGCTCACAGTGAGGAAGTTCTTCCTCATGTTCAAGTGGAATCTCCTTTCCTGTAGTTTGAAGCCATTGTTCTGCATCCTAGTCTCCAGGGCAGCAGAAAACAAGCTTGCTCCCTCATCCCTATGACTTCCCCTCACATATTTATACATGGCTATCATGTGTCCTCTCAAAATCACATTGTAGCATCACATTATTTCCTATGATAGTTCTGTCTAGAGCTAATTCTAAAGCAGGATTGGCCTTAATGTGTTTATCAGTAGGCAATATACTACAACTTATATAGCCATATCATTTGGTGAAAGAATCTTATGGCTAGCATCGTAATTTATCCCTTGGCAACCCTCCCTCAATCATGCTATGATCTGCACAGTCATAGATGGTTTCACCACAATGCCTGATATCCACATGCCTATCACATGAATTCTTTAATATAATAAGGGAAATGCATACCAGTGTGGTGTAGTGGTTTGAGTATTGGGCTATGATCCTGGAGACAAGGGTTAAAATTCCTACTCAGTGATGGAAATCCACTAGGTGACTTTGGGCAAGCCACCTTTTCTCAGCCTCAGAGGAAACCCCCTCTGACAAATTTTTGTCAAGATTTGCCTTGATAACATTGCTTTAGGATAGCCACATGTTGGAAATGACCTGAAGGTACACAACAACAAAAGTACACATTATGCTGCATCCCACAGAAGGAAAAGCACAATCTATAAAAATGTCATGCTGTTTGACCAGCAGCTAACTTCACATGCTTTATTTCTAAACGGTATCTAGGATAGAGCATGCATTGCATTTAGGACTTCGCTGTGCTTTCGTTGCTAGAAGCAGAGCCACAGTCGAAGCACATTTCCTGGAAGCTGATTTGGAAGGTGTTCTTGGGGGAGGAAGATAATGAATGTTGGGCCAAGCATAGAACTGCTGTGCTGCTGCTACCCAATTTCTTTGAAACGACTATTAGTAGCTGTGGAGGGAATCAGTGGGGAAAGGATCAAGTGGGAGACTGTTTTCCCCCCAACCCAGATTTCCAACCTATGTCTGAATGGGTGTTGAATCAGAATCAGTGGCAGGGAAATCAGTGCAGAGATCAAGCTCCTGGCCCAACTTTGCTTTGCAAAGAGGTTTAAAAGACTCACTTGTAAAAGAACTACTATTGGTGTTTTTGCTCCATTCTAATAAATGGCAAACAGAAAGGAGCATCAAGGGCATAGACCACCACCACCCCCCAGCAAAAAAAAGGTTCTGCAGATTATTTGGGTTCTAGTTCAAGCTGTGCTGACAGTGGCAAGTCAGAGATCTCACTGTAGGGATTCAGATTAGCTGTACTGTTACAGATAACTCCTTTTATCAGTCTACCCAGGCTATATCATGAACCAAGGAATCCAGTGTTTTAACACAGGAGTAGTTAAATTAGGGACACTGTTTTGCAGAAATGCCTGGGGGATTTTGGTCTTTCTGATGAGTAAACAATAGGCAGACTGTTTTCAACTCATTTGTAGTACATATACATCAGCTTTGACTGCCAGCATCATAATATCACCAGACATGGACTGCCTTAGTGCATGGTTAAGAACCACTGCCTTTATAATTCTCAATCTATGTCCCTCCCAGATGTGTTGACCTTTCACTCCTAAAATCCTTAACCATTGGCCTTGTTGCCTGGGCCTTCTTGGAATTAAAGGTCCACCGTCAAGAGGGCAAAGGTCAAGAGCCATTGCGCAAAGGTTACTTTAAAAATTGGAATATTGATTGTTGACAAATCTAGATGTTTCCCATTAGACTGCCTATCAAACATGCAAGACCAGTTTCATGCAGGATTCTTTGCAAACGGATAGAGAAAAGGCGGTGGCAATCATAATGTGGCATACAGAGGTTATGGGCTCACTACAGAGCTCTTGCAGTGCCAGGCTGTGCCAGAGCTTGATTAGCCACATTTCTTGAACCAAGTCAATATAGACAGTGTTTAAGCCCTGGCTTTTAGTTCCAGTGCAAGAGTGACATTTTCACAACACTCAAAAACTCAAATGCCAGAGGAATCTATTTCTTTGTCATATACGCTAAAGCAAGATGTTCAGCTGGTTTGTGAACTTATGCTCATCCTGTTTTAGGTCTTGTAGAAACACATTAGGCTTACCCATCTGTGTTAATAATCTCTCTCTTCTAGGGCACAGAGAGATGGACAAGTAAATCCAGCCTTCTCCAGGTGCTCATCTCAATCCAAGGTAAATTCTATTAAAAGGAAAAAACTCTGGGGCCAAAGTTTAACCTTCAGATTTTCAGAACAAGCAAAAACATGTTCTCCTGTTTGGCAACTTGTCTCCTTGCCCAGTATTGGTAGGCATTAGTATCCATTAACTCTGTCATGCCATAGAGACAATTGCCAACCTACAGAAAGAATTGCAAGTAGCCATTGAAAGCTAGTCAGTAATAACTTTTTAGTGACGACATCGTTTTTTTCACCTTTTTAGCAGGTGTGCTACCCACACATGCAGGGAGCAGTAATTATTTATGACAATGCACCCCAGTCTGTCATTTCAAGGGCCAAGCTGGATTGTCTACAGTAATAGTTCTCTTTGTGGAGGCAGTGTTTGTCATGGTGCTCAAAGGATTGCAAGATTACTTTACATGGGCTTCTAAAATAGTTTTCTACCTGGGTTTTTTGTTCAAACATCGCTAGAAAGTTCACCAAGGGGCAGGGTCTTAATATGTTAATTTTTCAAATATTTGGCTCCTCTAAATACTTTATTTTCTCCATTTCCTCTTTTTTCTCCCCTTCTCCCCTTCTATTTTCTTATCATCAGGACTTATCCTTGTCAACGAACCTTATTACAATGAGGCTGGTTTTGACAGTGACCGGGGCTTGCAAGAAGGCTATGAGAACAGTCGATGCTACAATGAGATGGCTTTGATCCGGGTGGTGCAGTCAATGATGCAGCTGCTCCGCAAGCCGGTAGAGGTCTTTGAGCAGGAGATCTATGAGCATTTCTGTTGCAACGGCTGGCGCCTGGTCCACCGCATTGAGTCCTGGGTGGAAACAAATGAGCTGGTGGAAAGGAGTCATGATCACGCCTTTGTACACCCAGCATGTGGAGTCCTGGCTGAGAGCCCCGTAGACAGTACGGGGCCATTGGGAGAGCAAGAGTTAGGAGCTGCTGCAGCAGCAGGGCCTATTCCGCTCTCTGATGGCAAGGAGGAACTGGAAGACTCTGGATGTGGCATGTCAACACTGGCCACCAATGACGTTCATCAGTATTCAGACTCTGAGAGCCTGGGCCAGGTCAGAGCAGCACACTTCTCCAGAGACGTAACAGATGAGGGTAAAGCTTTTCAAGACTCTGCCACTCAGCCTAGCGTGAAACCAAAGAAAAGGAGAAAGAGCTACAGGAGCTTTCTACCTGAGAGGAGTGGCTACCCTGACATTGGGTTCCCCCTCTTCCCGTTGTCCAAGGGGTTTATTAAGAGCATCCGTGGTGTCTTGCAGCAGTACCGGGCTGTCTTAGTAGAGGCCAACATCCCAGAGTGGACAGAAGACAAAACATCAGGTTAGGAACAGACAGATGCACAGAAAAGAAGGGGAAACAGGGAGGACGGAGCTAGCAAACATTGTTAACAATAAATAGACTGACTCACTGCACCCATTCCTCCTTGGCCTGGTTTGTTATAAAGAAAGCAGAAGCTCCTATAAGTCATTTTTAGACTGGCTCTCCCCTCCGCCTTTCCAGACGCACAGGATGATTGAGCAACACTGTAGCCACCCACCACCAACCCATGTGTATATCTTGTTCCCCATTTGAACTTGACAGTGCAAAGGTAGGAGCCGTAGCCTTTCCATTCCAGAGCTCATAGAAAGCTGGAAGCGGATCCTCTCAACTGCTGTTTGTGTGAAGTGACTCCCTGTTTTCTGTTCAGTTTTCTTGGGTGCTATGAATGTTGGTAATGGCGATGATGTTGGGGAATGCTGGAAGATCTTTAGTTTATATCAGTGAGGAAGACACAATCCTGCACATTTCATCCACCTTCTGACCTGACTTCACTAAAGCCTGTCTGTTAGTAAGCACTGAATAGCCCATATTTCAGCTCTGTATCCATTCCTAATTTTTTTTTGGGGGGGGGGGGGGCTCTATGTGCCACATCTGTGTGAGCTCGGGATAAATTCTCCAGAAAACCTCAGCATAGTGTAGCTTGGACTTACCAGAAAAGAGTCACAATTTAACAGATGTATTTGTTCTTCAAAATACCCAATAAGCTACAATGAGGCAGAAATGTAAGCTGTGCTAGATGGGGCCCACACTCAGAATCTTCTCTTTGGCTTCTGGAGGTCATCTGCTATCTGTCTTAAGTATATAGTTTCTGGAGAGTGTATCTCTTTCCACTTTGCCTTGAAGGGGAATAGTGCATATATCATAGCCCACTACTCTCCTAAATACATGAACACTGCTACCAGCTTGACTGCATACACCTCAGGATGACACTCAAAATAATTGCATGGTGCAACTCAAGGTGGGCTTTTTTCAGTTTCAGTTTTCACTAGCGTGTTCACAAAGTGGCATCCCTGTCTGCCTGATTCACTCTTTCCATGATGGACTTGTCAAGCTAATGCTTTATAGCAACAAGCCTACACTCTGGTAATCAGTGGGTCTCTTTAGCACCACATCTTTTAAGTCAAATCACAGCTTTTATTGTGAGCCAGTTACTTTCCCATATCTTTATCCTAGATTGTGTGTAACTTCCCCCAGCTGTTTCCATGTGATGTGACCCATGCGACTATGGCAGAGAACCATGTACTTCAGATGAGCCACAGTTGCTGGTGTGTTCCTGCTCTTGTATCCTACGCAGGAAAGCCATCTGCTCTTCATCTGGTATCCCCTATCCCTCCATATTTGCATGACATCTTAGTTAGTTACCCTTGTAGTCCCCTATTCTTTGTTAATGAGCTAATAGCAGTCTCCCATCCTTCTAGTTGGAATAGTCTAGTTGGAGATGTCGAGAAAGAAGATGTTTGATTGAATATTAGTGAGCTAGTTTATCTTAATAATAATGTGGATCATGATTGGTAGTGGCTCTCTATTTGGAAGGCTACAGTCTACAAGCCATTTTGGCCAAGCCAATCACGGGTCATAAGAGAAGCCAGTCTAGTAATATTTTTCCCACGGTGGCAGAAGAATCAGGTTGATGCAATCATCCTATAAGGATGGCAAAAAAGGAATTTGGAAGACAGATTGTGGTCTGTGCCCAGGTCACACTGGGTTATGTTGAAAGGCAGACAGCGTGTCATCCCTGAGTGTCATCCCATTTCTCATGGATATGTGGCCATGGCTTCCCATCCTATCTGGAGCGAGGAATATTTCATTGAGCTTGTCAAAGGCTTTCATAGCTGGAATCACTGGGTTGTTGTGAGTTTTCCAGGCTGTGTGGCCATGTTCCAAAAGCATTCTCTCCTGACATTTTGCCCACGTCTATGGCAGGCATCCTCAGAGGTTAACATCCTCAACCTCTGAAGATGCCTGCCATAGACGTGGGTGAAACATCTGGAGAACGTGCTTCTGGAACATGGCCAAATGGCTTGGAAAATCCACAACAACCCATTTCATTGAGATGTTGACACATATTAAAAAAGCAAGCTTTCCCAGACTAACCATCACATAGCGATCTGTCCAGTTCTGAGTGATGACTACATTCCCATTTTTAATAGATTAGCAAGCCAGGAAGTAGTGCTCTTGTCAGCAATGAGCTGGAGGAGCTTTCTTTTTCGTGAGCACAACTGAGCTTTGCCTGATTTCATGGAAGGAAGTATTGTCTCAGAGGAAGATCTTGCTTTCTCCTTGTCCTCCTAGGGACCTACCTTTTGCATCAATCAAGCACTGACCATATATCTTTTGCTGTCAGCCCCTAACAGAGGCATGCACAGAAGTTTACATTTTCTCCCTGATAAGCTTTTGGATAATGTGAAGCTCTAATTATGCAGTTGCCGGTAAGCACACTGCAGCTATGTAAGTTTTTTTTTTGGTGTATGTATGTAATAAAGAGTGAAGAAAATTTCAAAGAGACGAAAAATTGCTTAAACACACACCGAAAAGCCAAAGCATGAGGCATATTGTTAGTCTTGAGATGGGCTACATGATTGTGATGTATAAATTAAAATCTCTTATCTGTTAAGTGCTGGGGTGGGAAGGGGAAAGAAATTATTAAAAAATACATTTCTAGCCTTGATTCTGTACAGTATTTAAAACTGATGGAGCTATTATATTGGGGCGATGCTTAGAGGTGTGTTACTTTTGCAGCTGTGAATGCTTGGTTGCTTACAATATATGTATAAAGATATTGTGTGATCTTTTTTTTTTACTTGCAAATTTTGTTTGGCTAATTAAGATGTAGAAATAAAGGAGAGAAAGTGGCTTGCCATTATGTTTTGATGCTGTCATTAGCTTTGATGGTTTTTCAGTTTCTCTTTCCATCTTAATGCTCAATATGTATGTTGCTGGACAGAGGTGGGTTTGCCTGAAGAGCCACAGAAAGTTCCTTTCCCCACCCAGTTATGGCAGGCCTTGTCTGGCAATTGACAATACAAATCACCCCTATCATTTGTGAGCAGTCCACAGGGAAGCTTTTCCCTTGACATCTCTTCCTTGATACTTTTACATGTACTGATTGTTTCAGTTGTCCTTGTGACCTGTCCATTTCAGTGTTGTGCCCCTTTGCTACTATCCAAGCCCCCAGAAGCATTTTGGTGACTGAGACAGAGCCTGGGTTAATTGGCTCCTCTTAGCTGCAGTATTAGTTGACCAGTTTGTGTATCCCCCTCCTCCTATAATCAGGTTTTTGAAAGGAAATATGGGATAGTTTCTTAATGTGTATAAATTTATGCATAAAGATCATGCCTCTTGGAATTTTTCAGTAGTCCTCTATGTACAAATAGCCATGCTCATACATCAGCTCCTTGAATCTGCCAGAATCATAAGGTTTCTAGGAAACCAACAGTAGGAATGTTAAAATACTGCCCTTCAGCACAATGTCCTAATGTGTGATTTTAAGACTTTCTTTGATACACTCAAATCCATCTTCTCTCCCCTAACCTGAAATAGAACAGAATAAAAGTTTATGAGACCTGAACCAGCTGGTTAAATACTATTAATTGTGAGAGCATCTGTAATTGTAGAGTGGGCCCTTGGTATCCACAGGGGTTTGGTTTACCTGTGGATACCAACATGTGTATATGCCCAATTCCTATAATATACAATGGTGTAGTAAAATTGTGTCCCTGACATAAAATGGCAAAATCAAGTTTTACTTCTGGGATTTGTTTTCCTATTTTTCAAGCCATGGGTGATTGACTTTGTGGATGCAAAATCCATGAATAAAGACAGCTGACTACATTCAACATTTCTAACTGAAATTAAACCAGGACATTGTAGGTTACACATGTGAGATTGGCTTATTTCTGATCTCTTAGGCCCCTTCTACACTACCATATAAAATCCAGATTGTCTGATTTGAACTGGATTATATGACAGTATAGACTCATATATCATATAATCCAGTTCAAAGCAGATAATATAGATTATTTTCTTTGGTAATCTGAATTATATGGCAATGCAAAAGGGTCTTAAAAGGAGAGGGAACAAAAAGGAAATTAAGGCCAACTACCTCTCAACTGTGTAAATAGCTATGGAGAAGCATTTCAATCATGAGTTTTCAATGCTAAAGACTAGACACAAACGTATCCCCTTATCAGTAGTCTGGAACTTAAATCCTTTTTTCAAAAAAGAACCAGACATGCCAATTGGATTGCTCCATTCCTCTTGCAACTCAACACTTTGTGATATTAATCACTTTAAAGTTCTCATGTGATCGTCTTGTTCTTTGGAAAACAACTGCATTACTCTCAGCTGACCCTTCTTTCAAAAAGCCCCTAGAAAAAAATAGTCTGACTCCGTGTTTGTTTGTATTTCCAGGGGTAAATGAGGGTGTTCTTCACAGCACAATGAAAAGGGAGGTAGAGCAAGCTCCATTCTCAGGTTGAAAGGGCAGTGGTGCTCCAGGTGCAGCTGTACAACTCACATTTTGCTGGTTGGCTGTTTGGGTTGTGAGTGATAGGAGATGTAAGAGCCATCGATTCCCCTGCTTTCTGCTATCCTTCAGAAGCATACATCTGAGAGCTCCACCAATCTGTGTGCACTGCCCAGTTGGTCTGCCTTTTTCTTTGTTAAATAGGCCTTTGACGGTTTACGGCCAGTATCGGAGTTCGTATCTTTCTATATCGAATTACACTCATCCTACCTGCACAGCTGTGTACTGTACTTAAAAAGCAGAAGTCGACTGAAATTGATGAAAAGTCATGCCTTGAGCAGCCTAAAAAACCCCTAAGGGCACCAGATCCCATCTGGTCCCCTTAGGCTAAGCAGGATCAGCTCTTGTTAGTACTTGGATAAGAGCACCAACAAAAATAAGTGCTGTAAGTTGTATTCTCAAAGGAAAGAACTGGACAAACCACCCGAGTATTCCTTGCCAAGGAGAGCCTTATGAAATGTATAGGGTCACCATAAATGGACAGGACACTTGAAGGCACACACACACATCCTGTGATAAGTCAGGTGTTAAGGTGCCACTGGTCCCTGTTCCCCTTTTTGCTTTGTCGTTTTTAAAATTTATTTTTACATGCACTGAGAGGTACATCTGGACTCCACATCACCACCTCCATGTATCACTGCCTGTAGAGTTGTTCTTTCTGGAAGGTGTATTCCTAGGTTCTTTTACACTTCAACAACTCTATTTTGTGTTATATATGATGCACAGGCTTCCAAGCTTGGACCATCACTTTAAGGGCATCAGTCTACACTAATTTTAGCTTACCAAACTCTAAAGACTTCTGTAATATGTATTTTATAGGCAATACTGTTGTTAAGAAGTCTAGTTAGCTCATATTTTGAAGAGCATGTAGGAGCCATATGAGAAATCTCAACACTTTTGTAACCCTCTTGAAGGCTTTCTATCTGCAGTCAAAAGCAAGTGCTGGTCCTTAGTAAATTGCAACTCAAAATCCATTATGTGTATACTGTACATACAGCTTAATCTCTGTCTGCACAAAGTGAGACTATTGCAATATCTCCATAAAGCTAGTGGAATAATAAAAATAAGAATCTTAAAGTAATGTAGTCGTCTTCTTAAACTTGCATCTAGTTCTCATGGTAGGAAAACAGTATTGCTCTGTATCAGTGCCATCAATTTGATCCTGACACTTAGGAGCTGGCAGCCCAGACTTTTCTGTGTGCTATGAAAGTGCCTACTTCATTCTCTTGCAGAACATGCTATGTGAGGAGGTCTGTGTTTCAGTAGGGATAGGATGGCTGCAGCCCTTGAACTTATTCAATAACCTTGCTGCTAGCAATCCTCATAGCTCTGCATGTGAACCCTTTCATTTCCCCAAAAGCCCACTAGTGTTGTGTTAGGAGGCAGAGACATATTAAAGAAAAGTTGGTAATCCACCTCATCGAAGTGTTAGCTCAAGTTATCACATTCCCTTAATCCACTTTACATACATATAAAATCTACTAATGTATTCGAAAGGCTATCAATAAATGCTGTGGTCATGTTGGGTGGCTTTAAAACTGAAAACAGCTGTATTGCTGAAGCCTTTGTTTTCTGAACTAAACAAATCTTAATAAATTACTTTTGAACCTCTCACCTTTAGGATAATATTGGACATGTTACATAGAATCTTGGTGTGCACCTTGGTTGGAGCTAAAGTTGTCTCCCCTAACAAACTGCATCATTTTTCACAAGACCTTTGGGCAAAATTCACAGTGTATATTTCTCAAGCACATAACAAATGTGGTAAGACCGCCACAATTCCTCCCCACCATTTTTGGCAGTGCTGGAAAGCTGTCAGATAGGTTACCTTGCACTGTCATTAGCATATAGATGCTGCAGGTGTTGACTTGTCCCCTAGGGCAGTCAAGGAATCTAAACATATGTAGGTGACAACTTTAATTATAAAACAAATTGGAGGTATGTAACTGCTGGAGAGTATGTAAACCCATCTTCTAATTTTCTGGATCAAAAGTAACCAATTAACTACTCAGTTTGCTGATGAACCCCTTATGTCAGAAAATCAAAAGGGTATGGTATCAATTAGGATGTCATAGCTGCAATGGGAGGAGACATGTGGACTGAATGGCATTCTAAGACAAGGGTGGGAATTGAGCAGTCTTCCAGATGTTGCCAAACTGGAAAGCCCAGCATTCTTCACATCAGCTGCATGGGGTAGGGCGGGTGAGAGCTGCAGCCCAATACATCCGGAAGGCAACATAATATACAACCATCCCAGGAGCTACTTGTTCTCTGAAGAGAAAAGAGACAGCCTCAGTCTTAACAAATACCAGAGTTGTTGGCACCATTCTGAACTGAAATCCATTTTTGATTTGTTTCACTGCTTGCTTGCTTTTTTGAAGAAGCTGCATCTTTATTTAATTTCTCCATAAGAATATAATTTATCACTTCATACAACTTTAGTAATAGTTTTTTATAATTAAAAAAAACCCTACAAAATGAGAGGCTTAAAGTGGTCCCCAACGTGGCATGGGACTGAGCCATTTTTATCTAAACACTGCATTAAGATGATGTCATGCCCTCTGCTTCAGCTGCTTTGTATGAAGGGTTTGATCTTGGGAAGGGCAAAACAGCTTTGCAGTAGAGCTGGCTTTGGTTTAATTTGGAGACCTACTTTCTCTCCCTCTAGGGCTATGCAGAGCAGGAAGACTGTAAAGCTAACTTTACTACTGCACAGCACTGGAGAGAGAACATAGTCTGCCAACACAAAACAGGCTTCCTTATTGTAATTACTATGTAGCTGCTCTAAAACTCCATTCACCCTGAGAATGATCAGTTGATGTTGTCTTGACCAGGTAGAGCACCAGTGAAATCTTCTCATCCTGCCCCATGCTTACATGAGTCCTTTGTGCCCAGAATTATTGCTACTTTCTCTGAAGGCTTCAGGTCTCTCAGGAGCCTGTGATGATACGTGCAAGTTGTCTATGAATTTGGCCTTGTACGGGTTCACATGCCAACACTTCACCATCCACTGTCATGACGCCCTTGGACTCGAAGGGCTCTACCCGAAAAGCTTTCACAGGCACATAGTGGAGGTGGGGGTTGTTGAGAGACAGGTGTGTTCCTTTGTCCATGGCCATGAAGAACTTGATCATGGCCATCCTGGAGACGCCAGCAGTCAAATAGAAAAGGTGAATTGCATCATCATACAGCTTGGCTGAAGGGGCTAGAAGGAGGTCTGCTCCCAGGTGCGACTGAAAGATAGCTATGATGGAGACAAACTCCTCCTGAGGTGCTACAGTCCAGTGCTGAGGAACCGGTTGCTCCAAAGGTACCAACAGGGAGTCCTCAAGCACAGAGTCCTGGCTAGGGAGGGCAGGCACGCTTGGGGACAGGATGTTGTTGGAAAGCATCTGGGCTGCATCCTGAGCTGATGTGTCATTCTGTGCTCCAGGAGGAAATGAGGAGTCTGAGGTGAAGCTTTGATCTTCAGCCGGCAGGTATGAAATGCGGCCCTTGTAAACCTGGAGTGAGGCCAGAAGCTGGAATGTGCCCACAGTGAAGCGGATACTTCCTAGTTTACGATATCTTTCACTGGCAATGTCCACATCAGAGACGAAACCCCAGCCAAAGCTAAGGAAGGAGAAGAGGTGCTTCCCTGAAGCTGTGCGTAGGGACACCAAGTCCATAGGAGCATACAGGCCTTTGCATAGAAAGTATGTGCAGTTCATTAGCAGATCTTCTTTGGCAAAGCTGCCCTTGCTGAATGGGAAAGAAGAAAGAACAAAAATGTCAAAATGAAAAGACATAAACAGACCGGTGTTGAAAACTGATTTGGAAAGGGGGGGGGGGGGGGACAAAATATTAAAAAGTGAATGAACTATCAGTGCTTCCTCTCAGAAATCTCACAGACTGCATGACCCTGGAGCTGGTTCCTCTGGTTGACTCTCATACTGCATGGGTAACATGCAGAAACATGAACTATTTCTTCTTGAAGGGGCGGGGGGGGGGGGGAGCTTTTAAGCAGGGAGTTTTGTGAAGACCACCAAGATGGAAAGTGGGCTGTCTATAAATGCTGCTGAGAATAGTTTAAGAATAAGAAAATGGGGAGATAAGACACATACTACAATACCACTCTTATATTTATAGTCCTGTCCTACAACATCTTTCCCCTCAGGTGAGCTTGTCCATTCAGGTACTCTGTCAAGTGGACTGCCTGCAGTCATTAGAAACAAAAATTGCCATGACTGTAGGGAATAGCAGACATGCTGATACAATATTACTGATGAGTAAATAAGAGTTTCAGTCCTAAAACAGCAGCTGGACCTTGTAGGAAAGTGGGGCTATGGCAGAGGGAAAGGAGGCATGGCTGCACAATCTGTTATGCTAGAACTTGGACTGGATGCCCCATGCTGTAATCACAGATTTTCTAGAGCAATCCATAGACCAAGTCTCAGAGTGCCTGAGATCCTTGGAGTCTTGTGTAGCAGGATTGTCAACAACCTTAGCACAGTGTAGTAGTTTTTCAGGAGACAGAGGCCCTATACATAGGTCAGCACTATATGTAGGGCCAAGCAGGAGCCCATCTGGGTGAGAGAAAAATAGGCAAGCAAAACATCTGGGGCTGGTATCCTGTAAGTGGCACACACAGGTCTACATCTACCCTGTAGTTCAGTGGTTCTCAGCCTGTGAGTCCCCAGGTGATTTGGCCTACAACTCCCAGAAATCCCAGCCAGTTTACCAGCTGTTAGGATTTCTGGGAGTGGAAGGCCAAAACATCTGGGGACCCACAGGCTGAGAACCACTGCTTTAGATGGTGCAATGTTGAAGTAGGCCTCCAGAGGACCAGGGTTTGAATCACTGCTCAATAGGCTTGAGCGATCCACAAAAAAATTGATTCTAAACTCATTTCAAAAGTAGGGGGGCTAGTGTTTCGTTTCTGATGTCATTTCCGAATTTTGCCCTCAAAAATTTTCAAAATTTAATGAAAATTCGTTAGTTTCAAAAGTAATTCGTTAATGGCGGACGTGCATGCGCACTGGCCCAAAACAGCCCGGGGGGGGCTTTTACGGGGCTCTCCTGCACTCCCTTTTCCCCAAGTTGTATTTCGATGGATTATGGGAGTTGTAACGTTTGCCAAACTTTGCTAGCGTTGATAGGAGAAAGAGAGCCACTGCCAGCCCAATGTGCAGCGCACTGAAAGGAAAGAGGGAGAAAAAATACAGCCTCCCTTTTCCCCAAGTTGTATTTCGGTGGATTATGGGAGTTGCAACGTTTGCCAGACTTTGCAAAATGAAAATTGGAAAATTTGATTTCTTCTATTTGCAACTCACTTTAACGCCTTGGTATATACAAAGAAAAGTTTCCCAAAAAAACCCCCCAAAAGCTGCTGAACTCCTTTTATTCTTTGTCCGAAAGAAGAAAGCCCACCCAGCACCAGACAATATGGCGCAGCAGAAAAGTTGCAGGGCTGCTGGGCAAATGGCAAACGCCAAGCTGGTGGGGAAAAAATGCCCACAGGCCCTTTGAAAAAACACCCTCCTCCCCAAACACCTCTTTTTCCCTCCTCACCCACCCTTTCTCCCGGTCTTCTTTGGATCAAGCTCAGCCAAGGAAGCTGTGACGCAGCACTAAAATCTTGCCTGCCTGCCTGGAATCTCACTCAAAGCTAGCCATTTAGCCAACCCAACCACCCTCTCCAGATCCCCGGTGCAAATGAGCCACGAGGCTCCCTGCAGGCTCTTTTCATTCAGGACGTACAAGCCCCTCCCCTGAGTTAAACGTGCTCTCTGATTGGCCACAAGGTGGAAACAACATGCTAGGTTGCCCCAGTGCACTGAAACAAGTTTGGGTGATTTGCAAATGCTTGCTTTCCTAACGAAAAAAAACGACGACATCAGAAAAAGGGCCTATCGCGGTTCGAAACCGCGGGATCCACACGATGGGACAATCCAGGTCGAATATCGCTTCAAAAGAGACAAAACTAATGAATTACTAACGACAAATGGGGAAATCGAATTTTTTGAGCAAGCCTACTGCTCAACCATGGAAACCCACATTTGGTGACCTTGCAAGTCTCATTCTTTCAGCTACAGAGGAAGGCAAACTACTTCTGAAGAAACCTTGCCAAGAAACCCCCGGGTTGGGATCATCTTGGGGTTGTCAAGAAATAACTTGAAGGCACAACAGAGTATTTTCTTTTTTGGTCACGGTGAAAACTGGTATTCATTTCCTCTCTCCACATCAACCAACTCTACTGCAGAGCTGATGTAGCGCCCATGGCCTGGTGTGGTCTTGCAATGCCTGGGGAAGGAGCCCCCGATGGCGTAGTGGATTAAAGCCTTGTGACTTGAAGGTTGGGTTGCTGATCTGAAAGCTGCCAGGTTCGAATCCCACCCGGGGAGAGCGTGGATGAGCTCCCTCTATCAGCTCCAGCTCCATGCGGGGACATGAGAGAAGCCTCTCACAAGGATAATAAAAAACATCAAACATCCAGGCATCCCCCTGGGCAACGTCCTTGCAGATGGCCAATTATCTCACACCAGAAGCGACTTTCTCAAGTCGCTCCTGACTCAGAAAAAAAATGCCTTGGGAGAATGGTGTGTATGGGGGGGGGAGGGGAGGGGGGGAGAGAATTGCCATACACAAAATGATAATGTCATTCACTGAGACTTCCAGAGGGCCCAGCAAACTTTAGCACAGGATGTAATCGTTTAACTTCTCTGTGGGGGGTGAAGGGTTTGGTGACTACGTAGGTGTAGTGCAGTTCTGCAACTGGAATTACTACAATACTACATTGGACCACACAGGTTTATAGTCAGTCGGAGCCTTGAGATGGCAAAGGAGAAAAGTGGTCAGCCAGACCTTTGAATAAGACGAGACGCAAGTCAGTTTTAAATATTGACAAAATGGGAGTGAAAACTTCCCCACACACAGTTGCCCCAGTGTCATTAGAACATGTGCAAAGTGGCTTGATTGCAGCTTTTTTCTCTTGTGCCCTATTTTGAATGGGCAATATATATATGTTCTCAGGGGCCTTATTTGCTTCTTGTGGAAACCTGAGAACCAAGCAGCAGTGCTTCTCTCAGACCCCCCAGCCATCCAGGTGGCTGAGCCAGTTTGCCAGAGAGAGGGAGAATTCCCCCAAGGGACACCTTCAGCCCCCCTCACTCTCCCCTCTCGCTACCAAATGAGGCCCTTTAGGAAATGAAGATTAGTCCCAGAGCAGATGGAGGAGGAGGAGGACAGCTGTGCAAGGGGCAGAGGCCAGAGTTGGGGGTGATGCTATAAGGGACAGCACAAAATCTGGGCATAGACTGCAACCTGAAGCAAGGACTTCCAATTAAACAATTTCTATGAGGCAAGACTCTCCCCCAGACCTATTTGTCAACAAACAATAATGGTACCAGTTCATATTTGACACCATCCTTCACCAGGGGGAGCCTGCCAAGGCAACTATCTTGCTATCAGCATCACTACAGAAGGATGGGAGATAGGGAGAGGCAGAAAGGAATCCACAGCCGGCTTCAAGGCGAGACAGAATCTCAGCCCACCAGACTAAGTTACCAAGATGAAGAGTTTCATGCTCCTCTCTGGGACAGACAGCGCAAAAGGGTCCAAAACATACTCAATACAACTTTGTGGAATTGCCATCATATCATACAACATGGCTTTTGCTCCCACAGCGTGGAGTTTGCTGCTACTGATGCCTTAAAAAAAGCCTTGAGAAGCCAGCCTGAATACCAAACTTCCCACATAGCTATCCCAGGCCATTAGGTCAAAGCAGAAGAACTCCCATGCCACTCCTGCCTTGAATTAATAACACAAAGCATCCGGTGATCACTTACCCCACATAATGATTTAGAGAAGCTGCCAGGGCATTCCCAGAGCCTCCTGGGAGGATACAAAGAGGCTTCTGGATCACAGACTTCCAGTCAGGACGCTCCATCAGTCCATTGATCACCTGCAAGGACACAAAAGATGGTCAAAGGGCAAACATCAGAGAGCCATTTTTCATATATGACCTTAGCTTTGGTAACCAGTTGTTTTAATGCTCTGTTCCAACATGCTCCAGAATCAGCAGCGCAACATATTGGGAAGGGGGATGTATTACATCGCAAAAGATGTACACTTTTGTTAAACTCATGTAAGACACCATACTAAGGCTGTGAGTTTATGACACCCACTAGTCAGAGAATAATTCCCATTTTTTGAAGGCAAGCATGACTATCAGAAACAAGATTTTAAATGATGGAATAACAATATACTCCATAGGCATGCTTGCCCTCCTGCTTGCCCTTTGACCATGAAGTGACTTTCCAAAAGTAGCAAAAGTTATTTTGAGAGCATTTTAAATATCTATTTAGGGTCATTTTAACAGTAACCTTTCAAGTTTTATATTGCTCTCTTATCAATCTAAGAAGTGTTTTTAGTAACAGAAAGTAACAATAGGAACTTATTATTCCATTCTGAGTAAAGATAACAATTCACTTCCCAAACACTGCAACAAGTAATGGGAAACAAATTATGTTTAAGAAGTAACTGAAAGCTATCAGTCCACATTTCAGACTTAGCATTAAATGTGTTCAACCATTTAAGAGCCAACATCTCATTCAGAATGGCTGTCTTTCTCCAAAATAAAACTGATTTTACATCTGTCACTCCTAATGGGTGAGTCTACTTTTCTGCATCAGAATTTGTGGTCAGGAAATACATAACGGTAGAGCAAGACTCGGGGAGGAGAGCGGAGAAAACCAGGCAGAACAGAAATTCCATGCTGAATTTACCAACAAGCTCAAAGCCTTATCATCCTCCACATCTCCCTTCAGTTTGCCCAGTGAGCCTTCTTCTTCTACTCAGCCCATAAAGACAGAGGACCACTGGATCTTGCTGCAGCCCAGGCTGACACAACTAGTACAACTCCAGGATCTAACATGCTCCTTTAAAGCACAGTACCTTGAGTACTAGGTTGTCAATGCAACAGACTTGGGTATCATGTTCAAACAAGCAGCAAGGTTTATGGTTTCCTTACGTGCTCTCCATGAGCTCATTGGACAGAACCAGCTGCCTTTGATGGGAATGATGCCAGTAGGCACCTCAGTGCCATAGTCCTATAACTGGCAAAACCAGGACCCCAGAGTGAGTAGCATCTCACCTGCCTGCCTCCTTACCTCATACAGTAAGCCATCTCCAGCCATCACCACCAAGGCATCCCACCTGGACAAGTCTTTCTCTTTCACCATATCCCAAGCATAGTTGCGCCTCTCTATAGGGAGAAAGACAAGGAGATTACATAACTAGCCTGTTCATTGCATTATATAATTTATAGACAATTGGAGACAAATTTGTCTGGACGAACCTACACTGATGCAAAAGTAAATAGCTGCATTCTCATTACACACAGAACTGGGGCAGGGTAGCTATGTTAATCTTTTGCAGGATAACAACAATGGAAACATGTATAGGGAACACAAAGGTGAATGGTTTTTGTCAGCAGCCCATATCTTCAGGTACATTAAGGTTATGCATGTTTTGATTGGGAATGAAGAAGGAGGAAACAGACATTCAAAAAAGGATGTAGTTCCACACTCTCTGGAGACTCCTATGTTACTTTGATGGAGGAGAAGATGCCACCAGTCCATTCTAATAGAGACAGTGGCTCTGATCTTCTATGATGGTTGCACAGTGCTGTGTTATGGTATCCTTGCACCGAATAGGAATGTTGCACATGCAAATGTGTATGGGCATCCATATGCACAACTTCACTGTATTTCTGTGACTTTGAACTGAATATAGACACAGCACATTAAGAAAAAATGTCCAACAAAATGTGTTAACACAAAAGCAGGTTTATGGCCCCCTGATAAACAGAATGACTGGCTATCCAATAGGGTGGCACTCAGTGATTTCATATTAATACAGACTGGTAACTGACATTCCCACAAACACCTGCTCTTTTTATCACACACACCTTCTCTACTTGCTCTTAGTCAAACATCTTCCAAGATCAGGTCTAACTAAAATTAGAACTGTTGTTCACGTTATCAGTGTAACTAGCCTCCAAAGAAAGGTATTTGGTCTTCTCCTCCTCCCCTCAAAAGAAGTAGTGAGATGAAATAACACACATGATTCAGACAGCTTGGACTATAGAAGAAACAGGCAGAACTGTGGTGGTGCAAGTTGTCAGATTCGCTTAGGTGGGAAGGCAAAATGCTGCAGTCTTTCTCCACCATGTACATGATTAGTGATAACACCTGGCTTGCACAGATAAGAATCTAGTCTTACAGCTTATATTCCGTGAGAAAGATTTCAAAAAAGGAAAAAGAGACACAAAGTTTCATGCAGACCTGAGACAGCATATGAGAAAGAACAGAACCTTGTAAAAACTTAAATAATAAATACCATGGGGGTAAACCGTCAACATTTCCAGAAAACACGACTTTATGAAAATGCCCATGCTAATAGGTGCAGAGCCATTGCTAAAAGGTACCTTTTATCCCCAAACTGGACCTACTCAGGAGGACAAGAAAGGTATTGAGAGATTCTGGGAAATCATGTTGTCACTCTCTCAACTAAAGGCTGGCCAAGGCAACTTCTTATCCACAAACCAGGCCATGAAACCCAAAGTGAAATGGAACTAATTTGGTTTTATTTATATCTTCCAAACACAGTAATTGGTAATAAAAATGTTCCTGTTTAAAGAATTTCAAGTGCCACAACAAACTGATATAATGCAGTATTTGATCCAATTAAGTTAAGAACCAAAAGAATTAGTACATTGAACAAGGGATGGGGCAAATCTGCAACCTTCCAGATGTGGTTGGAACACATGTCCCAACAGTCCTGGAAAAGTATAGTAAGGCCGAGGGATCACTGGAATGGCAATCCAATCACATTTGGAGGACCATAGTTGCCGGTCCTTGCTACTTGAAACAATAGAATGGTCCTACATCTCAGAAGTACCAGCTAGCTAAAGTCAAATGGGGTTAATCTAAAGAGAACAAATAAGTGTTACATTTCAGTTCGGGTCCTGCCATCTTCTCTCATGCTGTGAAGAAAGGAAAACAGCAATGGTCATGGGAATACTTACCAGTTACAAACAGGTCAAATCCAATGTTGGCTTCCTTCAGCATTGGCTGGACATGGCATCTGAACAGGCATGGAGCCCGGCCTGATCCGCTCTGTGGATTCAGCAGAACCATCACTCGACAGGGTCGAGGGAGGAGGCCATATGTTACTCCTGCATGAAGACACAAGAGGTGAGAGAGAGAACAGGAATCAGAATCACAGACTAAAACAATGCTGTGGTTGTTTATTTGTTCAGTCGCTTCCGACTCTTCGTGATCTCATGGACCAGCCCACGCCAGAGTTCCCTGTCTAAAAACAATGTCTTATGGAATTTGATGCCTTTCTTATTTGCTCCGGTAGTGCAGTTGCACATTCTGAAATACAAATACTCATCATGATTGGACCCATAGCCATGCATCCCAGGAGAGAGTAAAACTACAACTAGCAGTGCTTACCTCATAACCAAACATTGGTTCTATTAGCTTTCATCTCAAGCAAGACCAGGTAAAGCCATTGGGTCTTAACTGCAATTCAAGATCAAGCCACTCGAAAAGACTTAGTGTTACAATAATGACAGCTTACAATAATATATTGCTCCTGAAGAAATCCATTACTTCTCTCTATCCCCCCCCCCCCCCCCAAGCTTCTGTGAGAATTTCTGTAAAATTCAGAGGGATGGGTCTGGCAGAAAGCAGTGGCAAATAGGATCGGCGTCCTTGCTAAGCACAACGCTTTTTAAACCCCAAATCCCAATTTATATATGGGATGCCACAGACTAATCAATAAAATGACATCTCTAAGGCTGGAGGAAAGGGCAGGGAACTGACAGATAAAAGGAGTAGACTTGCCCATTTGTATATGTGGAGTCTTTAAAAAGAAATCACCTGTACTAATGAGGAATTCAACAAACAACTGGTATTCTGAGTAAGCTCTTTATATGATGCTTTCTATATTTGAAGAAGTAATGTAGATGATCTCAGAGAATTTCACAGAACAATTCATTCTATAAATATAAATCTTCTGGTTGATTTATAACTTAGCATACCATAACTTCATCTCATTTCTTCACTATTTTTTTCCCATGTCAGGAGCAACTTGAGAATCTGCGAGTTGCTTCTGTTGTGAGAGAATTGGCCATCTTCAAGAACGTTGTCCAGGGGATGCCCTGGTGTTTTACCATCCTGTGAGAGGCTTCTCTCATGTCCCCGCATGGGAAGCTGGAGCTGACCGATGGGAGCTCACCCCGCTCCCCTGATTCAAGCCACCAATCTTTTGGTCAGCAGTCCTGATGGCACTATATAGAATCATAGAATCATAGAATCATAGAATAGTAGAGTTGGAAGAGACCTCATGGGCCATCCAGTCCAACCCCCTGCCAAGAAGCAGGAAATCGCATTCAAAGCACCCCCGACAGATGGCCATCCAGCCTCTGCTTAAAAGCCTCCAAAGAAGGAGCCTCCACCACGGCTTCCACTGTCGAACAGCTCTCACAGTGAGGAAGTTCTTCCTGATGTTCAGGTGGAATCTCCTTTCCTGTAGTTTGAAGCCATTGTTCCGCGTCCTAGTCTGCAGGGCAGCAGAAAACAAGCTTGCTCCCTCCTCCCTATGACTTCCCTTCACGTATTTGTACGTGAAAACCCACAGATGCGAACATCCAAGATTCAACACTGAAAAATATTCTCCCCTATGGCCAAATCTTCAGGTTACAACAAAATTGTTTTCATGAGGAAAATTCAAAAAGGGGTCCTGTACATCATCTAACCAACTTATTGAAAGAGGGTTATCTACAGCATGGAGAGTAAGTCAAGTGCGAGATCATGCTCAGAATACAAACAACACCAACTATTTTAATTTCTCCCTCACCTGCAGTTACATCACCAAAGGCTTATAGGAATTCATTAGAAATACTGGTACATAGTTCAAAATATTCCTAGTTATAGGGGAAAACCAATATCTTTTTAAAGGACTAGAAATATCAGATACTAACTTCATGAAACATTAAAAACACAAACACACACAGATGGACACAACCAGACTCACAGGCCAATTGCCCCTTTGTAGACTGCATATATTGCATTTACATTCCAAAATTATTGAATTTACAAAGAGTACTGACAAACAAATATATTTTGATGCACTTCAACACCTGTAATAGCAGATTTGTTATACATACTATTCAGTGCAGATGCAAAAATCTGGGGAAACATGAAGACACCTGTGTGTATGAGAAAGAACATCTGTCTAATATAAAGAATTGAAGAGTGGGGGCCTAATCAGTCATTTGTTTTGTGGAATTCTAACCTTCTGCCCCATATTATGTTCTGGATATTAGAAAAGACAGATAATAATAATGAAAGAACTATACTGAAAAAAAGAAGTAGATCTAACTGCAGGAACACTGATTTTCTGGATCCGGCACAGTCTGGCTTTAGGTCGGGGCATGGTACCGAGACAGCCTTGGTCACCTTAGTTGATGATCTTCACCGGGAACTGGACAGGGGGGGAGTGTGTCCCTGCTGGTTCTGCTGGACCTCTCAGTGGCCTTCGATACCGTTGATCATGGTATCCTTCTGGGACGCCTTGCGGGTATGGGTCTTGGAGGTACTGTTTTGCAGTGGCTCTGGTCCTTCCTGGAGGGTCGGTCCCAGATGGTGTCATTGGGGGACGCCTGCTCGGCCCCACAACCGTTGACTTGTGGGGTCCCGCAGGGTTCTGTACTGTCTCCCATGTTGTTCAATATTTACATGAAGCCGCTGAGAGAGATCATCAGGAGTTGCAGGGTGTGGTGTCATCTGTACGCAGATGATGTCCATCTCTGTCACTCCTTCCCACCTGTCACTAAGGAGGCTGTCCAGGTCCTGAACCGGTGCTTGGCCGCTGTGTCAGACTGGATGAGGGCCAACATATTGAAACTGAATCCAGACAAGACAGAGGTCCTCCTGGTCAGTCAGAAGGCCGAACAGGGTTCGCAATCTGGGGGTGATCCTAGATTCATCATTGAGCCTGGAGCCCCAGGTCTCGGCGGTGGCTAGGGGACCCTTCGCACAGTTAAAACTCGTGCGCCAGCTGCGCCAGTACCTTGGGAAGCCAGACTTGGCCACCGTGGTCCACGCTCTTGTTACATCCCGTCTAGACTACTGCAACGCACTCTATGTGGGGCTGCCTTTGAAGACTGTTCGGAAGCTTCAATTAGTCCAACGGGAGGCTGCCAGGTTAATAACCAGAGCAGCAAACAGAGAGCACACTCTGTTATGCCAACTCCTCTGGCTGCCTATCAGCTACCAAGCACAATTCAAAGTGCTGGCTTTAACCTATAAAGCTCTAAATGTTTCCGGCCCAGCTTATCTGTCCGAACATGTCTCTTGCTATGACCCACCTCAAAGTTTAAGATCTTCAGGTGAGGTCCTGCTCTTGCTCCCGCCAGCCTCACAGGTGCAGCTGGTGGGGACGAGAGACAGGGCCTTTTCAGTGGTGGCTCCCCGCCTATGGAACGCCCTCCCCATTGAAGTCAGTCAGGCTCCCTCCCTCTTATCCTTTCGTAGGAAAGTTAAGACTTGGTTGTGGGACCAGGCCTTCGAACAACACTATAGGCATTATGTATTATAATGTGTGCTGGAACTCAATTTGATAGACTCGTATTTTTAGATCTGATTGCGCCTATCTGCTATTTAGTGTTGTATTTTATGAATGTTGCTGTAATTAATTAGTTAACTATTTTAATTGATTTGTATTGTATTTTATATTTTTATATACGTGTGTTTAATTGTAAGCCGCCCTGAGTCCCCTTTTGGGTGAGAAGGGCGGGATACAAATGTAATACATAAATCATGGCATTTTGATGCAAGTACCAAACTTGATAATAATAATTGAGGATAGCTTTGACGGTGTGGTAAGTGAATTAGAACCAGACATTCTGAGGACAGAGGTTAAGTGGGCCTTAAGAAGCATTGCTAATAACAAGGCAGCAGGAGACGACGGGATCCCAGCTGAACTGTTTAAAATCTTGAAAGATGATGCTGTCAAGGTGATGCAGGCCATATGCCAGCAAATATGGAAAACACAATAATGGCCATCAGATTGGAAAAAATTAATTTATATCCCCATATTTTTAAAAAATGCTAAAGAATGCTCAAACATTTGTACAGTGGCACTTATTTCACATTCCAGCAAGGTAATGCTCAAGATACTACAAGGCAGACTCCAGCAATACATGGAGCGAGAGTTGCCAGAGGTACAAGCTAGGTTTAGAAAAGGCAGAAGAACCAGAGACCAAATTGCCAATATCCCCTGGATAATGGAGGAAGCCAGGGAGTTTCAGAAAAACATCTACTTCTGCTTTATTGACTATTCTAAAGTCTTCGACTGTGTGGATCATAATGAATTGTGGCAAGTTCTTGGTGGTATGGGATACCAAGTCACCTTGTGTGTCTCCTGAGAAATCTGTATAAAGACCAAGTAGCCACAGTAAGAACAGACCACGGAACAACAGACTGGTTCAAGACTGGGAAAGGAGTATGGCAAGGCTGTATACTTTCACCCTACCTATTCAACTTGTACGCAGAACATGTCATGCAACATGCAGGGCTTGATGAATCCAAGGCTGGAGTTAAAATTGCTGGAAGAAACATTAACAACCTTAGATATGCAGACGATACCACTCTGATGGCTGAAAGTGAGGAGGAGCTGAGCAGCCTTCTAACCAAGGTGAAAGAAGAAAGTGCAAAAGCTGGGTTGCAGTTAAACGTCAAGAAAACCAAGATTATGGTAACCAGACTGATTGATAACAGGCAAATAGAGGGAGAAAATGTGGAGGCAGTGACAGACTTTGTATTTCTAGGCATGAAGATTACTGCAGACGCAGACTACAGCCAGGAAATCAGAAGGAGGAGAGCAAAGACCAATCTCAATAAAATAGTGAAGAGTAGAGACATCACACTGGCAATGAAGGTCCGCATAGTTAAAGCAATGATATTCCCTGTAGTAACCTATGGATGCGAGAGCTGGACCATAAGGAAGGCTGAGCAAAGGAAGACACTTTTGAACTGTGGTGTTGGAGGAAAATCCTGAAAGTGCCTTGGACCACAAGAAGATCCAACCAGTCCATCCTCCAGGAATTAATGCCCAGCTGCTCACTGGAGGGAAGGATATTAGAGGCAAAGATGAAGTATTTTGGCCACATAATGAGAAGACAGGAAAGAGAATGATTCTGGGGTAAATGGAAGGAAAAAGGAAGAGGGGCCGACCAAGGGCAAGATGGATGGATGGTGTCCTTGAAGTGACTGGCTTGACCTTGAAGGGGCTGGGGATGGTGATGGTCGACAGGAAGCTCTGGCGTGGGCTGGTCAATGAGGTCACGAGGAGCCGGAAGCAACTGAATGAATTAACAACAACTGAACTTGAGCCTGCACTTTTTGTCGTCCCTGGAATTAATGCCAGCCTCACCCTATGCTTCTTGCTGCCTCTCCATTTCACATTCTGCTCTTCTACCGAAAAGAGACATGATAAGGATACAGCTCAGTGATTTGCTGACCAATCTTACCGCTCTGAAGATCAGGGTAGCAATCAAAGCCTACAGACAGCTCAACACAAACAGTTTTTAAGACTGCTCTCCTTCCCACCCGCCCTGCACTCCATAGTAGCTCCCACATGATGCCTATTTGGCAAGCAAGAATGAGAAGATGTTGTGAGAAAGGATGAAAATGAGAAAATGTTTCTTTACACCCACCATCCTGGAGGATGTAATGAGGTAAAAAGCAGCTATGATGAAAAACAGCATTAGTCTAAAGGTGCCTAAAATGGAATTCAATTTAAAATATCCCTAAAATGGAAGATTACATTCAATCCTTGAAGGATGGCATCATGCCTCATGAAATGTTCCCAGTAGAAGGAAGACAAAACACAGATGCTCTGGTGCATCTAAATAGACATCAAAGAGGAAGAAGATAGTCATAAAATGGTAGAAAAACTCTTGAGCTAGCATCCTTTGATGTGCTATAACAAACTTTTTCCTCCAAGGTCAAACAATAATGTAAAGTTACCAGGGCTCCTGTCTTTTTCATAGTTTTCATAGGCCCCTTCTACACTGCCATATAATCCAGTTCAAAGCAGACAATATGGATTTTATATGGAAGTATAGAAGGGGCCATAGTTAGATCAAATCTGGAATATCAGCAACTGCTGGTAGAGTGACAAGCAAAACTGCTGAAATTCCCTCTTTTACACAACCATTGCGTCAGGTGCCCCTATTTCTTCTTCTTTCAACTGGGAACCCTAAGTGTTGGTGAGGGAAGATAGATGAAGTTTGCCATCAACAAGCAGCCTATTTATGAAAGACCTGACTTCCTCCAGAAATGGAGCCCTCTAAACCAAACAGGCATCAGCAGGATTCCAGCCCTTAAGTCCATTTTGAAGTATTTATAGAAGTATTTCCATTACAATTAAAAATCCTTTAAAAATCCCAGGCCAAAAACTTGGAAATGACTCCTTAGAAAACTACTTCTTAAGCCAGGTAATGCCCCAACTGAACGGCATCCTACTGAGATGCAGCAGATTGGTGTGCTAGGAAATGATGACTGAAGTGATGTCCCAATCATGGGGTCTAAGGAGAACAGTCTCCTCAGGGTCCACACATAACACTTTCTTTCAATGGGACCTGCAATCCTGAGAGTGCTGCAGCCATCATTTCCCCAGCACCCCAATCTATTGTGCCTCAGAACCTTTCAATTGGGGTGCTGCCTAGTTTATGTGTTAGGTTTTGGGGTCACAAATGGTCATTAGCAACATGAACATAAATCTCAAAAGTCACAAAAGATTGTAAATTGGGCTGACAATCTCACAAATATTGGATTTCCTATTTCAAATATGCCTTTACCTTAAACATTTTTCCTCAATTACTAGCTTCTTCATGTATTAGCAATAATTACAGATCCAAACCCTGTTCCCACTTTCCCCAGCAGACTGCTTTACACCCCATCATGCATGCTTCTTCCCAAAAGTATATGTATATACACACAGTCTACACACAGAACACAAATGCCTGAAAAAAATCCGCATTTCCTGTAAAAGGAACCCAGCTGAGTCCCAATCCTGACAGCACTTTGTATGTCCCATGAAACACACAGGTCAATTTGAATGTCAGGCACTGGTTTAAACCTGAAGCCTGCCAAGCCCAGTTTACAGCTCAGCAGCCAGTCATCCGTAGACAAATTAATGATATCACAGAGTTCCCCAAAGAAAGGCAGTATCACCACTCTGTCGCCACCTTTCCCTGTCTACAAGCAGACACGGAAGCTATGCTAAGAGCTACCATTTCTTTGTGAAAGCGCTGTCAGACCCAATTAGCCATGTGTGCCAATTATTTAGCAACATGTTGGTTGCTAGCTCACTTCACTGGACTGCAGCATCACAAAAACAAGGGCATCTCGGGCTCTGCCTCTGTATTTTTTGTTCTTAGTTGGGCATAACAGCACTTACGGTTGATGTGATCCTTAAAAACTATGAGTAACATGAATGAGTGAGTCTGAGGAAGAGCAGAAAGCCGAGGCTTGTGGTATCTTCTAACATTTCCAGATTCCAGTAAAGGCCCAAGGTAACAGCATCCTTCCCTTTGCCATCCCTGCCTGCCCAGCTCCCATTCACTCAGGATTCGTCCTATTTAAATAAGGCTCACTGATTATGTCAGCCTGAAGAAATCCCTTTTACCATTCTCTTTTCCACTCTCATGCAAATGTTTAAAAATGAAGCTGCAAACTTGTCCTCAGGCAGGGTTAGGCAGACTTCACTTGTGGGTTGCAATATGATTTTTTAAAAAGTATAACCCTGAAATGCATCTTTCAGAGCCTGGTGCAAAACTACATGTACTTTAAAGAATTTTGATCCTGGGAAATTGTTTGAAATAGCACATACCTCCAACTATCCTGATTTAGCAAGGACAGTTCCAATTAATTCTGTGACTTCCCATTTTTTCAGTTGTTTTTAAAACCCAGTTTCTCTCTCCTCCCACTTTCCCATTTTGTCCCCAGTTTACTTTGATTGCTGCATACTGTGTTATAAGTGCAAATGTGGTTTTTACTTTATTAAATTAGTAAAGGAAAGAGAGGGGAAGGGTAGGATTCTGTCCTCAGTAGGCTCAGGCAAAAACAAACTGCTGCAGCCTCTCCTAGTTTGCACGTTCTTCCTCATGAATACCTTTTGTGATCTTAACACACTCTGATGTTGTTTGGCCACAAGTATCCCAGGTCTCATCTGTACAATGTTGGAAGATACAGGGAAAGTACCAAAACCCTGGATAATTCATAGTCCTACATCACAGAAATTAATTCTTGGACTTCTCAAGTTTTCTCAATTTCTACAACATAACTGAGTATCAGAGGAAGGAAACACGTTTGTTGTTGATATTTTAAAATAACAAAGTCAGAAATCTTTTCAAACTACTACAGATGATCCAGCTTTAAATTCTGCCCACACACCTTTTAAGGACAACCCAAAAAAAAGACAAAGATCAAGTTTGCTAATTTCTTGATAGGGGCCCCATCTACACTGCCATATAATGAAGGTCAATGCAGTTTAGGTAAAGGTAAAGGTTTTCCCCTGATGTTAAGTCCAGTCGTGTCTGACTTTGGGGGTTGGTGCTGATCTCTATTTCTCAGCCGAAGAGCCAGCGTTGTCCATAGACACCTCCAAGGCCATGTGGCCGGCATGACTGCATGGAGTGCTATTACCTTCCCACCAAAGCAATACCTATTGATCTACTCACATTTGCATGTATTCAAACTGCTAGGTTGGCAGAAGCTGGGGCTAACAGCGGGAGCTCACCCCGCTCCCCGGATTTGAACAATTGACCTTTCGGTCAGCAAGTTCAGCAGCTCAGCGGTTTAACTCACTACACCACCGGGGGCTCCTCTCTGGGTAAAATAAAAACATAAATAATGAGACCCTATAGAATACAAAGGTATATGGTAAGTATATCTACACTGCTCAGTTACAGCATTTTGATACTCCTTTATAGGTCTGTCTGGTAAGCTGGCAAGGATTTCTAGGTACTGAAGCCCAAAACACCCAGAGGACCAAAGGCTGAAATCCATTGTCTAGCATTTCTCCTTCAACAAACTACAAATCCCAAGATTCTATGGATGAAGTTATGACAATTAAAGTGGTATCAACTTGCTAAAGTTGCTCTTCTGTTCCATGACAAGAGTACTTCAGAGCATTTAGAAGACATAGAAGAGGAAATGCTTCTGAAAACAAAAATGTTTTGTACAGTGTATTATTAAATTAGTCTATGCTCCTTCATAAACACTGATGTGTAGAGAAAATCATTACAATTTCCACAGAAGTGCAGATTCTGTTTGCTTAGTGTCTTTTGAGCTATACTTTCTAAAAAATTGATCTTTGCTTATCTGTTCAAGAGGGAAATCACATGTAGTAATTTTCCTTCATCCCTTCCTCTTGTTGCAAGCAAAGGTTTAACTTCAGGCCTTTCCAGTTGATTCACTGGAAGTTATTACAAAGTTGTAATATGTAATAGTCAGAACAGTTTTATCTCCTTGATCTGAAAGATAAGGGAGGTCAAGTAGCAAATTGTTTAGGATGACAACAAATAAAAGCAGCAGAGCTGGCAGTGCCCTCTGGAGAAGCTCCCCAAAGATACTGGCAAAGAAAGATAATTCAGCCCAAAGTCACTCGGAGCAAGGCAACACCTTCTGCTAAAGGTCTGTGGACTTGCATTTAACTAAACAAACAAGAATCCTACTGTGAAATGGTAGTGAATAATTAAAAACATACATCCCTTCTCTTCCCCACCCAGTCCCAATACTTGAGGTCAGAGAAACTGGCAAAGAGTGCAAGGAAGCACCTGTATTTGCTGGAATTCCATGGGAACTACCAGCCACACTGCGTCGTTTCCTTTGCTCTTGGGTGTAGCATAATCCCATCCACTGCAGGAATCCAAAATCTATCTAAAGCTATTTTAGGGGCAGGGAGAGAATGATACACAGACTCCTTTTCTTTTCAGTGCGTCGGAAATAGAAAGACTGTTTTAGACATATATGCATATTTCATGCACACACATCCTTCTTAGTCTTGTTCCAGACCAGGCTGCAGTATAGAGACAAATTCAGACAGCATAGTCAGCCTTAAGACTGCAGAAATAAAATGGGAAGCACTTCCCTCTCGATTTCCTATCAGTTCTCTGGGTGACTTAGGACTTTTCACTGCCTTGTTTGGAACATCTGGTTGAGGCGCAGAAACTAGCACAGCCTTGTCCCTTTTAGTCTGCAACAGCAGCAGGTGGCAATTAGAGATCCCGGCCCTGCCACCTTGGGAGAGCAAGGGTGGGATCCAACAAGGGTCAAGCCTGCCTGTCATATGTGTTATTTAATATCCAGATAATGAGACTGCCGGGAATCAGACTGTTCAGAGTGCCATTCTACTAAGGCATCCCCAAAGGATACAAAAAATGATGGCAATGTCAACGTGACAAGAATAATGAAACTAATGATGATGAGATTATTACAGGTCAATCAATGAGATTATTATAGGACAATTGAGCATAGATAATTTGTTCTTGGGTGGGGTGCTGCTTTATTTACAAAAATATTTTATCTTCATTTCTCTCATGTGCTTAACTGAACTATAGTACCAGAGCTCTCTAGCAAAGAATTTCAAGGAACTCACAAAAACTAAACACTCCAGGATCCTATAAGATGAAGTCATAGCTGTTAAAGTGATATCAAATTGCATTACGTCCACAACGGAGAGATACATACTATGGCAGAGCTAGAAACAGACTTGCTATGGGATCCTGGAATTGTAGTCCCAAGAACCTGGTGGATGCAGCAGAGAAAAATTAGGCCTTTCTGCCTGAACAGGTCAGCGTGCTCTTTCTGATATCTGAAAGAGTACTTCTGCTCACTGAATTGGCATTCAGCTACACTACCAAGAGACGTACCTGAGAATTCGCTGACATGTCAAGTAGCATCCATCAGACTAAACGAGGGAGCAAAAGAAAAAATAGAAAATTGCATGCTAAGTCCCTTTCCTTTTAAAAGACCTTCCAAAGTATCAATATCTTTTCTTATATTCTGTGTGCATATGTGTCTTCGTGTGACAAGCTAACTGATGGCAACCCCATCAATTTGATAGGGTTTTCTTAGGCAAATTTTGCCAGTTCCTTTCTTTGAAATATAGCCTATGGCACCTGGGAATCATTGGCAGTCTCTCATCCTATTATTAGCCAAGGCTGATCCTGCTTATTTATTTATTTATTTATTCATTCATTCATTCATTTCATACATTTGTATCCCGTCCTTCTCATCCAGGGGTGGGGGGGGGGGGTGGGGGATTCGCGGTGGCTTCACAACCGGTAGTCATTAGATGCCAAAAACAAACAGTTATAAATACAATACAATTAAAAACAGATAATTCAAACATCAATTATAAAAACATCATTTAAAAATTACACAAGTCTAAATCATATTCTGGGGCCCATTCATTATCAGTTACATAAATCGTTATTATTATTATTATTATTATTATTATTATTATTATTATTATTATTATTATTATCAGAAGTCTGATTCAATGATCAGACTGGATCTGGGCATTTAGGGCAGGACATGTTTATCTTCCTTTGCTCTAAATATAGCCTATGATATCAAAATCACCTAGCTCCACCAATCACTTCTCTATTTTTTATCATGTCAGAAGTGAGTTGAGAATATACTGCAAGTCACTTCTGGTGTTAGAGAATCGGCCGTCTGCAGAGACATTACCCAGGGGACACCTGGATGGTTTACCATCCTGTGGGAGGCTTCTCTCATGTCTCCGCATGGAAGTTGGGGCTTACAGACAGGAGCTCACCCCATCTCACAGATTCGAACCGCCAACCTTCAGATCTTCAGGTCAGCAGTTCAGCTGGCACAAGGGTTTAACCCAGTGGTTCTCAACCTGGGGTCCCCAGATATTTTTTTGGCCATCAACTCCCAGAAATCCTAACAGCTGGTAAACTGGCAGGGATTTCTGGGAGTTGGGGACCCCCAGGTTGAAAACCACTGGTTTAACCACTGCGCCACCATGGCTCACTTCTCTATTAACATATGGCAAAGAAAAGTACAAGGGGAAAAGTGACAGGAAGTTCATTCAGTAAAAACAGAAAACTGGCTCTCTCTTCCTGACAGGTCTAAAACAATCCCATCTACTCTATTTCACCCATTACTTTAATAAGATCTTGACTTCAGCAACAACAGATGCAGTTGTCAGGAAACAGAATTTTCCACCCAATATCTTCAGGGGCTTTTTTTGTTACACATATTTGCCAGAAATTAAATTATGGGAAAAACATTAACGTGGTACTAGGTGCAACAGCAGGCTTCCTGAAAACCTTTCACAATAAAGTAGTAGGTTTCTTGTTCTCACAACTTAGAAAAGGGAAATTGGGAAGTGAGCAAATTCTGCTGAAACCTAAAAAACCAGAAAAGATGCCTGAATAAAATTTAAATACTCACAGGTAGTGCTTCTCTTTATTAATATTAACATAACCAGAAGGAAATGTATAAAACATTGCATATTGTGCAATTCTGCATGATTAACAGAAGCGACAGAATTGAGAGTGGGATTAAAATTTCATATGTTAAGAAGGAGCAATAAAAGAAATTGACAAAAGCTCCCCATTTTGCATAACAAATGTCTTTTGGTTAAACTGGCCATGCTTTTAGAGAACACCACTAGTTTCAAAAAGTCAAAAGAAAAAATGTGACCTCATCATTTCTCCAAGATGAGAGATTGGACTACAATGCAGTGGTATTACTAGGAGTGTGCGAAAGTATGAACTACACCAGGTGACACCATCAGAAGAGGTGACACCAAGATGACGGTCTATAAAAATTGTACTATATTTCAACAGAAATGTATTTTTTTTATAAAAATAACCCTGTAGTTGGATATCACCACACAAAACAACTGGAAGCCCAGTTTACACGTACTGTCAACACACCTATAAGGCTATAAACTCAATGCTGGTTGACTTTTTAAACCTTCACATGTGTACATGACTTGGTCGGAGCAGTCATTTTTACCAAATTAGAATGACACTTTGAATCACATGGTTTCACCTGCAAATGTACTACAAACATGCATTGATGTTTTCTTTGCTGCTATTGCTGGTTTTGTTACATTTTCTGGTATTTTAGCAACAATATTGTGGTATGGTTTGGTACAGGAGAAGGTCCATGGGGTGACACCAGTCCTTTTGATGCAATTTCTGCAACGCACCTTGCCCAGAACATCTTGAAGGCATCAGGTTGTGTTTATGATGATGTTTATTATGTTTATTTATACTCCGTTTTTTCTCTCTACAAAGAAGTCTCAAAGTGGTTACACAGTACCATCTTATGGCATTCCTTTTATGTACTTTACTTGATAACAACTGGGTTTCATTGGAGAGGATCCAGCTAAGAGCTATTCTGATACTGAATTCTCACAAACAGAAAAGTGTTCTACTTCAGCTACTTAAGTCTTTTTAGGGCCCTTCCACACAGCCATATAACTTAGACTATCAAGGGAGATAATCCACATTATCTGCTTTGAACTGGATTATCTGAGTCCACACTGCCATATAATCAAGTTCAATGTGGATTTTCTGGCACATTTAACTAAGGGCCCTTCCACACAGACATATAACCTAGAATATCAAGGCAGAAAATCCCACAATATCTGCTTTGAACTGGGTTATTTGAGTCCACACTGCCATACAGTCCAGTTCAAAGCAGAAAATCTAGAAAATTATTTAGCTGTGTAGAAGGGGCCTAATTTAACTAATTTATTTCAGCAAAATGTGATGCTTTGTTTATATCGTACTAGACATTGATAAGAATTTTTAGAAAAAAATTGTCTACTTCAATTAAATGATGGTGAAGTAACGCAAATGGCTTTCTTTGTGGCATGTGGTATGAGCATGACACATCCACCCCTTTCGTTGGATATGTCACAACACATTATTTTTGTATTACACAAATTGCTGGCATTGATGATCTGAATGCCTTTACTGTTGTTAAGAGACTTAGGGCTTTTCCACACAGCCATATAACCCAGAATATCAAGGCAGAAAATCCCACAATATCTGCTTTACACTGTAATATATGGCAGTGTGACCTCAAATAACCAAGTTCAAAGCAGATATTGTGGGATTTTCTGCCTTGATATTCTGGGATATATGGTTGTGTGGAATGGCCCTTAGAATCATAGAGTTGGAAGAGACCAAAACGGCCATCCAGTCCAACCTGAATCTCCCATGCAGGAACGCACAATCAAAGCACTCCCAACAGATAGCCAGCCAGATTCTGTTCTAAAAGTTCCTATGAAGGAGACTCCACCACCATATTCTACTGTAGTACAGCTCTAACCACCAGGAAGTTCTTTCTCATGTTTATGTGTAATCGCTTTAAGATTGTAAAGATAACTATTTATCAATTGTTAAATAATCATATTGCTTCAGCTATGCACCAACATGCATTCAGTATTTTCATATGTATACTTTTCATGAATACCATGGCTTAGCATATGCTTATCCTTTTTGTATTCCTCCCTTTTCTTTCTTTTTCTTATTACTTTTCTTTGTACTTATAATGTTAAAATACAATATGAACATTTAAGATCCTCCTTCTGCTCACCTCCTTTACATTATTCAGAGAGAGGCTTTCCAGACAGTTCATTTCTTACAAGTTCCCTAAATCAAGTGAAATTTTTGCTGACTCAGTGGCAAAGCTGAAGAGAAAATGATGATCCTGCCAGAAATATTTGCTTTGTCACATCTGCTTTGGGAGGAAAAATAGGGGCAGCACACAGCAGTCTTCAGAAAGCAGATCACGTTCTACAGCAGAGGAAACTCTGAAATGACATCCATCTATCCATGCGGAAGAGTTCTGCACTGCTGAAAAGCACCACAAGACAAACCATAGGTATCATGCATACCCAGGACACACAGAGGGTGAGATCCTATACTGCTTCAGCACAGCGTCAATTAATTTCCAGCGGTGTTATGATACACAGCCTCACTGTTGTTGCTGTTCTGTGCCTTCATGCCATTTCCAACTTATGGCAAATCTAAGGTGAACCTATCACAGGAGCCCCATCTACACTGACTACTTAAGTTGATGTAGAGTTGTATACCCACCAGGACACCTCAATACACTAAAGGCATGTAGCTGTCCCACATGTGCAATGCTGGTCTGCAGCTATCAGCTGGATGTTACCTCTGTGCATTGTCCAAAAGGAACTGCACTCTGCATGCTTAGCATAATCTATGTGTCCTGTGCCAGTGGCCCTAGAGCTGTAACCCACAATATGTGCAGGAGTTCTACCCATTTGAGAGAATACTACAGACTTCTGAAGCTTTCTCTCAGGAACAGGACCTGTTTTAGACATTTGCATGAATCTGTTGTGCAGTGTTTATAGTGGATTCTTCCAAAGATGCTTCAGCTGTACTTCATAAAAAGGAAAATCAGCCTTTTCAGCAAGTCCTGGTTTATTATCAGTAAATGTTTGATTTTCATACCTATTTTATATACCTATATACTTGGATCACATGAAAATTAAATGGCCCAAAAGGGGTTGTGAGTGGAAATTTTTAAGAAACCCTGAGCTAGACAATAAAAGTGCGCTTTTGTGGGAGACTTTGCTGTTGTCAGCTACTGTCACACCAACTTCACCTTATAGCAACCCTGTGAATGAGAGACTTCCATGTCATCTGATCTTGCAATCTCAGGCCTGCTAGGAAAAAGCATTAACATACTGGAATAGTGGAATATCTTGCTATATTCCATTAGTTGTGATAAATACTCAGTGGATATGGATTTAGGTCTCCAGTGCCAAAGCACCCCATATTTCGAGTGTATTGTCCCTCTCTTGCCCATTAAAGTTTAACTATTTCTCCATCCTAAGTAAAGCTTCAGCCATACTGTATTGTTGACAGATGTTTGGATGTTGGCCAAACAGCTGTTATCCAGCAAAAGTAATGTATAAAAAGAAATGTCAACATTTCTTCATGAAAGTAGAGAGCTACAAGCTGCTATTTTGCAACAAATTGCAACTTTTGCCACGTCACCTTTTTCTTTAAAAAAAGAACAGAGAAATCTCATCTTTCCTGTTACTCAGTTGTGGTTCAGTGAAGGACTCCAGGGAAGGAAGTTGAAGTTTGTGCAAGTGACAACGATATTTGCAATATTATAAACTAATGAAATGCCTAGTCAACTGCTGGAAGTGAGTGATGTGACTGGCTGCCTATTTGAACTTTAATGGTATTCACTTATAACTAAATAATTTTAAAATAGTAATATATACATCCAAACCCCTAAACTGTAACAACCAAGAACCAGTAGACATAATGGCTTTAGTGTTGGACCAGGACTCTGGAAGACCGAGTCCGCATCTCCGCTCAACATGGAAACCCACTGGGTGGCCTTGGGCAAGTCACACTCTCCCTGCCTCGGAGGAAGGCAAAGGCAATCACTATCTAAACAAATCTTACTGATCTGTCTTGAAAGCACACAAAAGCAGTAAGTACAGACACATACTACCACTTATCCAAAGTTTGCCCAATCCATATTGGCAAAGGAATATTTTTATACACTGCTTTTCTGACTTTGTTTTCCTAGTTGTTACACTGGCCATCACCCTTTAAATCTGTTTTCTGTTGTATTTGGAGGTTCCCATTTTGTTCAACGTTTCCCATGAGAACTTCTGAGGCACCAGGTTGGGCAATGTGACTTTTCAGTGGTGTTAATAACTGCAATAACCAACCCACAGTCAAAAGACAACATTTACTATACAGAAAGGTCTCTAGTTTAAGCAGCCTCCTAATAGCAATTAATTCAAGATTTTTGAAGATACCTGCTCTGAGCCTACTGCACTTTAATTTAGAATTAGAAGTGTGACTAAAGTTTGGTTCTATTTTTAACAGAAAATACATCTTTGCAAGTGACACCATGAAACAGTTCTTCGTGACATGGTTCTTATCGCTCCAAACACTCCCAAAGGTGCAAATCTCTGATAAATGCACTTGCGTAAATGAAATAACTGAGTTATGGTATGTAAAACATGAAAACAAAAAATGCTACATGGAAGATTATTCCAAAAACTGCCAGTGTTTTTTTTATGGAGATAACAGAATTTTGAGCTTTTTCTTTGTGCCTCAAATAAAAAGACTCTATATGTAACATGAAAGGAGGTAACAACAATATTCTCACAGGCCTAAAATACTGCATCATAAAGAATGGATGGGCAGCACCTGCCTTAAAGTGCAATATTTCAGAGGACGGAACTGATTAAATATTCCTTGCTAAAGAAAAAAATGAAATTAATGGGACCACCATAAGTTGGCAGGTTTGTTTGTTTTTTCGTGTTAGAAGCGACTTGAGAAAATACTGCAAGTTGCTTCTGGTATGAGAGAATCGGCTGTCTACAGAGAGGTTGCCCAGGGGATGCCTGGATGTTTTACCAGAGGCTTCTCTCAAGGAGGCTTCTCTCAAGTCCCTGCAAGCTAGAGTTGACAGACGGGGAGCTCACCCCGTCTCATGGATTCAGATCAGCAACCTTCAGTTCAGCAGTTCAGATGGGCCGTGGGTTTGTGCCATCAAGGATCCACTTGACAGTTGACAGGTGACCTGAAGGCACATACCTACACTTCATTAGCACACAGCCTGGGCACAATGCTGAGGAAGGTGGGAGTTGCAGTTCAGCTGCAACTGAGTCACGTGATTCCACCCCAATTGTATTACATTGTTTTCCACAAGTGCTCTGTAGAAGAATTAGGAAAACTATGGCCGTCTGGCTGTTTGGTGCTTCAACCACCAGCATAATAAATGGCAAATAATTATGGAAAGTGTCTTTTAAAATGGCTGGAAGGTCATACATTCCACAAACCAACAGCTGCACAAGTAGATACCTCAACTACAAGCACTCTGAGCTTGCAAAAAGCAATAGCAAGTTATTTTCCCAGGCATAGACAGTTCAAACGGTTTCCATTAGAAATCTCCACTCTTTATGGCTTGGTAGCATAACTGCCATAAGGCTGATAATGTATCACTTTTTCAAATTAAGTGCCTTACTTCAGCATATCTTAAATACTTGTTTTGAAACATGATTCCAAATAATTTAAATCTGGACATTTTGATATAACTCAGTGAAAATTAAACTGGTTTTACTCCAAAGTACCTTTTCTCAACCACTCTTTGTTTTGTAACTCCCATTGGCACACATAATCTCTTGAACTCGGTTTTCCTTCTTGCCCTTTTTGTGTTGTGGTGCTTAGCATCCAAACTTGAGGAAGAGCTCTGCAGACCCTGAATGCTGGCTCACGTCATCTTTATGACATTTTATTGGTTCTGATTAAGATATAAAAATGTGCCTTTTGTATTTGCTTATTTGTTTATTTGATGTATTGCTATTATTTTTTGCCTAATGAACCAAAATTGCCAGCCAATAAGTTTTTAAGTACCCCAAACATCCTTGTATCCATTCATTCAGTAAGTTTATGTTAAAAGAATTACATTGGATTTTGGGCAAAAGATGCACACTAATAAAATGGAAGGTTGTTAAATTATTTGCAACTTGATAATTGAGGTTCATATTGGATTATCTCTTGGCAGAGGCTTTGAAATATAAGGCATTCAGGAGCAGTTTATCATTATTGTCAGACTGTTGTACCACGGATTCTGCAACTATGCACTCATAGAATCATAGAATCATAGAATAGTAGAGTTGGAAGAGACCTCATGGGCCATCTAGTCCAACCCCCCGCTAAGAAGCAGGAAATCGCATTCAAAGCACCCCCGACAGATGGCCATCCAGCCTCTGCTTAAAAGCCTCCAAAGAAGGAGCCTCCACCACAGTCTGGGGGAGAGAGTTCCACTGCCGAACAGCCCTCACAGTGAGGAAGTTCTTCCTGATGTTCAGGTGGAATCTCCTTTCCTGTAGTTTGAAGCCATTGTTCCGTGTCCTAGTCTGCAGGGCAGCAGAAAACAAGCTTGCTCCCTCCTCCCTATGATTTCCCCTCACATATTTGTACATGGCTATCATGTCTCCTCTCGGCCTTCTCTTCTGCAAGCTAAACATGCCCAGCTCTTTAAGCCTCTCCTCATAGGGCTTGTTCTCCAGACCCTTAATCATTTTAGTCGCCCTCCTCTGGACGCTTTCCAGCTTGTCAACATCTCCCTTCATCTGCGGTGCCCAAAATTGGACAAAGTATTCCAGGTGTGGTCTGACCAAGGCAGAATAGAGGGGGAGCATGCCTTCCCTGGATCTAGACGCTATTCCCCTATTGATGCAGGCCAGAATCCCATTGGCTTTTTTAGCTGCCGCATCACATTGTTGGCTCATGTTTAACTTGTTGTCCACGAGGACTCCAAGGTCTTTTTCGCACACACTGCTGTCAAGCCAGGCGTCCCCCATTCTGTATCTTTGATTTCCATTTTTTCTGCCGAAGTGAAGTATCTTGCATTTGTCCCTGTTGAACTTCATTTTGTTAGTTTCGGCCCATCTCTCTAGTCTGTCAAGATCGTTTTGAATTCTGCTCCTGTCTTCTGGAGTGTTAGCTATCCCTCCCAGTTTGGTGTCTCCTGCAAACTTGATGATTGTGCCTTCTAACCCTTCATCTAAGTCATTAATAAAGATGTTGAACAGAACTGGGCCCAGGACGGAGCCCTGCGGCACTCCACTTGTCACTTCTTTCCATGATGAAGACGACGCATTGGTGAGCACCCTTTGGGTTCGTTCGCTTAGCCAATTACAGATCCACCTAACCGTAGTTTTGTCTAGCCCACTTTAACTAGTTTGTTTGCCAGAAGGTCGTGGGGGACTTTGTCGAAGGCCTTACTGAAATCCAGGTACGCTACATCCACAGCATTCCCTGTATAGACCCAACTCGTAACTCTATCGAAAAAAGAGATCAGATTAGTCTGGCATGACTTGTTTTTGGTAAATCCATGTTGACTATTAGCAATGACCGCATTTGTTTCTAAGTGTTTGCAGACCACTTCCTTAATGATCTTTTCCAGAATCTTGCCTGGTATTGATGTGAGGCTGACCGGACTGTAATTGTTTGGGTCGTTCTTTTTTCCCTTCTTGAAGATAGGGACCACATTCGCCCTCCTCCAAGCTTCTGGGACTTCTCCCGTTCTCGAAGAACTCTCGAAGATGATTGCCAATGGTTCTGAAATAACTTCCGCTAGTTCCTTCAATACTCTTGGATGTAGCTGATCTGGCCCTGGCGACTTGAATTCATTTAGAGTGGCCAGGTGTTCCTGGACAACTTGTTTCCCTATTTGGGGTTGGATTTCCCCCAATCCTTCGTCCATTCCATGTTGCTGAGGTTGAAGATGGCTTTCTTTTTGTGAGAAGACCGAGGCAAAGAAGGCATTAAGCAGTTCTGCCTTTTCCCTATCCCCTGTCACCATCACCCCATCTTCTCCTTGCAGAGGCCCTATCGCCTCCTTTTTCTTCCTTTTTCTACCAACGTAAGCAAAAAAACCTTTTTTGTTGTTTTTTATGTCCCTGGCAAGCCTGAGCTCATTTTGCGCTTTAGCCTTGCGAACCTTCTCCCTACAGGTGTTGGCTATACGTTTGAATTCTTCTTTGGTGATTTCTCCCCTTTTCCACTTCTGTGCATGTCACTTTTGAGCTTTAGCTCAGTTAGAAGTTCTTTGGACATCCATTCTGGCTTCTTTGCATTTGTCTTATTTTTCTTCTTTGTTGAAGAAACCACCCATAGTTTTAAAATACCATGCCGACAAACAAAAAAAGTTCAAAAAGCAAACCTTGATTTTGACATATGATAAAAGTGATGCCATCTTACTATGCCACTGTATATAATAGAACTTGAGCATTCATTGATTTCAGTGTTCACAGGGCATCCTGCAACCAAACCCCTACTGGTTATCAAAGAGTCACTGTGCCTTCTAAAGCACCCATATCATTGGAAAAGATAAAAGTCTGTAGGAAAGGAGGTCGCCAGCACTACAGGTGGATAGAATCAATCAAGGAAATCAGAGTCCTGAGCAAGGCAGTTGATGACCAAGGATTTGGGAAGTCTTTCATTCATAGGATCAGCATAGGTTAAAGATGACTTGATGCCAATTAGTAACATCAAATTAAAGTCCTCTTTGACACTATAAATCTTTAACCACTTCTAAGAGTGTCAATGTATGCCATATATCCTTTAGGTTTAGGGTCTGACTTCACAAACACAAAAATGTTCTTCAACACAAAGCTAAATGTACGCTGGCAGATACGTTACTTTTTAAGGGAGGGCTTATTAATCATTGTCACCCAGCATAAATAAATGGTACTGAATTTCTGTTTGGAGATTCAAAGATGCATACATCAAATGAAGAACATCTTGGATGCAACTTGGTAAATAAGCCATCAAATTAAAATGCAAACAAATAAGGGTGTGTGCTTTTACCAGCAGCCCAATTTTAATTGAAATGTGTCTGGCACAAATCTTGTCCTCATTAGACAAGCATTTTTAAAAATAAAACATCTCTTTGCTTTTTGTGTGTGTTGTTGTTCCTGTAGGCTGGGACATACTTGGCTACAGCTGGCTGGAAAGATTCATATCCTCTTGCCACCCACTCTACCTTCAGCCAGGTCTATGAATACATTTAAGTTGCCCTTGTGGGCGTACCCTGAAGACTTCTGATGGCACTAGTCATGCTATAAAAGTAAGGCTGCCAAATCACACTAATCCAGAAATAAGCAGTTTTGTGTTTTCATATGGCACCTTTTGCATCCATCTATCCAGGAGACCAAGATTGAGAAGAAAAAAAGAGAGAAGATACAAGTTGGAATGCTCTCTCTGCTGTGAGCAAGGGATGTCAATATTTGACTATTTGTCCTTGTCTGCTACGATGAATATTTTCCACAGATGTCTTCCCACTGCAGAAGAAAACTAGTAATTTCTGTGTATTTCCCACCTGGTATTCAAACAGACTTCACAGAAAGTATTCTGTGCAAAAATGCATGTTTTTTTCATATGAAAATCAGTTTTTGTGTCAGTGTAAAGGAAACATGATCTTCATTTAAAAAAGGGGGGGGGCTAAAGCTTTTGGATACCCATGTGCTGTCTGTGCAAAATTGCTGAGTTTTGTGTATGTGTCACAGCAGAAATTTTGGATTAAAAATACAAACAGGCACTTCATTCCCTTCTTCTACAGATTACTTCTTCCTAGCAGAAATATTAACATCTATGTTGGACAAAGATTGCAGCATAGCCTCCAACATTTCACAGATGACAACTGCGGCCCCTTTTACACTGCCATATAATCCACATTATCTGCTTTTTATCTGAGTCTACACTGCCATATGATCCATTTCAAAGCAGATAATCTGGATTTTATATGGCAGTGTACTGTACATAAGGCTTGGAGCAAGAAACATCAGAGTTATACCTCAGGAAGAGCACACAATCTAGGAGAGGCTGCAGCAGTTTTATTTTGCTTGAGCCTCCTGGGGAAAGCAAGACACCGCCCCCCTTTCCCCTCACAGGTTTAAGTCATTGGAGTAATTTAGGGACAACAAGAGTTAATGAAAGGAAGACAGAGAAATTAGGACGTGTTATCAGCAGCTAGAAATGCAGAACAAAAGAAGATTAATTAAGACTGTCCCTGCCAAATCAGGACATTTGGAAAATATGTTCCTGTGAAACAGTCATGGAGACTAAAATTGTATCAGTGTATTCCACCTCCAGTATTATCAGGGAATCAAAGATGGCATACTATAATTGCAAAACCAAAGGATCAGCTGGAATATTCTGTGCCTTGTTTATAAACTTCAAAGAGCTGAATACTTGAATGAAGGACAATCTGTGCTGCACATATGTCTTTAAAAGACCAAGAATCTTTTTTTAATCTGGAAAAATCTAAAAGAAATGATTTTCAGAGAAAAATCCTAATTCTGGACAGGAAATTCTGATCAGGGGAGGGATTCACTTGTAGGGAGGGATACAGATAGAAAGGATCAGGTCAAAATCCTATGTCTAACAATGTTAAGACCCTCAAAAGTACGTAGTATAGGCATACTTGTGTCTATATAAAGGCAGGGAGGGCTGAATTCCTAGTAGTAAGAAGGGCGGTTGAAAAAGAAGGCCAGTATTGAACACTGAATAATGGCTTATGAGAGGTAATTATAGTTTGCCATGAAAGCGATACCTATTGAAATTCCCTTTTTTAATAGGTGTGTAAAAAGAGCCCCCTTTTAAACCACTGAGCTGCTGAACTTGCTGATCGAAAGGTTGGCGGTTTGAATCCAGGGAGTGGAATGAGCTCCCGTTGTTAGACCCAGCTTCTGCCAACCTAGCAGTTTGAAAACATGTACATGTGGGTAGATCAATAAGTACCGCTACAGCAGGAAGGTAACAGCGCTCCATGCAGTCATGCCAGCCACTTGACCTATTTGGCTTAGAAATGGAGATGTGCACCAACCCCCAGAGTCAGACACGACTAAACTTAATGTCAGGGGAAAACCTTTACCATTAAAAGAGGAAATTTAAGCAAGCATAGTTTGCATGCTAAGTTAAGGTTTCTTTTTAGAAGAATTAATACACGTAAAAGAGCCTGGTCCTCATTTTCCATCCATCCCCTTTAATCATCAGGGATTCAAACAACATATCATACATCACGCCAGGCAGGAAAAGTCTCCAGGCGAGACCAAACCGCTTGGCAGCTTCTTCTCCAGCCCTGCTGTTCTGTCCAGGAGGAGGAAACTCTTATCTCCAAGCCACAGGCCAGAGACTTCCCATATATATATATGTTCTAAAGTGTATATGCATTGGGTGGGCAATGCTCTCCTTCTGCTTTTTCCCATGGGATGTGACATGGCAATTCCATTTATATAAGTGCAAATCATAGGGGTCATTGGCACATGTCTTTCCAGCGGAAATACTGGCCCCATATATTTGCAGCAGAATCTTGTTTCCAACTAATCTGTCTCAGTGAGAAACAGCCCAAAAGCATTGCTGGCCAAACACAGAAAAGGTGCGCCAGAGGAGAGACCAAAGAGAGGGCAGAGAGGGGATTAATGCATATGTTTCTGTAGATAAGACAAAACCTATCTGGGACAAGAAGATTTCTGGGGAAAACAACAGGGGTTGGGGGCAGGGTCTGCCCCCTAGGGTCCAGCCCCCGCTTTCTCTTAAGGCAAAATGACCAGAAAGATAACCTCTTCTCAAGTCTCCCTCCCTCCACTTCCTCATCTGTCACTTCAGGAACTGGATTGCAAGGGAACATTCCCAGCAGAGAGTCAGCTGCTGCAGCTCACTATATGTCACTCTCTCTTAGCATCTACTCCCTGCCCTTTTCCTCCCTGCTGGGAGATACCTTATAAGAGGGAGAAAGAGCAGTATAACTGTGTCCCAAGCAGGAGGGGAAAGGAGGACCACAAATAAACAAGAGGCCAGGTGGGCGCACAAACCGTGCTTTCTACTCTCCAGACAGTGAGTCAAGAGCCAGCTATACTTCTGCTCCAACCTCACTGAGGGATAATGGCTAAAGTGGGGAGATGGGGATGTCGAGTCATCACAATGCAAATCCAGAGATGTTACTCAGAGCAACCACAGGGTTTTGAAATTCTTCCAGCCCAGCTCAGTGGCATTGTGAGTTTATGTCACATGCTAGATCCATGGATGACTGGCAGTACTGATGAGCAGAGGCTATGACTAATGTGTTCACCAGAGGCTGAAAAAAGCCAGTATTGCACAAGTCAGGGTGGGCAAAGGACCCAGTCCTGAGATCTATCAGGTACTTAATTCATTGAGCTTCAACACTTACGATTGCTCATATTAAGTATCGAAGGACCCTGCTGCTCCTAGATAAAGAATCCATGTATGTTCATCTGGACATGGCACCTGCTAAAAGGCACCACAGTGACCTTTTGTCATGAGCAACATCCTGAAAAAAATATTAAGTACTCCAATTGTGTAGGTTGGGTACAGTCTCATGGATCCAAACACAATTGAAAAACAACACTAACAATACTTTTAGAGAAAGATGTTTGCGTAGACGGAACATTACAGATGTGTGTTGTATTTATATCTGGAGATGCTTAAACTTCTTTTCGTATATGATACCAACCACATCCTCATCTACCTCATCCTTTTATCCCAAAGTGGACCAGCAGACAAACCTGGATGTCCAGATGACCTCCAGGAACTTCCAGTCCAAGGACGAGATCACATTAGCATTGTAGAACAGAGGCTTTCATCTCCCTTTTGCCCAGTTCTGCCTGCAGGATTCTGGAAATTGTAGTTTAGGGAATTCAGGACCTCTCTAGCTGAGGATTCTAAAGGCCCCACTCTAAACTACATTTCCCAGAATTCTGCTGGAGCAGAACAGGCAATAAGGGGAGGAAAGTCTCTGCTCTATAACGCTAATGTGATCTTGTCCAAATGCAGGCTGTGCCAGTTCAGCCTCACATTAAGCAAAGGAGGAGGGGGTGGCATATCTGCTTCTCTCTAGTTGCAGCAACACAAATGAAGGACAGGTAAGTGTGACAGTCCAACCACACTAGTTTCAACCTGACTGGACATCTGCCACACATTAAGCAAATTACAGGGTGCGGGCCACCCCCCTGTTTAAGGAGCTCCACTGGCTGCCATTTATTTTCCAAGCCCAATTCAAGGTGCAGGTTATCACCTACAAAGCCCTAAACGGTTCGGGACCCACATACCTTTGTGACCGTATTTCCCCCTATGAACCTGCACGGTCTCTTCGTTCATCGGGGGAGGCCCTCCTCTCGCTCCCACCACCCTCGCAATCGCGATTGGTGGGGATGAGGGAGAGGGCCTTCTCCATCGTGGCCCCCCGGCTCTGGAACTCTCTCCCCAGGGAGATTAGGCAGGCCCCTACCCTCCTTATTTTTCGGAAGAGCCTGAAAACCTGGCTCTTCCAACAGGCTTTTGGTGACTGATTTCCTTAGTTTGGGATCACCCTGTTGTCTATTTTATTTTATAGTATTTTTACTCTTTAGCCGTACATTGTCTCTAGGTTCACCTTCTCCAGCACCTGGTACCTACCTCTCTTCTAACTCTCTTCTAACTTGCATCGTACACTATTTGCACTTTTCTGGCCCACTCCTCTTTTAGGAGCCAAACCAGGTTTTTACCAAAGTATTTTATTGTTTATTGGTATATGTGATTTTATCTGTTTGTGATTTGTTCTTTACTGTTGAGTTTTATATTGTTTGTTGCCTAGGCCTGGCCCCATGTAAGCCACCCCGAGTCCCCTTGGGGAGATGGGGCAGGGTATAAAAATAAAATTGCTATTATTATTATTATTATTATTATTATTATTATTATTATTATTATTATTATTATTATAAGGTGGAGCATCTGAACAGCTCCACAGCATCTGGTTTTTTGTGTAGGTCTAGTTGAAACATAGCTCTATAATAATAATAATAATAATAATAATAATAATAACTTTATTTATACCCCGCCACCATCTCCCCAACAGGGACTCGGGGCGGCTTACATGGGGCCATGCCCAAAACCATACAATATGACAAAATATAAAACAACATATCATAACACAATTTAACAATACAATAAATAATAACATACATTACAATCCAAAATTCAGAAAAAGCAATAAAAACCAGGGCAGGCCACATGAACACTAAATTAAAACTTGGTGAGAAAGACATATGAATTTGACATATGAATACCAATTTCTAAACCATTTCCTGAATGAAGTAGCCACATGAAAAAGAAGGCAAGGCTCCTATAACTTTAATAGTTACTCATCCTAGTATTTTCTCCATTAACTTCCACATGAGTTTCAGAGAATAGCTGATGGCAATGCAACTCCATTCATGACAAGCACTTCTACTAATTTAAGCATATACCTGTGCTATTGCAAGTATTTTCTAGATAGCTGACAGCTTTACCAATGGTTCCTGCTCCCTCATAGTAATGATAACTAGGGGAATAACAAGGGGGTGATACATACACATACGACAGCACTGAAAATTATGTTATGTTGTCTGAGGTGTACATTCTTCACATCGTGAGAAAAAAGAGCATTTGAAATACAGTATGAAGGAGAGACATCACCAGTGTCAGGACTGCTGACTTGAAGGTTGAGTTGCTGACCAGAAAGTTTCTGGTTCAAATCCAACACAGGGACAGTGCGGATGAGCTCCCTCTATCAGCTCAAGCTCCAAGTGGGGGACATGAGAGAAGCCTCCCACAAGGATAGTAAAAACATTCAAAACATCTGGGCGTCCCCTGGGCAATGTTCTTGCAGACAGCCAATTCTCTCACACCAGAAGTGACTTGTAGCTTCTCAAGTCACTCCAGACATGAAAAAAAAAATCACCACTGTTGTGCAAACAAAATAGGGACATTTTTGTGAAGGGCTGCAATGGTACATGCTGTGGATAAAGAACACCATCCCAAATGAAGTCCCAGCAATCTTACAAAAGACTACTAGATGAACTAGTACTCAAACTATATAAAGTGGCTTCCTAAACCGCCACCTCTACCATTAGACAGAGTGAGATAGTCATCACAGACAGAAGATAGCATATTATTATAATCTAGTACCAAGGATGGAAAGGGGTATTTGTGGGCTGTATGCCACCAAGATGATCTGAATATGGTGGATACTCAGAGTTTGGTCACTAAGAACTTTGCCTTAGATGAAAGGAAAATGTTTGCTGCTCCAACTCAGACAACAAAATGCCTAAACCTTTTCTTTCTATGCCTCTGATTGATAACTATAAGTAATATGGGCAAACCTGGCAAAATAAACATCTAGATAGCAATAGCTTTTTTTAAAAAAAAACTGAAAATTGGTTAACAGCGAGATATAGGGCAAGCTTGTAAGACAAATCTCATTAGTTACAGCACCTGTGTGTGTGCACGTCTGTCTGCATGTCAAGTGAATTCTGGACTACAACTCAGAAACATTACTTTTTTATTTTTTGGGAAAGGATACAGTGTTCCTACTGCCAAAGATAGACAGACATAGGGACTCCTGTACATTTAACAATGAAAATATTTATTAGAGCCCCTGCAAATTTAACAGATATGTTCAGAAGAGAAAGGAGGGACTTATTTTCATGTCACACTGCATGAAAATTTTAATGACCTATAAAGCTGTTGAATACAGGAATTCTAGTATTGGTGAAAAACAGATGTTCCCATATATAGACTCATACCAAAATTGCAATTAATTGTTCATAAATAAACAAATACAGTATCCTATACATTCATGTATAAGTCTAGAAATTTTAGTTTAAAAAAACCAACCCTCAAAAGCTGGGTCAGCGTAAGTACTTGTACTCTTATTTTAAAAAGGAACCACCTCCTTCTCTGAGGAGAGTGGCAAAAGGAAAGATCTTTTTTTCTCCATCCCAGGAGAAAGTAAAAGAAGCACTGACCCACCCACTCTACTTTCTTTGGTGGGACACTGTGTCTAGCCTTTTTGGATGTCTGGGTAGGAAAATGATGGTGGTGGCAAGGGCTGTCTGCCCTTCTGGTGCTTTCCTTTCTCCATAGATTACTCTTGACTCACCCCACAGGACATTTAAAAGTCCGTAACTGTAGCCCCCAAACTGGCCTTATACATGAGTATGTACAGTTGCCTGAGTTATAAGAAAACTGACCCAAGATAGCTGTGTTTTAATAGTCTTCTTGGCTAGTTTACTGATATACATCATTCCACCTCTTTTCCCTAAATGACACTATTGCAACTTATCAATAAAGGATTAGTGAAATTTAATATCACAGTAACATTGTACACAACAAAAAAAGAAATGGGTTTGCTGAGACAGCTGAAACAATGAGCTATTGTTATAATTCCAGGAAGAGTCACAGCTTTGGAAAATAAGCCTTTAACTTGTTTCTGGAACTGATTCAAAACTACATAGCTCTCATTTTTGTTGTTCAAATAGCTGGACCCGGGCAGAAACCCATGTTTAGTTAACCTAGGAACGAAGGATAGGCCTATCTCCTATTTAGAGTAAAAGCACTGAGGGTGCTTCCAGACAGCACTAAATCATGGGTTTTAAACAGGAGCAAAAAAAATCCCAGGACTTCAGAAGAGGTCCACATACAGACCTGTTAGTCCTGGGATTTCTGCCGCCATTGTCCAGACTTGCTGCTTTATTCCGAAATTTGGAGGCTCCCAAAATGGCCACCGTAGAACTTCCACCAGAAACCTCGGCAGCTTTCTTTTTAAGCCCCAGGATATGGAGATACAGATATGCGGATATGCGGATACACGGATATGCGGATCTCTGCAAAAGTTCCATTCTTTGTCCTGGCCAGAAAACTGTACCCTCCAGACATTTCATGAAGTATCTGCCACACAAACAAATATAATGGGGTAGGACCATCATTGCCCAAGTCTGCACTGCACAATGAAACAGGAACATATACTTTCAAGCCAGGAACAGAAATTTGTCATTATTGACACTTTTTAGAACCTAGCTGCCTGGTCATCTGTCCAGACAGATTCGGTTGTGTACTTTTGACATGGAACAATGAGGTGCTATTCCTGGGTTATACATGGCTGTTTCTGTTAGCCAACTGCATGACCTTGACTCTCAGTATTTACATTCCTCTCCAGCACATCCATGTTCCAACAGCCAGTAGTAAGTGTTTTTCCATTTAAGAAACTGTACCCATGTTGTCAGCATACACCCAATGAGGAACCAACGTGTATAACCCGGCAACATCATCCTGTTGTTTCCTGGCACAAGTACACCACGAAAGCTGTCTACACAGATGGCCATACAACAAGGCCTGACTAATTACAGTAATGATGGAAGCAAAGTAATACCCACATTTTTACAAGAAGGCTTTCTTGAGAAAGCGAGAGAGAACTAGAAATGCCAAATGTCCAAGCTGAGTTCAGAAAAGATAAAGGCACCAGGAAATCATATTGCAAATGTGTACTGGATAATGGAACACCCCAAAGTGTTTCAAAAGAAATTCAACTGGTATTTTATAGATCATAATAAATCCTTGAGCCCCTCGTGGCACTGCGGATTAAACTGCTGAGCTGCAAAACTTGCTGATTGAAAGGTTGGTGGTTCAAATCCAGGGAGCAGGGTGAACTCCCGCTGTTAGCTCCAGCTTCTGCCAACCTAGCAGTTTGAAAATATGCAAATGTGAGTAGATCAATAGGTACGTCTTCGGCGGGATGGTAATGGCACTCCATGCAGTCATGCTGGCCAAATGACCTTGGAGGTGTCTATGGAGAACGCTGGCTCTTTGGCTTAGAAATGGAGATGAGCACCAACCCCCAAAGTCAGACATGACTAGACTTAATGTCAGGGGGAAACCTTTAACAAATTATCTGACTGTATAGATTATGAGAAATTCTCTCTATAATTTTTAATTTAATTTAATTTTCTATAACCTTTAACAATAACCTATACTCTGGTCAAGAGGTCTCTATCAGGCTAGAATAGAAGAATGGTTTCCATTAGAGATAACATTTTAATCATTCTAGTTAATTTATATGTAGAACAATGTTCTAAGAACATATGAAACAGAAAGGATTGGCAGTCTCAGACATGGAAAAGCAGCCATGAAGTAACTAAGGATTTTCAAACATGAAAACAGGCCATCAAATTCCAAAATTAGAACCATCCAGTCCATAGTATTTTTGATCTCTAGGTAAGGGTGTGAAGGCTGGAAAGTGATGAAAGTTGACCAAGAGAAAATCAATTTATTAGAAATGTGGTGCTGGAGAATAATACTATGGATACTATGGACAGTTGTTGTTGGTTTTTTTGTTTTTTTTTTGTGTCAGGACCAACCGGAGTTGCTTCTGGAGTGAGAGAATTGGCTGTCTGCAAGGACGTTGCCCAGGGGACGCCCAGATGTTTTGATGTTTTACCATCCTTGTGGGAGGCTTCTCTCATGTCCCTGCATGGAGCTGGAGCTGATAGAGGGAGCTCATCCGCGCTCTCCCCGGGTGGGATTCGAACCTGGCAGCCTTCAGGTCAGCAACCCAACCTTCAAGTCACAAGGCTTTTATCCCCTAGGCCACCGGAGGCTCCTGCCAGTTAAAAAGATAAATGAATAGGTGCTAGAGAAAATCAAACTTGGACTCTAACTAGAAGCAAAGATGGCTAAATTAAAGCTGTTGTACTTCTGACATATTATGACATGATTTGTAGTTTAGTGAGGTATCAGCACTCTTTGCCAGAGATGTTTTAAAACTGTAACTCACAAGATTTCATAGCATTGAGCCATTGTGGTTAAAACAGTGTTAAACTGTATTAATCCTACAGAGTATATGCACCTGAGAAAGACCGCATTACAGGCAGACTGATTCAATCTAGGAAGGCAACAGTCCTGAGTTTGCAAGGCCTGAACAGGGATCCCAGAGATCTCTTCTCCACTGGGTGCTCATGACTTGTCAGCAAATAACAAACATTGGACTGGTCAGAAAGAGCCAGGGCCTAGTTACTGATGTCAGCTACCCAACCAACAAGTTGAAAGAAACTTTTCTTCATTTCTCTTATCCTGTTGTTGTTCTCAGTCAAATACTTTTTCAAAACTGTAGATCAAAAGGGCAAGATAAGTCTTGCAGAGCGATGTAAAGGAACCACCACCTACTAGTGCTCCTGTGGACTATATACTAACCCTATGATCTGCTGCGTGGGGCGAGAGGATGGAAGATGTCCCCATTTAAAGATACTTTGTGAAGTGGTTTTACTGGTTTGTTTTGCTTTTTAATATATCCGGTGCTTTGGACAGATACTGCTGCACAGTGTACACTGGGTGAGGCACCTGTACATTTTAAAAAGATGATTGAGTGCACACAGGCTTGCCTTGTCCAACAGGTTTGTATCTGGAAATCAGAGTAAACTATTTGTCAGGGAGAAACAACAACACACTTTTCACAGCTTAAGGTTCGCTTTCAAAACACATCTCCAAGACTATAATTATGCAACATGCCATTTTATCCTTTTATCAGTCTTCCTATGGCATCACAAAGTGGCTCACTGCCACTGAAAGGCCAAAGGATTTGCACTCCTTTTCATCCATGGGCTCCTACAGGTTCAGGAAATGCTCTCTTCTGCTTCAAACATCCCTAGGACCTTCTTATCCCTCACAGTTTCACCTTTGGAGCATCTTCCTCCTCAGTTCACCCATGTTCATGCAGCAACTCTTACAATTGTCATTTTCACCTTAGGCATTCATCAGGAAATAGTAAAGTGAAATAGTGAGAGAAACGGTGGATAGTATGTGTGCAGTACAGTTCTCTGTATATCCACTCCCAGACATTGTGTGGGTATACAATACCATAGATAATAGTGAAGCCTATTGAAAGGAAGGACATAGCATCATGCTAAAACCTGTAAAATGTCTATGGGGCATATTTTGTCGGAAGTGGATAAACACAACTGTGAATAAAGTTTCAGGTTATGGGAGTCATGCTATACTTTCACCTTAGCTGTTGCAACATATTTGAAGCTGGATCCATATGTTCTGGTTAAGATCTCCTTATTACAGTACTATGGATTCACCCCACTTGAATCAATGGTAGTAGAGTAAGCAGTGCATTGCTCCAGGCCCACCAGCCATTCAGCGTCATGCTGCTTTCTGTACCTGCCCTGTCCTCCCACAGACACAGCAATGACTTGGTGAAGGTGACATCAGCTACATGGTGCCCTGGCTGGTATGGGCTCTGGAGATAATGTTTTTCCTTCAAGAGGCCCACAACAAGAAAGCTGAAGCTCATGGAGATTTCCAGTACCACATATTCTCCTATATGAAAGATTTGGGAATCAGAATTGAGAGATACTGCTGATAAAAATTCAAGGAAGCACAACTAGTTTGTTTTCCATACATATCTATGTAATCAGACTTTCAACAGAAGCAAAGCTCATGTGGGAAGAAAGAAGAAATACCACAGAGGAGTTGAAACTTTAAAGCCTCTTTGCCTGCTGTCAAAAACAAGATACCAGGCAGATGGACTTCAGGCTGATCTAGCAATGCAGTTCCCATGTTCTTTAAAGGCCAAGTAAATTTAGATTTCCCATGGTCTAGTTCAATTACAGTCTACACATGCAGTAGTTTATTCCAGAGTGCATCTGCACTAGTTCCAAAGTGGTTGGCATGCACCAGGAAAACAATTAAGGGAGGCACAGAAGGAGTAACATGTGTGTTTGTGATGGGGTGGGTCTGAACATTTTGCAAAATGTCAGATTTCCAAAGTGTAAAATAATAGTATATTTCAAATATATTCTCTGAAGCAAGCCTTCCTACTTTTGATGGAATTAAATCTTATTCTAATTTCTAGTTTACAATTCAGACAGTGTTTGCATATGGAAAATGCTGTTCTTTCAAGAGTGTAGAAGAATCCAGCAATGCAGGATAGCGGTGGCGAGAATAGAGTTGCTAATCTGGAAGGGGAGGCGCTTGCCCACCCCTCCGCAACTCCTCTTTAATATAACCTATGCAGTTCCAATGACTTGAGCCAGGCTGCTGCAAAATTAAGTCCTTCGGGATTTGGAGTTTGACAGATAAGCTTCAAAACCGTGGAACGAACAGGCTAACACTAGGAGATGTGGCAGCTTTCCAAAAGAAATCAGCTGCATCTGGGATCCTAAAGAGAACTGCGCCCAAGGCCGTCCACTCCAGCAGGTGCACGGCTGACCCAGGTCACTCTGTGGATGGTGGCAAATGCCTCCCCACAATCCAGGTCAGGGTGCCTAAACCAGCCAAAGGCATATAAGTTATTTTGGCACAAGGTGCAGGAAATCCCTCAAGCCCTTCTTTCCTCCACTAGCAGTGAATACATTAAATGGAATTAGATAAGTAACCATTTGTTTCCTTTTCATGATCCCAGGAACCTGATGCCTGACTTTGCATAATGCCGGGGTTGGCCCCAGGCAGGCGTAAAATATAATTCTGGAGCGATTTAGTCTGTTTGCCCTGTGTATATCTTTAAATCAGCCACAATGATCTGACTTGAAGGTGGACAGCCTTATCCTAGCACCTACATTTATTTGCATTATCTCCCAGTAAGGCAGGTGGGCAAACTGCAGATGTTTCTGGACTGCAATTCCCAGCATTGCTTATCACCAACAACGACAGCTGGGCATGATGGGAATAGTAAAGGTAAAGGTTTCCCTTGGACATTAAGTTTAGTCGTGCCCAACTCTGGGGGTGGTGCTAATCTCCATTTCTAAGCCAAAGAGCTGGCGTTGTCCATAGACACCTCCAAGGTCACATGGCCGGGATGACTACATGGAGCACCGTTACCTTCCCGCTGTAGAGGTGCTTATTGATCTACTCACATTTGCATGTGTTCTAACTGCTAGGTTGGCAGAAGCTGGGGCTAACAGTGGGAGCTCAGCCCGCTCCCCAGATTCTAACCGCTAACCATTCAGTCAAGCAAGTTAAGCAGCTCAGCGTTTTAACCTGCTGTGCCACTGGGTTCCCATGATGGGAATAGCAGTCTAATAATACAGGGAGAAGTCTGTGATTTGCCGCTGCTAATGGAAAATATATTTCAATACGTCTTCTACATCCATTTTATAAACAACATTTATTACTGGAAAGAGTGTTTTCCCCATTCTTAGAAAAGTGGAAGCATTGTTACTCCCATTTGTGAGAGAACAGAATGACTGAAAAGCAGGCAAAAGTTATCTAAAAGGACAGTCTCCATCAATCACAAAAAACCTTTCTTGGAAACTAAATATAGGTTGACTATGTCTTATCTGGAATTTCAAAATCCACCAAAATCCAAAACTGCCCCCAGAGGTAGCTGTCATAGTGACACCTTTGGCTTCTGATTACTCATTGCACACAAACTTTGCTCCATGCACAGAGTTATTAAAAATATGATATAAAATTATCTGTGTGTAAGATGGCTATGAAACATTAATAAATCCAGTGTTTAGACTTGGGTCCCATCTCCAGGATATCTCATTATTCACATGGAAATACTCCAAAAAAAATGTGGGGAGAAGTAACTTCTGGTGCCAAACATTTCAGAGAAGGGATGCTCAACCGATATTATAAACTTAAGCTGTACTAGGTTGCTGTGCGTTTTCTGGGTTGTATGGCCATGTTCCAGAAGCATTCTCTCTTGAGGTTTCACCCACATCTATGGCAGACATCCTCAGCAGTTCTGAGGTCTGCTGGAAACTAGGCAAGTGGGGTTTATATATCTGTGGAAAATTCAGGGTGGGAGAAAAAAACTCCTTGGTTGGGAGATTTCCCCCAGGCAGGAAGCAGCCGGGCTTTGAAGCTGACAGGCCATTCAATGCCAACTGCAACATTCACACCTGCCTTAAACAGACAAGAGTTCTTTCAAATAAGGCAGGCATGGGCAAACTGGGGCCTTCGGGGTGTTTTGGACTTCAACTCCCGCCATTCCTCACAGCCTCAGACCCTTTCCCCTCAGCCGCTTAAGCGGCTGAGGGGAAAAAGGAAGGGGTCTGAGGCTGTGAGGAATGGCGGGAGTTGAAGTCCAAAACACCTCGAGGGAGGGCCCAAGTTGGCCCATGCCTGAAACAAGGTCATGAAACTTTTCCGGCCCCTGAAATTTTGAAGAAGGCATACTCAAGCTGTAGTACAGACCTTTTAAAAAAGCTTCTCCTTGTTGAGAGCTGTCTTGAGCTCCAGCTTTGCGCACAAGCCCAATAAGCCCTGACTTATTGGGGCGCAAGGAACGCGGGACCTGGATAACCAACTTCACCTGCGCGCTTTCTATGAAGGAAGTGCTGCTTCCCGGTGAGGAAGGCGTGCGTGCGGGGCGCGAGTCTCACCTGGTCTCGGGGGCGGCCTGGGGGCGGCCAGGCGCCGGATCTCGCGGGCCCAGGTCTCGGCCAGGCGCCGGTTCTCGGCGGGCTCGCGGGAGACGCAGGCGCCGAAGGTGCGCACGAGGCGTTGCCGCGAGGTGGAGGCGTCCCACCAGCAGCAGCCCTTCCTGGCCGGGTAGAGGAAGAGCGTGAAGAAGGCGGCCGGGGGCGGCTGCGGGGCGCCGGGGCTCTGCACCGCCTGGCAGCCCACGCACTCCGACAGGCACACGCTCCACGAGGACGAAGAGGTAGTACCGCTACTGCTGCTGCTGCTACTGCCGCCGCCGGCGGGTCCGTCCAGCCTTCGCACGCGGAGCTGGGCGTCCTTGGTGAGGCTCAGGGCGTAGTTGGGCTGCGGGTCCGGCGCGAGCGAGAAGACCCCCGAGAGCAAAACTTCCTCGCTGTCTTCTCCTTCCTCGCAAGGAGCGGCGCTTGCCCTGCGCTCCATGGCCGCGGCTTCATGGACTTCAGGAGAGAGAGAGAGAGGAGGAGGAGGCAGGAGGAGCGCTCCGGTCTCCGTCCGGCTCGGCACTGAAGGAGGCGGCGGAGCGGAGCGGAGGGGAAGGGAAGGCAGGGGAGGGGAGGGGAGCGGAGGCGGCGCTGGGGGCGGAGGAGCCCCCCGTGGAGGCGCCGGCTCTTTGCTGCCGCGGGCAGGCCGCTCCCGGGAAGCGCAGGGGCTCCTCGGGGCGGCTCCGGGGTCAGGGATGGGCAGGGCAGGGCAGGGCGGCCCCCAGGGCCCCGCCCGGGGCAAAAGCAAGAGGGAGGGAGCCAGGGAGCGAGGGCCGTCACTCACGGGCGCCTCCCGTGTCATAATTAGGGGCCCCGCCTCTGGCTGGTCACTCAGTCCCCCCGGGGCACCCACCCGGCACGTGGCCGCGGGGTTCCTGTCAAGCCCCCTCTGCCCCCCCCCCCGCACTCACCACGGAAGGCACGCGGGCGCCTCAGGGATCGGGGGTTTGTGTCTTCACCATCCTATGGAATCCAGCGCTTTCTTCATTCCCCATTTGAAGCTGCATTACATGGTTGTCCAAGGCTTCCAGGGCTGGCATCACTGGAGTGTTGTCTGTATCTTCTTCTGACGTTTCGCCTGCGTCCGTGGCTGGCATCTTCAAAGGATCTTCCCAAGATGCCAGCCACAGCTGCTAAAACACCGCCATACAGCCCAGAAACCACATGACACCCTTGCCTTCCTCCTTGACCAGTGATTCCCAACCTTTTTTTGACCTGGGACTACTTTGACCAGGGTCCACTCTCCAACATTAGTACCAAATGGATTACGAATCAGTTTTTGGTCAGCTTCACAGTCAGTTTGGTTATTTGGGGTGCTGATTCAGAAAATTGCATTGGATAGACCACATAGAGCCCCCGATGATGCAGCGGATTAAACTGCTGAGCTGCTGAACTTGCTGACCGAAAGGTTGGCAGTTCAAATCTGGGGAGCGGGGTGAGCTCCCGCTGTTAACCCCAGCTTCTGCCAACCTAGGAGTTCGAAAACATGCAAATGTGAGATCAATAGGTACCACTCTGGTGGGAAGGTAATGGCACTCCAGGCAGTCATGCCGGCCACATGACCTTGGAGGTGTCTACAGACAACGCCGGCTCTTCAGCTTAGAAATGGAGCTGACCCCCAGAGTCAGACACGACTGGACTTAATGTCAGAGGAAACCCTTTACCTTTACATAGGCCACATCAGCTCTAGTTTCTGATGCAGAACATATTCCATCCAGTAGTCGCCACCTGCCTGCCCATAGAAAACCATATTTAATAATCTAGAGCTGATGTGTTCTATCAAATGCAATTTTCTCGATCAGCACCCCAAATAACCCCAGGAATAGGTCTCAAAACAAAAACACCAAGAATAAAATATTTTTTGGTTGGGCTGTGTTATTATCCATAGTAGTAACAGTGAGGCCATGGACCATATTTTCATTCTTGCGGTGGTGGTCCACAGACCACAGGTTGGAAACTACTGTCCTTTCCAAAGGTCAACCAGCGGCTGAGGAGGGATTGGAGCCCTCTTTTCCAGAGTTGCGGGTCAACGCTCCCACCAGTCCACCGTTCTGCCTCCTTCAGAGGGTGATTCTGCACAGCCAGTTAAACCGAGTTAGGAAGTGGGCTTAAAAGGAACCAGTTCCAAAGTGGAGCACTTACACAATCATCCCAGTGACTACTTCCAGCCTGGGATGGCAGCCACAAATAGCCACTGAACACAAATCAATCCAAGCCCAGAAATCGTGTGTTTCTTACCCCGGACTGCCAGAATGTGCTGATGTGTGTGCATCGTCATGACGATTCAGGATCAGCTTTAGAGAAAGGCAGGTCACAAGAAAGGGAGGCAAAGGAGCAGAAAGTGTGTTGTCAAAGGCTTTCATGGCCGGAATCACTGAATTACTGTGAGTTTTCTGGACTGTATGGCTACGTTCTAGCAACATTCTCTCCTGACGTTTTGCCTCATACAGACAAGAGTTCTTTCTCCCACCCTGGACTTCCTACAGATTTATAAACCCCTCTTGCCTAGTTTCCAACAGACCTCACAACCTGTGAGGATGCCTGCCCTAGATGCAGGCAAAACATTCTGGAACATGGCCATACAGCCTGGAAAACTCACAGCAACCCAGAGCAGAAAGTGAATGTTCCCATGGGAACAAAGTGGTTTCCTCTCAGGGTGAGGGTTGTTTGTTTACCTTCTGGCCATCTGTGTTTCCAGGTTTGTAAAATGCCCTGTCTTGACAGGCTCTTTCCAAACCTGCATGGGATATACTCTGATCAGCAGATGCTGTGGCTTATTCTGGGTTTCCAGTGTTTATTTAAATTTTTAAAAATGCTCTTTCAGGCTTAATTTGTGCTGCAGCACACATTGGGGGGTACATTTTGTGGACACTATAACCTCAAGACACCTTAAAGCTCCACTGTAGTGTCTATGTAGAAATTACCCAATGTCCCACAAAGTTTAATGAAAGTAAGCTAGCTGTTGCTGGGGGGCACATCTACACTAATCACTTAATGCAGTTTGAAGGCTGCTTGACAGCATGGTGTTTATATGACACATGCTGCAAACGGGCACTGCAGCGCTCTAAGGGCATTAACATAAATTTGGGAATAGTCCAAAACAGACTTCTTAATGAACGTCAGTGCACTTTAATGTAAGCCACATTGCACAGCAAAATCAGTTAAAGGACAGGGTGCTCCAGTGATCTGCACATGAGCATCATGGAAGGGAGTTGAAGAAACCCTGCATCCTTCATGACAGTGAAGCCAGCCTCTCTGGTGCATATAAGTGCCATCAAGGCCTCAAACCAGTTCCAGGACATCCCACCTAGTCCACATACCAAAACTGCTTCCATCTCTGGTCAGCGTAGATGTGCCCAAGGAAGCATCCTTGGAGCTTACAGCACATGTAACTTCTCTATCCCTGTGAGCTGATTAGGTTACAACATTTCTACAGGTACAGTGTCTTCTCCGTCATGGCTGTGTGTCCTCCCCAGGCTGGACTACAGCTCACATCACCCTCCAACCCACACAGTCATTGTCCTGTGCTGACTGAAGATGATGGGACATGTAGTTTAGCAATCCAGATAACAACCGGTGGGGAAAATTGTCTGTTGCCATAGGCCTTCATAGAGATGACAAAAAGGCAGGATGGAGCTATATCGAAACATCTCAGGGCACGTGTTAACCTTGGCAGCTGTGAAGGGACAATGTCTTGGTGTCTGAATTCTTTTTTGAGGGCCAAATGTCCTGGTGAGGATTTCATGTACACTTTTCATTCCTGAAACACTGCCTTCATAGTTTCACACAGTCTCTCAATAATGTGAAAATTGTGATTTGTTGTCATGTCATGCCAACACTTGGATAAGCAGAACAGCCACCTACATCTGGCTGCATTTCTGCGATTTTGAAACTGCATGGCAGACCAAAATTCAGTAGGAAAAGACTTTCCAGCATAGAAATACAATGCTATGAAAAGATACAGTGTGGAGACTTCTATCTTTCATACTTCTGTTTTGTTTTTTTAAAGTAAACCATTACCACAGTAATTTATCTTTCTGATACTGGAAATAGATCTTACTGAACTGAATGAGGCTATTTTCCTGTGCCTCCATTGACATATATCTTAAGCTGTATTGTATCTCCTGCAATGCCTCCAACATCTATAAATCTTCCACCCATGAAGTGGCTCTCTTACTATGTATGGAAAGCCCTACAACCAAGGAAGAGGCTACACCAAGACATTGAAGGAGGTCACCTTGTTTGAATGATGTGTCATATCTATGAAGTGACAGGCAGAAATGCCAAGCTAACGCTTCAACAAGCATGGCTCCAGATTTCCTTCCCACTCAAACCCAAGGACAGGCTGCCATCTTTCTTTATCTCAGTTTAGCTTTCTCCTTGAAGCAATGTCAGAAGGGTTAAGAGACGTCTGTTTTCCCCCCCAAACTACTCCAAATGTCCATATATGTTATTAGCTGTGTAGAATGAGGCAGGTCAACAGGTGTGGTTTGTCATGTGTGAAAGAGGTAACATTAGCAGATGGATTGTTTATTCACCCCTAGATTGTGGAATGATCTGCCAAAAGAGCTTCGACAATGGAATTTGCTATCTGAATTTAAAACAGCAATAAAGATCTGCCTCTTCCCGGCTAGCTAGATGACTTTGAAATTATGATTTTTAAATTAATTAATTTTATACTATGTACTAGCTGTTTCAGTATGTGTGTGTGTATTAATTAAATTGATGTTTTGCGTTATGCATTTTAACTGATTGTATATCTTGTATTTTAATATGTTATTCCATACCTCAATCTATTTTGTTGTTATTATCTATTAAAATTACCTTCCACTCAATTATTAAAAATGCAAGAGTACTGTCATCTTTTTAGTGTGACCATGCTAATCCTGCACTTAATAAATGTGTTTACTCAAGTGTCAATCCAACTGATGCCTTTGGAATTTGCTTCCAATCTGACACTAGGAAGTTATTTGGGAAGAATTATTAAAATATGAGTTCACTTAGAACATTACTTAAAAGCAGCTTTCCAAGCTCTGCCATGTACGTGCCACTTGAAGGATTGTTACAGCTATTGAGTCAGTTTCTTCCACATCCATATGTCATCACCTATCCATGGGATGAAATCCAGGGCCCATTTATACAATTACTAGCTGTGCCTGGCCACACGTTGCTGTGGCGTTGTCTGGTGGTATTGGTGAGAAATTGTTGAGGTAGTGGTGGTATTGAATGTCTGTTGTATGGTTGTCTTTATGTTTAGTATGCATTTGGTTGTTTGTGTACTGTGAAAGTGGTGAGAATAGAGGGGGTCTATGTCCCTGTGTAGTATTGTATAGTATTTATACATTGTCCATGTGTTGTGAATGCTTGGATTGTGTCCTGCTGCATAGTAGAAAGGGTTGGGCTGGATGGCCCTTAGGGGTCTCTCCAAACTCTTGTGCCTGTCCCCTGGGCTGAGTAGGTTCCTAGAAGACCAAGTGGGCGGAACTTAGCCTTGTAACTGGCAGCAATTGGATAAAAACAATTATTCCTCTCCCTCTAATTAGGACTTTATTTTTCTTTTCTTTTTGTTGTATCAACCTAGAGCCGTGGATGATGGGTTGTGTTGTCAAATTTTGAGGTTGGGGGGGCCTGTAGTTTTGTTGTTTTGTCCGCTGCCCTGATGCCATCACTCTTTTATATATATAGATAATGGTATTATTCCACTTCAACTTCAATGGTTCCAGCTAATGGAAACATGGGATTTATAGCTGTTAGTCAAAAGCACTAGAATTTTTCCCTGGCTAGGAAGTCTAAAGTCCATAACTGACAGGGATTCAAACCCTGGCCACCAGAGTTGTCAGACTACATTGGTTCTCTCCTTTGAGTTTATTGGCACCAAATGAGTTGTGGCTTATTCCTGTGGCAAGAATCTTAGATTGTGCACTAGAATTACATTCGGGCCTTCATATCCACAGACCCTGTATCTATGGATTTAATCATCTGATTGGAAATTTATATATTTTTGGAATCTGCAAAATCAAATCCCCAAAAACTGATCCAGGTCAATATGGGGCAAATTTCTGATGCCCTGGTCAACCTCATTCCAGGTGACAAACAACCAGAAGGACTCCCTCCTGTCTCCACAGCAGCATGGGTGGCGATGGTGAACCACCTCGGGGCCAGTTCAGGGTACAATATGCCATTGTATACTCAGAAGTGTAGAGCCTCCCCAAATATCCTGGATCCTGGAACCAAACCCCAGCAGATGGAAAGGGCCCTCTAGATTTGGAAGTCAGCATGGCTCACAGATTCATAGAGTTATGCATAAAGTAGGCAACTTCATAGGATGCTATGCCTTGCACTAACTGAGGTATCCAAACATTTTTATAGTAACACTAGCTGTGCCCGGCCACGCGTTGCTGTGGCGAAGAATGGTGGTATGGGAAATAAAGTATTGAGGAATTGGTGGTACTTAAGGTAAAGGGTAAACGTTTTCCCCTGACATTAAGTCCAGTCGTGTCTGATTCTGGGGGTTGGTGCTCATCTCCATTTCTAAGCCGAAGAGCCATCGTTGTCTGTAGACTCCTCCAAGGTCATGTGGGATGACTGCATGGAGCGGCGTTACCTTCCCACCGGAGCAGTACCTATTGATGCACTCACATTTACATGTTTTTGAACTTCTGGGTTGGCAGAAGCTGGGGCTAACAGTGGGGGCTCTGTCAGTTCCCCCAATTCAAACCTGCGGCCTTTCGGTCCAGAAGTTCAGCAGCTCAGCGCTTTAACATGCTGTGCCATCAGGGGACATTATTTCCTAAAGGTTGTGAATATACAATATTTCTGATATTTTTTTTTTGTCTGTTGGAGGCAAGTATGAATGCTGCAATTAGGAAAAATGATTAGGATGTAATGGCCTTGCAGATTTAAAGCCTATCTGTTTCCTCCCTGAGTGATTTTTTTGTTGGGAGGTGTTAGCTGGCCCTGATTGTTTCCTGTCTGGAATTACCTTGTTTTCAGAGTGGTGTTGTTTGCGATATTTTATATGCTTCTACTGTCTGTGGCCCTGAGAAAACAGAGGATTGGCCAGACTTTGATGATGGGAATCCTTTGTTGGGAGGTGTTAGCTGGCCCTGATTGTTTTCTGTGTGGAATTCCCCTATTTTCAGAGTGTTGTTCTTTATTTAGTGTTCTGATTTTAGAGATTGTATTGTTCTGTTTTATTATACCACATTAATTTTTATATATTCTGATTTTAGTGTTTTTGAATACTTGGAGCCAGATTGTATTCATTTTCACGGTTGACTGCAACACAATAATAATAATAATAATAATAATAATAATAATAATAATAATAATAGTAAGGATATTAATGATAGTAATAATAATGACTTTGGTAATACATAGTGCTTCACTGCCTTCTCAGCTTCCTTTCTGGAAGAATCCTTTCTTGGGAGGTGTTAGCTGGCCCTGATTGTTTCCTTTGTGGAATTTCCAATTTCCTTGCTTTATTTACTTTCTTTATTTCTTTATTACTGTCCTGGTTTTAGAGATTATATTGTTCTGCATTATTCTATCCTAGAAATTATTTCATATCAAAGTAGAATCTCACTTATCCAACATTCGCTTATACAATGTTCTGGATTATCCAACACAGTCTGCCTTTTCATAATCAATGTTTTTGTAGTCAGTGTTTCAAATTCATTGTGATATTTTACTGGTAAATTTGTAAATACAGTACAGTAGAGTCTCACTTATCCAACATAAGTGGGCTGGCAAAATGTTGGATAACCGAATATGTTGGATAATAAGGAGGCGTTAAGGAAAAGCCTATTAAATATCAAATTAGGTTATGATTTTACAAATGAAACACCAAAACATCATGTTAGACAACAAATTTGGCAGAAAAAGTAGTTCAATACGCAGTAATGCTATGTAGTAATTACTGTATTTATGAATTTAGCACCAAAATATCACGATATATTGAAAACATTGACTACAAAAATGCGTTGGATAATCCAGAACGTTGGATAAGCGAGTGTTGGATAAGTGAGACTCTACTGTAATTACTACATAGCATTACTGCGCATGGAACTACCTTTTCTGTCAAATTTGTTGTATAATATGATGTTTTGGTGCTTAATTTGTATAACGATTACCTAATTTGATGTTTAATCAGCTTTTCCTGAATCCCTTCTTATTATCCAATATATTTACTTATCCTGCCGGCCTGTTTATGTTGGATAAGTGAGAGTCTACTGTATATTGATCTATATATATAAAATGATAAAGTTGTTTGCGCAGTGACTATAACAACAAAACTAAACATCCCAGAAATACGAAATTTGGCAACACAATGCAAAAGGCTTGCCTCCAGGTTACAACAACACAACCACACCACAAAACCACAATCCAGACCCACAAAACACACAACAACGCATCATGCGATAACAACACAACTAAACGCCCCAGAAATACAAAACTTGGCAACAAAATGCAAAAGCCTTGCCTCCCAGTTGTAACAACACAACCACACCACAAAACCACACAGGACCCACAAAACTCACAACAACGCATTGTGACTATAACAACACAACTAAACGCCCCAGAAATACGAAACTTGGCAACACAATGCAAAAGCCTTCCCTCCAGGTTGTAACAACACAACCACACCACAAAACCACAAACCGGACCCATAAAACTCACAACAACACATCGTGACTATAACAACACAATTAAACGCCCCAGAAATACAAAACTTGGCACACAACTAAACGCCCCAGAAATATAAAACTTGACAATACAACGCAAAAGCCTTTTCTCCTGGTTGTAACAACACAACTACACCACAAAACCACAATCCGGACCCACAAAATTCACAACAACGCATCGTGACTATAACAACACAACTAAACGCTCCAGAAATACAAAATTTGACAAAACAACGCAAAAGCCTTGCCTCCCGGTTGTAACAACACAATCACACCACAAAACCACAATCCAGACCCACAAAATTCACAACAACGCATCATGACTATAACAACACAACTAAACGCCCCATACGAAACTTGGCAACACAACACAAAAGCCTTCCCTCCCGGTTGTAACAACACAACCACACCACAAAACCACAACTTGACAACACAACGCAAAAGCCTTGCCTCCTGGTTGTAACAACACAACCACACCACAAAACACAATCTGGATCCACAAAACTCATAACAATGCATCATGACTATAACACCACAACTAAACGCCCCAGAAATACGAAACTTGGCACACAACTAAACGCCCCAGAAATACAAAACTTGACAACACAATGCGAAAGCCTTGCCTCCCGGTTGTAACAACACAACCAAACCACAAAACCACAATCTGGACCCACAAAAGTCACAACAACGCATCGTGACTATAACAACACAACTAAACGCCCCAGAAATACGAAACTTGGCAACACAACACAAAAGCCTTCCCTCCTGGTTGTAACAACACAACCACACCACAAAACCACAATCTGGACCCAAAAAACTCACAACACATTGTGACTATAACAACACAACTAAACAGGATGGCCATCTGTCTGAGGGGTTTGGGTGGGCTCTTCCTCCATGACAAAAAGAAAGAAAGGGGTTGGACTGGATGCAAACTACAAATCCCAGCCCCCCATGGCATGGAGTCCATGCATTTCAATTAGAGGCCTCTTCCTTTTCCCTTTCCCCGCCATCCAACCCATTGACCCAGTTCCATGGCTCCGCAGGCAGGAAAGGCTGGGACAGATAGAGTGAAGGAAGGAGGGAGGGAAGGGAAGCGAAGGAACGCCAAGGACAAGAGCCCTCCCTCTCTGCCCGGAAGGCCAAGAGCAAAAGGGAGTGAAACACAATTGATCTGGTTATATTTACCCTCCTTTCTGACCAGTGTGTTCTTATCAGCAAGCTCAAGATTGGAGCAGAGAAAGGGAACAGGATAGGAATAAAGGAAACAAGGAGAGCACCCACTCTATCTATCCATCCACTCATCTATCCATCCACTCACCCACTAATAATAAACACCTACACAGGCAAGAATCAGCCATGCACTGAGTCTACAAGGCCATTCAGTGCTCATCCACCTCCCCAATTCACACTTGGCCTCCAAAAAAACAATTACAATAATAACAATGACAACAACAACAATAAGAATCAACACCATCACAGGCAAGAAGCAGCCAGGCACTGAGGTTGAGAGGCCAGTCAGTGCTACACTGGGCCTCCAAAAAACAATACAGTAGCATCTAACTTATCCAGCCTTCATGACCACTACAACAACAACAATAATAAACACCTACACAGGCAAAACAAAAAAAAGACTATTGTACCACAATAAGATGTAAACCTCACTCAGCAGAATCAGACATCACGATTAACAACAAACCAAAGACAACAGGGATTTCAAGCAATTATCAATCAACACAAAAATTGAAGAAGGTAACAGACTTCAAATACTACTACTAATGTGAGTATAAAGAAGAGTGGAGGTCACAGCATAAATACAACCTAATGTAGACTGACCAACACCACCAGACTAAGCCACAGCAACGCGTGGCCGGGCACAGCTAGTCATCTTATATTATCTGCTTAGAACTGGATTACATGAGGCCCCTTCTTCACAGTTGTATAAAATGCACACTGAAGTGGATTATATGGCAGTGTGGAGTCAAGATAATCCAGTGCAAAGCAGATAATATAAGATTATAAATGGGTTATATAGCTGTGTGGAAGGACCTTGAGTCTACATTGCCATATTGTGATCGAGGTGACCTCCCCTCCAGGACTTTGTAAAAGATAGTTCAAAAATCAAGACTTTATGTTCTATATTCCATATATTTATAGTAGAAGGTGATTGAGACTTTTTACTGGAGTTTACTGTGGATTATCCCTGCATTCTGAGGCAAGAGATAACAACTTCATGAATTGTAAAATCATGCTGCAAAAACTCCACTTCTATGAATTTCCATATTGGGTTCCCCAGATGTTATGAACTTCGTTCTTATCAGATATTTTCAATTGTTTATATCATTCATGATTCCCCTTTATGCAATGTAACCCACCTTTATGGATTCTCCCTTATTTCCTCGAAATCTACCTATCTGCCTATATGTATTTATACTCTTTGGGATCCCCGGAAAATATGTGTTTTTCCCAGCTGGGTTTATGTTCCAACTTTATTTTAATTTTCACTTTATCCCATATATTTGTCAAATCATCAAATCAAATGGGAAATATTATGACCCCAACGTGAACCTCGGCCCCATGACCCAGACCTCCCTTCCCAAAAAAACAAAAGGATAATCTGCCACCGTTTAATCCAATCCCATTCCGATCGCATGGACAATATAGGGTTTAGAGTCACCAAATTCCTAAAGGTGACTCGCCCCCAAGGCAAACATTGTCATATCCCAGGCCAGGACGCCGCTGGAAGGCACCCTGTGGGGCCCGTCAATGACGGCTCATCACCACCCATCACCACTTCCCGTCTGACACCCCAAGGCATATCTAAAATCTGTGAACGTGACAGGACCCCGGACACCCTTGATGGGTGCCATAAATTCCTTTAGAAATCGGCTGGGCCAGAATTAATCTGATATTTCCTGTCCGGTCACCTCATTGTTTCAACAGCTCCCGCCTCCTCCTCTCTGATTGGCCCGAGGGGGGACAAAAAACGGCTCCCCATTGGGCCAGCAGAGCAAGGCGGGAAACGAAAGCCCGCCTCGTTCAACCTCTCAGCCTATCCGCGATCAGATGGGCAGGGAAGCGGGGCGGGAAATTCAAGGGGCTGTCAGACCAAAACATTGTATAAATATGACTTTATTTGAAACATATGTTACGCTAGTAGATTGAATGATCGCTATTAGCGTCCTTTTCAGCTGAATTGCTCAATAAAAACTCCTTGGCGGATTTTCCTTCAACTTGGCGGACCTTCTTCATTTCAGGCTTCAGGTTGTATTGCGGCTTATATTCTCCTTTTGGCTTCGCCAAGGTCCGTTCCCTCAGGACCGGGTCGGGTCTCTGTTTAAGGGCCCGATCCCCCAAAGTGCGGTCGACAACATAATAATCCAGTGCAAATTAGATAATCTGTGGAAGAAGCCTAAGTGAGGCCTAAATTTGCCTGTCCCCTAACTGAAACCTGGCTGTCCCTTGGTTGCTAGGCAACGAAGTGGGCAGAGATTAGCCCTCTAAACTGGCAGCAATTGGATAAAAACAATTATTGCTCTCCCTCTAATTAGGACTTTATTTTTCTTTTCTTTTTGTTGTATCAACCTAGAGGCGTGGATGATGGGTTGTGTTGTCAAATTTCGAGGTTGGGGGGCCTGTAGTTTTGTTGTTTTGTCCACTGCCCTGATGCCATCACTCTTTTATATATATAGACTAGCTGTGCCCGGCCACGCGTTGCTGTGGCGAAGAATGGTGGTATGGGAAATAAAGTATTGAGGAATTGGTGGTAGTTAAGGTCAAGGGTAAACGTTTTCCCCTGACGTTAAGTCCAGTCATGTCTGATTCTGGGGGTTGGTGCTCATCTCCATTTCTAAGCCGAAGAGCCGTCGTTGTCTGTAGACTCCTCCAAGGTCATGTGGGATGACTGCATGGAGCAGCGTTACCTTCCCACCGGAGCAGTACCTATTGATGCACTCACATTTACATGTTTTTGAACTTCTGGGTTGGCAGAAGCTGGGGCTAACAGTGGGGGCTCTGTCAGTTCCCCCAATTCAAACCTGCGGCCTTTCGGTCCAGAAGTTCAGCAGCTCAGCGCTTTAACATGCTGTGCCATCAGGGGACATTATTTCCTAAAGGTTGTGAATATACAATATTTCTGATTGTTTTTTTTTTGTCTGTTGGAGGCAAGTATGAATGCTGCAATTAGGAAAAATGATTAGGATGTAATGGCCTTGCAGATTTAAAGCCTAGCTGTTTCCTCCCTGAGTGATTTTTTTGTTGGGAGGTGTTAGCTGGCCCTGATTGTTTCCTGTCTGGAATTACCTTGTTTTCAGAGTGGTGTTGTTTGCGATATTTTATATGCTTCTACTGTCTGTGGCCCTGAGAAAACAGAGGATTGGCCAGACTTTGATGATGGGAATCCTTTGTTGGGAGGTGTTAGCTGGCCCTGATTGTTTTCTGTGTGGAATTCCCCTATTTTCAGAGTGTTGTTCTTTATTTAGTGTTCTGATTTTAGAGATTGTATTGTTCTGTTTTATTATACCATATTAATTTTTATATATTCTGATTTTAGTGTTTTTGAATACTTGGAGCCAGATTGTATTCATTTTCACGGTTGACCGCAACATCATAATAATAATAATAATAATAATAATAATAATAATAATAATAATAAGGATAGTAATGATAGTAATAATAATGACTTTGGTAATACATAGTGCTTCACTGCCTTCTCAGCTTCCTTTCTGGAAGAATCCTTTCTTGGGAGGTGTTAGCTGGCCCTGATTGTTTCCTTTGTGGAATTTCCAATTTCCTTGCTTTATTTACTTTCTTTATTTCTTTATTACTATCCTGGTTTTAGAGATTATATTGTTCTGCATTATTCTATCCTAGAAATTATTTCATATCAAAGTAGAATCTCACTTATCCAACATTCGATTATACAATGTTCTGGATTATCCAACACAGTCTGCCTTTTCATAATCAATGTTTTTGTAGTCAGTGTTTCAAATTCATTGTGATATTTTACTGGTAAATTTGTAAATACAGTACAGTAGAGTCTCACTTATCCAACATAAGTGGGCTGGCAAAATGTTGGATAACCGAATATGTTGGATAATAAGGAGGCATTAAGGAAAAGCCTATTAAATATCAAATTAGGTTATGATTTTACAAATGAAACACCAAAACATCATGTTAGACAACAAATTTGGCAGAAAAAGTAGTTCAATACGCAGTAATGTTATGTAGTAATTACTGTATTTATGAATTTAGCAATATATCATGATATATTGAAAACATTGACTACAAAAATGCGTTGGATAATCCAGAACGTTGGATAAGCGAGTGTTGGATAAGTGAGACTCTACTGTAATTACTACATAGCATTACTGCGCATGGAACTACCTTTTCTGTCAAATTTGTTGTATAATATGATGTTTTGATGCTTAATTTGTATAACGATTACCTAATTTGATGTTTAATCAGCTTTTCCTGAATCCCTTCTTATTATCCAATATATTTACTTATCCTGCCGGCCTGTTTATGTTGGATAAGTGAGAGTCTACTGTATATTGATCATCTTATATTATCTGCTTAGAACTGGATTATATGAGGCCCCTTCTTCACAGTTGTATAAAATGCACACTGAAATGGATTATATGGAAGTGTGGAGTCAAGATAATCCAGTGCAAAGCAGATAATATAAGATTATAAATGGGTTATATAGCTGTGTGGAAGGGCCTTGAGTCTACACTGCCATATAATCCAGTGCAAATTAGATAATCTGTGGAAGAAGCCTAAGTGAGGCCGAAATTTGCCTGTCCCCTAACTGAAACCTGGCTGTCCCTTGGTTGCTAGGCAACGAAGTGGGCAGAGATTAGCCCTCTAAACTGGCAGCAATTGGATAAAAACAATTATTGCTCTCCCTCTAATTAGGACTTTATTTTTCTTTTCTTTTTGTTGTATCAACCTAGAGGCGTGGATGATGGGTTGTGTTGTCAAATTTCGAGGTTGGGGGGCCTGTAGTTTTGTTGTTTTGTCCACTGCCCTGATGCCATCACTCTTTTATATATATAGATAAAGCATGATGAAGCCCCTGGTGGCACAATGAGTTAAACTCTTGTGCCAGCAGGATTGATGACTTGGAAGGTTGGGTTGCTGACCTGAAGATTGCCAGTTTGAATCCAAACTGGGGAGAGTGAGGATGAGCTCCCTCTGTCCATTTCAGCTCTATGCGGGGACATGAGAGAAGCCTCCCACAAGGATGGTAAAACATCAAACATCCAGGTGTCCTCTGGGCAACATCCTTGCAGATGGCCAATTTTCTCACATCAGAAGCAATTTGCAGTTTCTCAAGTCGCTCCTGACACGAAAAAAAATGAAGTATGATTAACATACTGCAGGATACAATAATTCAATTTGTCTGTGATTCTGTTTCATGGACAAAAAAGCACTGTTATGTCTCATGAATATTGTTAATAATGGGATCCCATCCTACAGGGAGTGATTCATCTTCCTGTATAGATTATGATGTGCTTAAATTACACTCTCAGATTAATTCCTACATAGAAATTATGGTTTACTTTAGTCTACTCATTTTATTGTTTAAATTATGCTTTCAATTAAAATATTGCAGTTAAGGTAGATATTAAAGAGTTGACCCAGAGAAGTAGGAATGCATGATGTATATCATTCAGTTTAAATCTTCAATAGTGAAGTTGCAGAGAGCGAGAGATGGCTACAGAACAGAATTTGACCAAATTTACGCTCCCAATCCAGGGAATAGTCTGGTGTGACTGATTACAGTAACCTGGCCTAGTTTCTTTGCCAGTTCACTTTGTACAGTGCAAACACAGCTGCCAGCATTCCTCTGTGGCCCTGTGACTAGCATGGTCAGATGTGAATGACGGCCAAATGTGAATTAGGATAGATGAAATGCACAAAGTTACAAAATGTTCCTCAGTTGTTGAGGACAGCACTTTTAATGGGTGGAAGCCACTGGGCTTTTAAATGACTTTTGGGTGCTTCTTCTTCAAATTTGTTATCTATAAAATGGGGAAAGCAGTATTCCCCTACCTCCAAAATGTGGAGGTTGTTGAATGACTAGGTAAAGGCAAAGGTTAGATACCTCCAAGGTCATGTGGCCAGAATGATTGCATGGAGCACTGTTACCTTCTCGCATGTTTTCAAACTGCTAGGTTGGCAGAAGCTGGGGCTAACAGTGGGAGCTCACACCGCTCGCCAGATTTGAATTGCTGACATTTTGGTCAGCAAGTTCAGCAGCTCAGCAGTTTAAGCTGCTGTGCCATGGAGGCGGGGGATGCTTAGTTGAATGACTAAAGGAAATTAAACTCTTATTTGGCCCTGAAAACTTTTCTCGATACATTGGGAGCAAGGGGAATTGAAATCTTTCATGGTTTGATCTGCAGATGCCTGAAACAGACATACTTCCATATAGCATGGGAAAAGACCATTCTCTGCTCTTGTACTGGAATTAGACTGGCTGCAAGAAAGAAAAGAAAAAGCCCTTGAGCCTTTAACAGATATGCAGAAAACATTTCAAGAGGTTCACCTTTCATAAGTAACCCAAAGGCATCAGGTCTATCTGATCTTGAAAGCTAAGCAGGGTCAGCTCTTGTTAGTATTTGGATGGGAGACTGGTAATGAATATCAGGTTCTATAGGCTACATTGCAGAGGAAGGAACTGCAAAGCTGCTTCTTGAGTTTTCCCTGCCTAACAAAACTCTATGAAATTCATGGGGATACACATGACTGAAATTTTATATTATTAACAACTTACAAAGGTGGAAGAGCCCTGTTCTCTTTTTGCTTGTAGTAGTTGCCAAGTAAGCCGCCCCGAATTCCTTCGGGGAGATGGTGGCAGGATACAAAAATAAAGTTATTAGTTGTTTATGATGGGGCATCTTGGAAAAAAAACTCTTATTTCACATCTAGTCACTTTATCTGTGATACCAGACTGCCAGATAAGCAGAAAAGGGCAAATTCTGCCCTTGTAATGTTAACCTTATCTTTATATGCAGCAATTGTTCAGAAAACATTCTAATGTCAGCTGTCACAAGACAGTAGAAGAGTGAGTTTGTTGCAGCAAAAATATAGAACCCTGTAACATCTTAAAGATGACCAAATCAAAACTAATGAGTCTCAAAGATTTTTGTGAATAACTAAATGTCTATTTGGCATCAAATTAGCAGCAATGTAGACAATAGTTTAGACTTTTTGGAGAGACCATTCTATAACTGGATTGCCATAGCAGAGGCCCTCTCCCTCACATACACTTTTGCAGACAAGGAAAGCTAGAGGGATAAGCCTAACCCTGTCTTAAAATTATGAAACGGGACTAGTTAGGAATGTTCCTCAACCTCTTCTTCTTCCTGTGAGTTCACTCTTGACTTTCCAAGATATAACCAGTTTAGAATAGCTCTGCAGATGACTTTAACCTGAACATACAGGTTTCCCAAAACATGTACACACTCACTGGGAAGGGGGGCATAGAAAATCCCATCATCCTTCAGACTGCAAGCACAACAATACTTCTGCCTATCTAACAAAGGAGCCAAGCCAAAGATTGTGGAAGTTGCCCAACATCCTACCTCTGTCCTACTCTTGGAAACTCATTCAAGTCCATCAATACCCAGCACCACCCATTGTTCTGACAATATGGGACCATTGTCCTCACCTAAGCTGGGTAAACTACTCTCATTAGAAGTCATTAACTTGGACTCTACTCAAATGTCTTCTTCTTGACGCATCCTCGAGAAGTGGAGCAAGAAAAAGCCAAAAACTTCAAATTATGCAATAACAGTTTATTAAAATCCCCACCAAACCCAAAAGCCAATCATTTGCAGTGAGAGGCAGCATGCCCTAGCAAACCAGCATGTGGATCCTAGCAAGCACCAGTCTGAACCAATCAGCGCTAGGAACGGCAAAAGTCCATTTTTTTAACTGCTGTCAAAACCTATAAATGTTCTTGTATGTATTCATACAAGTGCTTCGCCCCGGTGGCGAAGTGCGTTAAAGCTCTGAGCTGGAGACCGAAAGATCCCAGGTTCAAATCCCGGGAGCGGCTTGAGTGCCCACTGTTAGCTCCAGCTCCTGCCAACCTAGCAGTTCGAAAACATGCCAATGTGAGTAGATCAATAGGTACCGCTCCGGCGGGAAGGTAACGGCGCTCCATGCAGTCATGCCGGCCACATGACCTTGGAGGTGTCTACGGACAACGCCGGCTCTTTGGCTTAGAAATGGAGATGAGCACCAACCCCCAGAGTCAGACATGACTGGACTTACTGTCAGGGGAAAACCTTTACCTTTACTATGTTTTCATTGCCTCACTGTCAGTTTGGAGAGTCCAGACACTGCTGGTATTCACTTTGACCAAATTTTTGCCTTCAAGTTGTCCATGTCTCATTTGATCTTTGGAGATTGGCATTCTGGGCCTCCAAACCCACAATTTTTATGGCAGCTGATTTTTTTTTTTTAATTGTGTCAGAAGAGAATTGAGAAGTGGACACACTGCCGGTAGCTTCTGGTGTGAGAGACTCAGCCATCTGCAAGAACGTTGCCCAGGGGACACTCGGATGTGTTTCCAATCTGCTGGGAGGCTTCTCTCATGTCTCCGCATGAGAAGCTAGGGCTGATAGACAGAAGCTCACCCCGTCTCGTGGATTCGAACCACCGACCTTCAGGTTAGCAGTTCAGACGGCACAAGGGTTTAACCCATTGCGCCACCACGGCTCCGGCAGCTGAAATCACTCATCACTATCTTAGAATGAAGGTCCTACAATAAAGTTTAATTTTCTTTCTCCAAGTCATTGATGTGCTTGCATCTTAAATCAAGATCTCTAACTGTGAACCAATGAATGAACTCTAACACCATCCCATACCTCGTAGCTATGTTCCCTTGACTACATATTGTCCCATATTCTGCTCGTATTGTACAATTACTGACAGAATCAAACCCAACAGCAAGGCCAGCTCCAGAAGGTGACTATGTAGGGCATTCATCGAGGCCTCAAGACTAGCCACACTAGAAGTACTATCACTTCAATTTGGACAGCATATTCAAATAATTAGAAGTAATCTAAGAGAATTCTGACTTTATATGTCCCACCTGTTTTTGATTAAGGAATCCCCAATAAAGGTGCTATGCCTCAACACACACATCCAGAAAATGTGGAGCCAACATTGCTCAAATCGGAGGATTTTTTTTGTCTGTACACAGCTCATCTTGCACATGAAACTTGACAATTAATAAATAATTGTCCATCTGCTTCTCCTATTGGGAAGACTACCAGTACTTTAAATTTCCTACACCCACACACTAGAAACATGGTCACTGATCTTGTTGTTCAAACTAAGCACCAAAGACTCTTCTTACCAGATTCTTGTAGTGGGCATGTGCTTGTTCTTAGATAATTATATGACATGGTAACATAACAACACACTTACATGATCATTAATTATGTACTTCCTCATATTAATGGATATAATATAGACAAACAAGTTTACCGGAAACAGAGGCGGAAATAAGCAGTAGTAATTTAACTTTGGCTGTCTTCTGATTTGAGCTCAGAGGTGGATGGGTGAAGTGACAAGACAAAATTTCTGCTTCTTCAGATGTGCCACTTTTGAACAGATTGAGCATGCTGGCTTCTCAAATAAGGGATAAGGGCCGATCTCCAAGTTTTAAATCAAGATTTCTGAACTCATCAAATCCCTTATTCAAAGGATTTACTTTAGATCTTACAAATCAGATGTTATCCCAGATTGAACACTTTCTCCTCATCTTTTAAAAAGATACTGTAACCAATTGCTTCCATGGCGGGAGAAAAACACAAAGATGAAACTACCTGTATTTTTATAATTTTCTAGCAGGTGTTGCCACGAAGCTGCTATTTTATATAGGTATTATTATAAATATTATTATTAAACAGTGGGACCCCAATGGACCAGCGGCTTAAACCACTGAGCTGCTTAACTTGCTGACTGAAAGGTCGGCAGTTCGAATCTGGGGAGCGGGATAAGCTCCCGCTGTTAGCCCCAGCTTCTGCCAACCTAGCAGTTTGAAAACAAAATGTGAGTAGATCAATAAGTACCACTCCAGCGGGAAGGTAATGGCGCTCCATGCAGTCATGCCGGCCACATGATCTTGGAGGTGTTTATGGATAACACCGGCTCTTCAGCTTAGAAATTGAGATGAGCACCACCCCCCAGTCAGAGATGACTAGACTTAATGTCAGGGGAAAACCTTTACCTTTACCTTAAACAGTGAATTTCTCCAACAACTTTATCAAAATATCTAAAAGTCCAAACATTACTTCAGCAAAGGAAGGTGTGCTTACTCATTTTGTAATCAAGGCTTCTAAAACAGTTTTTGTGAACACTGAGGTCAAACAAGGTTGTGACAAAATAACTGGTTGAATAATTTGACTCCTTTTAAAAACAAACTTGTGTATAAATAAGAGTGACCTTGAGTTGCAAATGAAACCAGAAACTGCTTTCTGCTATGAGTACAAAGTTAATGATGTTTAAAATATCGGAGATTCCTGTCTCACCTTAGAAAGTAAGCAAGATCAGGGGTGCAGGAATTTATGCCACAGAAAATCTTGTTAGCATCTAACATACCACAATGCCTTCATTTGTTGTTGTTACAGACCAACACCTTCAGAATTTGCAGCTGTCTATGTAGTTCTCACTTAGGTGTACAAAAAAACTGTAATTGTGTGCACAATTTGCATGTTAAATAGCTTTCTTACTTTTTGTACCATAGAGAAATAACCACATTCTCTTTATTCCTGATTAAGAAAGAATAACATTCTGAAAGCTTGTTCCTATTCCTGCAAAATTTAGTTCAGCAGAAATAAAAGATTGCCTTTTATTCATCTTCCCAAAGGCAAGAAACTTTCCAATGTACCTCAGCATATTACAATATCAGGATCCAAACAAAAACTCATGGAACACATTTTATTATGTGTAAAACAAGAAAGCACAAGATAGAGATTGGGTGGTGACGGACTAGCTATTTTGCACCTAGGTGCAGTTGCCCTTCAACCCCAGGCAGTCTTGGTTGACAAACACTTCCTTGACCCATTTCTAACTCGCTTCAGAGCAGGACACAGAGTTGAAACTGCTATGGTAATCTTCGTGGATGATCTCCTGCTCAACACCGACAGGGGGAGTGTGTCCCTGTTGGTGCTTCCAGAAAAGCTCTCAGTAGCTTTTGATACCATCGACCATGGCATCCTTCTGAAATGGCTGAAGAGACTGGGCATCGGAGGCACTGTGTCGCAGGGGTTCTGTTCGTACCTCTCAGGCAGGCTTCAGATGGTGGTGCTTGGGGATAGCTACTCCTCAAAAAGGACCTGTTATACGGCATCCGTTCCATCCCCAGTGCTTTTTAACATTTACATGAAACCTTTGGGAGAGATCACCCAAATATATTTCTCCATGCCTTCACAAAAAAGCCTCAGCTAAGGACAGCATGTTTCCTTTGAATGAATGCCTCTAGGAAGCAATGGGCTAGGTGAGGGAAAAAAAACTGAAACTGAATCCAGACCAAACAGAGGTGCTTGCCATCAAGGGTCCTAATCTGGGAATAGAGGTGTATCAACCAGTCTGGATGTGGTTGCACTCCCCCTGAAAGATTGTGTTTGCAGATCGGGAGTGCTCCTAAATCAGTCTCTCCAAATGTCAGCCAAGGTAGATGTGACTGTCAGGAGTGCTTACTACCAATTTCGGTTGACATGCCAGCTGTGCCCCTTCCTAGAATTTGAGAACCTAAAGATGGTAGTACACACACTGGTAACTTCAAGGTTGGAGCAATGCAATGTGCTTTACATTGGGCTACCTTTGTACCAAGTTTGGAAATTCCAGTTAGTTCAAAATGTGGCAGCCAGATTGGTTACAGGAACATCCAGGAGTGAAAATACTACACCTATTCTAAAGTCACCCCACTGGCTTTCAATTAGTTTCTGGGCAAACTACAAGGTGGATTTGGATTTGACCTTTAAATCTCTACATGGTTTGAGTCCAGGTTACCTACAGGATTGCCTTCTCCTGTACAATCTGCCTTGAACACTTACGGTAGTTCCTCTGGAGGGGTGGCTATTCCAACCAGCCAGAACCTGACTGGCCACCATCACCCAGAGGACCTTTTCATCAGCTGCCCCAAGACTCTGGAATGACCTGCTAGAAGAGCTCTGACAGCTAGATCAGCTGCCGGAATTTTAAAACCATCTAAAGACACATCTCTTCCAGAAGGCCTAGCCCGTTAGTTTCAATCATTAATGTTAAATGTGTGTCATGTGTTTCAATCTTATTCATGAAGAACAACATAGAAGCTCGGGGGGGTGGGGGGAGGGGGTGTCTGCAGACATTTGCTTTTGCTTGAGACTACAGGTAGGGGCAAGATTCCACCTCCTGTTCTCTTCCCTTCACCATTTCTGAGTGAAACCTGGTTTACCTTTCTTGAATATATATAGCTTAAGTAATCTGTCACCAATACCCAAAAAATCAGCACAATTTTAGGTGAGTTCTCTTGTATAATTATTTATTAAAACAATGGTACCCTTAACAGGGAGGAGCCCCCATGTTAAAGCGCTGAGCTGCTGAGCTGCTGAACTTGTGGATTGAAAGGTTGCAGGTTCAGATCCAGGGAACGGAGTGAGTGCCTGCTGTTAGCCACAGCATTTGCCAACCTAGCAGTTCGAAAACATGCAAATGTGAGTAGATCGATAGGTACCGCTCTAGCGGGAAGGTAACGGTGCTCCATGCAGTCATGCCGACCACATGACCTTGGAGGTGTCTTCGGACAACACCGTCTCTTTGGCTTAGAAATTGAGATGAGCACCAACCCCCAGAGTCGGACACGACTGGACTTAATGTCAGGGGAAAACCTTTACCTTTACCTACCCTTAACAGGCATGAGCAAACTTCAGCCCTCCAGGTGTTTTGGACTTCAACTCCCACAATTACTAACAGCTAGTAAGCTGGCTGGGATTTCTGGGAGTTGAAGTCCAAAACACCTGGAGGGGCGAAGTTTGCCCATGACTGCCTTAACAGCTAAGCAGGTGGCTGTCTTTGGCTATAGACCTATACACAAACTGACCTGGGAGAAAGTGCTATTGAACTCAGTCCAATTTGCCAATTGTCATACATAGACTTGAACTATTTCATTTCCCAATTAGCGGAAGATTGAAAGTTACTTTTGAGAAGAAGAAATATTACATGAGCCACAGCATCATTGCACCACTGCCAAGCACTATTTTCTTACTATAGTGAGTATAAAAACCATCAGGCTATTGAAGAACTGAATATGTTTCAGGTAAGTAATGTGACATTTCAGAGCCTATTTCAGTTCTTTTGAAACCACAAATTGTGAGGCAGCCTTGTGGCAGGGCTATTTGTAGAGTTATCCCATCATGCCATGGTGATGGCATTAGTTTGAGTTCCCTTCCTGCAGTTTTGGAAAACATTGCCTAGCAGGAAGAAGGAGGGCGTGCATCTCTATTTGAAAATTAGATGCTTGGCACACACTCAGGAGTGGACTTAGTGCAAGCGAGAGAATAACCCTTCACCTATGACTGATGGTTTGAATAACATTGGGATTTTGTCATTTGGGAAAACGGAGTCAGCTGAGATAGTAAGAAGCAAAAGATGAAATAGAAGAAAGTTAGATATAGAGAAAGGCTGGAGGAGAAAAAAACAAGTAAGTGGATGTGGCAAAAATCTGGTGAACCAAAGAAATGTTAAAGAGGTGTTGTAAGAATACTTAAACTATTAGCTGATCATTTTAAAGGTTTCTTTCTCTCTGGCTTCCCAGCTCATCTACAGTCTCCACCATACTAGTGTGAAGTGTGAAGAGGTGTAGTGTGAAGAGATGGTAAAATAATCCAGCTCAAATCAGATAATGTGGATTCTCTGCTTTGATAACCTGGATTATTTGGCAGTGTAGACGGGGCCTGAGAAGCAGCAAGTAAGGCCCTTCCACACTGCCATAAAATCCATATTATCAAAGCAGATAATCTACATTATCTGCTTTGAACTGGATTATATGAGTCTACACTACCATATAACAACAACAACAACAACAACAACAACAACAGATTGAACTTCAAAGACTCTGGCAGAAACCAGTACAGGTGGTCCCGGTGGTGATGGGCACACTGGGTGGCGTGCCAAAAGATCTCAGACGGCATTTGGAAACAATAGACTTTGACAAAATTACGGTCTTCCAACTACAAAAGGCCACCCTACTGGGATCTGCGCGCATCATCCGAAAATACATCACACAGTCCTAAACGCTTGGGAAGTGTTCGACTTGTGATTTTGTGATACGAAATCCAGCATATCTATCTTGTTTGCTGTGTCATAAAATAAAATAATAATAATAGCAACACTTTATTATATTCCGCCCTTCTCCCCAAGGGGACTTAGAGCGGATTACAGCATATAAAGCAGACACAGGCAAATATTCAATGCCTTGTTATAATCACATGCAATGAGACACCAAACACAGACAAAGGCAAAGGCTTCTCCTTTCATTTCTGGCTCTGGAGGTGGTGCTTTTCTCTGGCTCTGGGGAGGTGCTCTTCTCCATTTCCAAGCTGAGGAGCCTGCATTGTCACCTCCTGGTTGTGTGTCTGGCATGACTGCTTGGAGAGTCTTTTTGCTTTTTCCCACTGAAGTGATGCCTATTTATCTATTCACATTTGCATGTTTTTGAATTGTTAGGTTGGCAGGAGCTAGGGCTAACAGCGGGAGTTCACCATTTGAACTGCCAACCTTCAGGTCAGCAGTTCAGCAGCTCAAAGGTTTAACCCATTATGCCACCACAGTTCCTGTTCAAAGCAGATAATCTGGAATATATATAGCAGTATAGAAGGGGTCTAAATCAAGTTGCTACTTCTGTTCACATGCTGTTCACCTTTCAGTTCGCAAGTTCAGCAGCTCAGAGTTTTAACATGCTGCGCCACCGGGGGCTCCGGAATGATTAGAACCACCTGAATAATCAACAAGGTGAATGTGTCTTTGAAATACAGACAGCTAATAACTGATCCAGCTAATAGCAAGAAGCTAATAACATCTCTGGAGCCCCTGGTGGAGCAGTGGGTCAAACCACTGAGCTGCTGAACTTGCTGACTGAAAGGTCAGTAGTTCAAATCTGGGGAGCAGAGTAAGCTCCCACTGTCAGCTCCAGCTTCTGCCAACCTAGCAGTTCGAAAACATGCAAATGTGCATAGATCAATTGGTACCACTCTGGCGAGAAGGTAACGGTGCTCCATGCAGTCATGCCAGCCACATGAACTTGCACGTGTCTATGGACAACGCTGGCTCTTCAGCTTAGAAATTGAGATGATCACCACCCCACAGAGTCAGACATGACTAGACTTAATGTCAGGGGAAAACCTTTACCTTTACTAATAGCATCTCAAGGTGCTTTTGAGAAATGTGCATGTGTAGCTAGCATGGTTCTCTTACAGCCCACATATTTAATCCTTTGCCTGTCAGCCAGGGAAGAGGACACTGCTGCTTGAAACTCAGGTCCGAATCCAGGCATCTGAACCAGTCCAGAGGTATTTTCTTCCCACTGAACAATGGCAGCCTGCAAGCTGACTTAACACTTAACTAGATTTAAAAAAATAAATAGTAAAAAGGCTTCATCTTTCTTGACTCAAGCTACAAACTTGAGATTCATTAACTGGTCAGCTTTCTTTAAAAAATCTTGTGAGAGTGACTAAACGAATGGATTCCTATGATTGAGCTATGTTTACATGCACACAAGAGGCCATTGGAACATATTAAATACATTTTGATGCAGCGTCAACAGGCATTCAGATCAGCAGTATAAATTCCAGTAAAATCAAATCAATAATTATGAAAATAGAGAATTGAATAATGTTACATAGGCAAGTATAGTCTAGTCAAAATAGCCAGGCTTAAAGATTCTGCCATTTGCATATTGTTGTTACCAAATTTCACACCAGCCATGACCGGAAATGCCTCCAGTTAATTTGCTTCTATGTGGTGTCCTCTATAAACATAAAAGTATCCAGTTCTTCCCTTTGGACCCTGTTGTTTTCCTAAGAGTGCATCTCCGTTTCAATGAAAGTGCTCCACAGACGAGCCAGATTGCATTCATTCATAATTTCTCCCTCTCTCTTTCTGCCTCAAAGGAGCTTTCTTAATCTTCCCCGAAAACTCAGGCCCGGCATCCTACACGTCTTTCTCCTCTAATTGAGTCCCCTCTTTCCCCCTCCTGGCTCTGGTGACAGATCTCAGTTCTTGTTTGTAATTCATGTTTGTTATTGTCTAGCCAAGGGCAAGATTCCCAGGGATGGCTGATTATGCAATCATATTAAGTGAGATGGATGCACAGAACCATTTGTCATAGGGAAAGAAAAAGGCCTGTACATGTCACTCCGCAGTTGAAGACCGGGGCTGCTTTCACAAGAGACACTCAAACTGGTTTTGTCTTCCCCATATCTTCAACTAGAATGCAACCGTAAGCCAACGAGTGTGTTTGGCTTCACATTTTACCTACCTCATGCCTCCTTCTCCACATATATTAAAAGCATTTCTTAGCATCATTACCTTATGTTGCATAAATAGCTGTGGCTTAAGATACAAGGTGCATTTGCAAATCTTAAATACAACAAAGAGAAGGGCGGCTGAATGGCAAAGGACTATAGGAAGGGTGGAAATAAGGCATCCTTCCACATGTCGTTGGACTACAACTCCCACTAATCCCCCCAGTTTGTCCTGCTAACTAATGCTGCTGGGATTTGCAATCCAACACCATCTGCACCATCTGCAGAGCCGTATTTTCCAACCCTGGTCTAGAGTTGATTATGGCACATGGTGAATTTCTCAAAGCAAAACAAAATTAGAAGCAGACATATCACATTTGGGTTGCTGTGAGTTTTCTGGGCTATATGGCCATGTTCCAGAAGCTTTCTCTCCTGATGTTTCACTTGCATTTATGACAGGCATTCTCAGAGGTTGTGGGGTATATTGGAATCTAGGCAAGGGAGGTTTATATACCTGTGGAAAATCCAAGGTGGGAGAAAGAACTCTTATCTATTGGAGGCAAGTGTGAATATTGCAATTAATCACCTTGATTAGCATTGAAAAGCTTCAAGGTCTGGCTGATTTCTGTCTGGGGAAATCCTTTGTTGAGGGTGTTAGCTGGCTCTGATTGTTTAATGTCTGGAATTCCCCCATCTTCTGAGTATTGTTCTTTATTTACTGTCCTGATTTTAGAGTTTTTAAATACTAGTAGCCAGAGTTTGTTCATTTTCATGGTTTATATAACTGGATCTGAATCTTCCACAGATATATAAACCTCCCTGGTTAGTTAATGCTAACTAAGCTGGCCAATTGCAACATTCACACTTGCCTCAAGCAGAAAAGAGTTCTTTCTCCCACTCTGGACACCATTCCACAGATATATAAACCCCACTTTCCTAGTTTCCAAGATACCTCACAACCTCTGAGGATGCCTGTCATGGATGTGGGCGAAACATCAGGAGAGAATGCTTCTGGAACATGTCCATACAGCCCTGAAAACTCAGAGCAATCCAGTGATTCTGGCCATGAAAGCCTTCGACAACACATTACATTTGATGAGTATCTGAAAGATGTTTTCAGGATTTGATTGAGGGAGACGCAAGTAGCAGCAAAGTCTCTGGAAAGGTCATCAAGCAAACATGGGAGAGAAACTTGTTCATTCAGAATCTTTCTCTTAAATTGTAGGTATATTATTCATATATGGAAATGCATTTGTAAAGTTGTCATTACTGTATTACTATATTTATTTGAAAATATACATATACTCTACCTTATTACCAGAGCTGGGACTTAAAGTAAGTTTATACAAATCAAAACTAATTTAAAACACACACACACACATACACAGATATTATAATTATTTTGCAATGATGCATCTAAGATCGAAGTGGATGGGATGCAGGTTGGGATGGGCAAAGGGTGGCCCAAGCACTGCATGTGGCCCTCGGGAGCCCAATGTTTAACTCCTCAAGTCCCCTAAAATCCTCTAGACACCATGCTTTAAACATTTTTACCCCCAAACCTGCCTCAAATGTGTCAAAACCACAGCAAAATGCTTTAATTTTGTGTCTCATAGCCCCATTCTGCATACCCTCAAACAACTTTTAAAAACACAAAGAATCAGTTGAAATTGGCTGAAAATCAAACCAAAAGTTGTGTTATGTCATACCAGTCAAAAGAGTGTGGGGGTGGAAAATGGCCCATACCAGGGTATTGCATTTATGAACACAGCCTGCCTAACACATTTGAGGTGAATTTAAATAATTTTAGTAGCAAGAACAATTTGGATGAAGCCTCTGTTACTGCAGTGTGTGTGTATGTGCCTTTCAAGTCACAGGCAACTGTATGAATTTCACAAGACTTTCTTAGGAAAGGCATACTCAGAAGTGGCTTTACCAGGTACTTCCTCTGAAATATAAGCTACAGCACCTAGTGTTCATTGGGGATCTCTTATCCAAGTACTAACCATGGCTGACACTGTTTACCTTACAAGATCAGATGGGATCTAGTGTGTTGTTGAAGACTTTCATGGCCAGATATACCTACTGGGATGGAACTCCATCATCAGAGTTACTTATGCTGATGACACTCTCTAAAACCTACCTGGGTAATTTGGCACCCATTCCACTCCACAGAGGAGACCTCAGTGGCACAGCAGGTTAAACCGCTGAGCTACTGAACTTCCTGACCGAAACATCGGTGGTTTGAATCCGGGGATCAGGGTGAGCTCCCACTGTTAGCCCCAGCTTCTACCAACCTAGCAGTTCAAAAACATGCAAATGTGAGTAGATCAATAGGTACTGCTCTGGTGGGAAGTAATGGTGTTCCATGCTGTCATGCTGGCCACATGACCTTGAAGACGTCTACGGACAATGCCGGCTCTTTGGCTTAGAAATGGCAATGAGCACCAACCCCCAGAGTCGGACATGATTAGACTTAATGTCAGGGGAAAACTTTACTTTTACCTTTACTCCACTCCACAATGAGATCACTATGATTCCACTTTAACTGCCATGGCTAGCTCCTTTGGAACCCTCTTAGGGTGTGTAGTTCTGTTAGTGACACCAAAGGAGCCAATCTTGCTGAGGATTCTAAATAATTTGTGATACGACAAATCCCAGAATTTCATAGGGTTGAAACATGGAAGTCCAAGTGTAATCATACTGCTATAATCATATAGTGTGAAAGGGGTTTTGAGTCTATATCAGTAGTGACAAACCTATGGCATGCATGCCGGAAGGGGCACATGCCCACTCATCCACCTGCCTGCCAGTTTGCCCACTTGCTCACTCACCCCCTACTCTCCCACTCGCTTGCCTGCTTGCCCCCTCTGCTCACTCACCCACATCCCCTCTCACCACCCCCAAGTGCCCACGCCACTCACCACCAGTTTGGGCACTTGGTCTCTAAATGGTTCACTATCACTATCCTATATTATTTGCCCACCCTTGCCTTCAAACATTGTCAAAATATGTAACTCAGGAAGTCCTCAAATTTATTATAAAGTTATAGTTGACCTCATATGTGGTGGCTGTGTTTTGTTGGAACTAAACTGTCCCATTTCTGACTTCTGTGCGTAATGTTGGCCTGCCTTTGTGGTTCCTCTTTTAATCACATGGAGAGTCCTTACTCAGCATGTCTTTTTTTAAAGAAGCTACCAAACAAGAAGGCATCCCATTTTGGCTAAAATAATGTCCCACACCATCAAAGAGTGACCACATCATGTGTAAGCGTACAATTTCACCCTTACCACCCTTTTCATCTATGTCTGTTATCTGTCTGTCCATCTTGCTGTTGGTATTTTATTTAACATATTCGTAGTCCGCTATTCAGGCTAAAAACCCTTACTAAGTGGATTGCCACATACTAGAAAAAAATGAATGGTTTTGGAACAATGGGTGTCTTCTCTGGGGATTATAGGTCATCCCTCCAAAAACAAGCTTGCAGGGCAAGTTCTGAAACAGCTACATAAGCAGCATCAAGAAAAACATCCAATTAGCAATTATTTTCTGGTCAGACCCTGAACAGCGTATAGAACTTTTAAATATCTAACTGTCATTGGACTATACAAGAAATTATAATGCATTATGCAAACATCACACAGGTATTATTCAGAAAAGATTAAACAAAAATGTTATCTGGTGGAGGAGGCGTATTCCACTTCATGCAACGGTTCCCATTTCAAAACATCATCTGGGAAGGAGGGCACTGAAATTCCATGTGCTTGGTTTTCTCCTCACAGGTTCCCAATGGAAATGGCTTGCAATTATTTTCTGATATTTCCCATTCCTTTTAGTGATTAATATTTACTCTGAGAAGCTTAATCTGTCAGGTTCCAAAAACTCTTTTGGCAATGCATTTTGTCTGGACCCTTAAAAATGCCTAATAGAATCTTGCTAGATTAACTTTATTTGTTTGTTTGTTCATATAGCCCAGGCCTGCATGACATGCACCCTCCGGGTGGCATGTGGGCCACACAAGCCGTTGGTGCAGCCCACTGAGCACCACCTGCATCGGCCCCCCTGCCACCACAACCACTGTCGCCTCCAGGAATGGAGAAAGGAAGGAGGAGGAAAAGGAAAAGGAGAAAGGAAGGACAATGAGGGAAGGAGGGAGAAAGTAGGGGAGAAACAGAAAGGAAGAAAGGAGGGTGGGAGAAAAGGAAGAAAGAAAAGTAGGTAGGAAACAGAGAGGGAAGGAAGAAAATAAAGAATGGGAGGTAGGAAAATGAAAGAGAAGGAATTCAGATCCTCTCACCTCTGCAGGAGTCTACCATATATCATGCAGCTGTGGACAAATTTTCATAGGGACCACCAAACGCAGCATTGCCCAGACACAAATAAAGGAACATGAAAGGCACTGCAGACACACTCAACCAGAGAAGTCAGCTATAGCAACCTGGACACAACATATTATTTGAGAACACAGAAATGCTGGACCACTCAGACAACCACCATGTCAGACTACTCAGAGAAGCCACTGAAATCCACAAGCATGTGGACAATTTCAACAGAAAGGAGGAAACCATGAAAATGAACAACATCTGGCTACCAGTATTAAAAAGCTCTAAAATTAGGACAGTAAAAAAAGAACAAAGCTCAAAAGCTGCAGAATTCCAGGCAAGAAACCATCAGGGCCAGCTAACACCTCCCAACAAAGGATTCCCCCAGGCAGTAAGCAGCCAGACTTAGAAGCTGAAAGGCTATTCAATGCTAATCAAGGTGGCCAATTGCAACATTCATACTGGCCTCCAACAGACAAGAGTTCTTTCTCCCACCCTGGATCCTCCACAGATATATAAACCCCACTTGCCTAGTTTCCAACAGACCTCACAGCCTCTAAGGATGCCTGCCATAGGTGTAGGCGAAACGTCAGGACCATACAGCCCAGAAAACTCACAGCAACCCACAGTGTAGTGGTTTGAACTTTGAATTATGGCTCTGAACCCTGTAAATTTAGCAAGACAAAAGCAAATCTCCTTTGAATAAATCTTAACAAGAAAACTCTGTGATAGGGCAGCCTTAGGGTCATCCTACATCAGAAACTACTTGAAGGCACACAACAACAACAACCCTAATGAATCATTCATTGTACCTTCCTTGGAAAGCGAGGTGCTAAAAACCTATTTGCAGCCCCAAGAGGCTTAGCCTATCTAATTTTAGCCCTTTATTACTGAACAAACTGTCCAGGCCTGATATAGCCATTAATTTGTTCTCAGTTATTGTTGTATTTGCATGTTACAACACTGTGAACTATTGAGGAATTATTTTTAAAGTGCCACTTGCAGAAACATTTTTATTTGGTGAGACCAGAATTAACCACTGAGTTAAATGGCAGCCAAGATTTGGTCCGCCACTGCCCTTTTGTTGTGTTCACAATTAATTTGCTATCTGGAGCCAGCCTGGCTGTACGATACTGTCCTGCTGCCCTGAACAAAGACTCTGTGTTTTCTATGTGGAACAGCAGATTCTAGTCTGCAATCTTACAAAGAGGACAGGAGAAGAAAAAGGAAATTGTTATTAAAAATGAGGGTGGGGAGTGTTCAGCAATCTAGATGGTAAGAATAAATAGTGCCATAATACTGAAGGAGTTACAGTATTTCATTGTGTGAAAGTATGAGTGAATGGTGCCATAAAAATGAAGACGTTGTTTCATTGTGGATAGGTCGAACCATTACACACAAAATGAGTGGACGTTAGTGTTCTCCCTCTAAGAAGTGTTTGCAGACTTTAACTCTTCCAGGCTTTTTTTCTGGGTGGAAAATGAACAATTAAAATATTAAAAGGCAGAAACTTTTTGAAGATCCCTCATATTACGACTCTCTATTCTTTCTGGATGAGGTACCCTACCACCTCTCCAAGCTATCAGAGGCACAGCTGGGAAGACTCTCCTATACACACTGTTGGTCCTGGATGCTCAGGTGATAGCTGTACCTTGGAGTACCTCTGCACACATTTGGCTGTCATGTGCAGAGAGTGACCCTATCTGTGGAGGACAGATCTGGTTGCTACCATATACCTTGGGTTATGCAAAATGCTCAGGAAAAATTCACTTATCTAATGCAAAACTACTCAAAATGATGGACCAGTGCTGGCCCATAATGCATCAACAGTCTGTGGAGAGTTTCCAAGAAAGAAAGGAACCTCTATAGTCAAATGAACTTAAATGTGGTGCTGGTTCCAGGCACAAGGGGGAGGGTTGCCAATCCCACACAACAGATAATGAGTTTTTAAGAAATGCTAAACTGAAATACAGTGGGCTCTTAGTATCCACTGGTGTTTGGTTCCAGCCCCTGTCCCCACCATTACTAAATCCTTGGATGTTCAAGTCCTGTTGTATATAATGCTGTAGTAATTTGACATCCTTTATATAAAACTAGCTGTGCCCGGCCACGCGTTGCTGTGGCGAAGTCTGGTGGTATGGGAAATAAAGTATTGAGGAATTGGTGGTCGTTAAGGTCAAGGGTAAAGGTTTTCCCCAGACATTAAGTCCAGTCGTGTCTTACTCTGGAGGTTGGTGCTCATCTCCATTTCTAAGCCGAAAAGCCGGCGTTGTTCGTAGACGCCTCCAAGGTCATGTGGGATGACTACATGGAGCGGCGTTACCTTCCCGCCGGAGCAGTACCTATTGATGCACTCACATTTGCATGTTTTCGAACTTCTGGGTTGACAGAAGCTGGAGCTAACAGTGGGGGCTCTCTCCACTCCCCCAATTCAAACCTGTGGCCTTTCAGTCCAGAAGTTCAGCAGCTCAGCGCTTTAACACGCTGCGCCATCAGGGGATATTATTTCCTAAAGGTTGTGAATATACAATATTTCTGATTGGGTTTTTTTGTTTGTTGGAGGCAAGTATGAATGCTGCAATTAGGAAAAATGATTAGGATGTAATGGCCTTGCAGCTTTAAAGCCTGGCTGTTTCCTCCCTGAGTGAATTTTTTGTTGGGAGGTGTTAGCTGGCCCTGATTGTTTCCTGTCTGGAATTCCCTTGTTTTCAGAGTGGTGTTGTTTGCGATATTTTATGTGCTTCTACTGTCTGTGGCCCTGAGAAAACAGAGGATTTTCCAGACTTTGATGATGGGAATACTTTGTTGGGAGGTGTTAGCTGGCCCTGATTGTTTCCTGTGTGGAATTCCCCTGTTTATTTACTGTCCTGGTTTTAGAGATTATATTGTTCTGCATTATTCTATCCCAGTAATTATTTCATATTAAAGAAGAATCTCACTTATCCAACATTCGCTTATACAATGTTCTGGATTATCCAACGCAGTCTGCCTTTTCATAATCAATCTTTTGTAGTCAGTGTTTTAAATTCATTGTGATATTTTAGTGGTAAATTTGTAAATACAGTACAGTAGAGTCTCACTTATCCAACATAAACGGGCCGGCAGAACGTTGGATAAGCGAATATGTTGGATAATGAGGAATTAAGGATAACCCTATTAAACATCAAATTAAGTTATGATTTTACAAATTAAGCACCAAAACATCATGTTAGACAACAAATTTGTCAGAAAAAGTAGTTCAGTACACAGTAATGCTATATAGTAATTACTGTATTTATGAATTTAGCACCAAAATATCACGATATATTGAAAGCATTGACTACAAAAATGCGTTGGATAATCCAGAATGTTGGATAAGCGAGTGTTGGATAAGTGAGACTCTACTGTAAATACTACATAGCATTACTGCGCATGGAACTACTTTTTCTGTCAAATTTGTTGTATAATATGATGTTTTGGTGCTTAATTTGTATAACGATTACCTAATTTGATGTTTAATTGGCTTTTCCTGAATCCCTTCTTATTATCCAACATATTCACTTATCCTGCCGGCCTGTTTACGTTGGATAAGTGAGACTCTACTGTATATTTCTAACCTTATATTATCTGCTCAGAACTGGATTATCTGAGGCCCCTTCTTCACAGCTGTATAAAATGCACACTGAAGTGGATTATATGGTAGTGTGGAGTCAAGATAATCCAGTGCAAAGCAGATAATATAAGATTATAAATGGGTGATATAGCTGTGTGGAAGGGCCTTGGGTCTACACTGCCATATAATCCAGTGCAAATTAGATAATCTGTGGAAGAAGTCTAAGTGAGGCCTAAATCTGCCTGTCCCCTAACTGAAACCTGGCTGTCCCTTGGTTGCTAGGCAACCAAGTGGGCAGAGATTAGCCCTCTAAACTGGCAGCAATTGGATAAAAAAAATTATTGCTCTCCCTCTAATTAGGACTTTATTTTTCTTTTCTTTTTGTTGTATCAACCTTGAGGCGTGGATGATGGGTTGTGTTGTCAAATTTTGAGGTTGGGGGGCCTGTACTTTTGTTGTTTTGTGAATTGCCGTGATGCCATCACTCTTTTATATATATAGATTACAAAATCAAACTTTGCTTTTTAGAATTAAAAATATTTTAAGCCACATATACTGGAAAACATGGATGAAGAATCTGTGATACTGATGACTGACTATAATTTAATCCCACAAAATACTGTTTGCAAACTAGTTTCAGCATACATTCATAAAGATAAGTTCAAAGTGTTTAGTCATGATTAAATCCAGTCTTTCCCAATGTTCAGAAGGTGTTTTGGATTTCAACTGCCATAATTCCCAGACATCAGGACTAATGTGGAGCCCCCAGATGGCGTAGTGGACTAAGTGACTTGAAGGTTGGGTTGCTGACCTGAAAGCTGCCAGGTTCGAATCCCACCTGGGGAGAGTGTGGATGAGCTCCCTCTATCAGCTCCAGCTCCATGCGGGGACACGAGAGAAGCCTCCCACAAGGATGGTAAAAATATCAAAACATCCGGGCGTCCCCTGGGCAACGTCCTTGCAGACGGCCAATTCTCTCACTCCAGAAGCAACTCCAGTTGCTCCTGACACGAAAAAAAAATCAGGACTAATGATCCAGAATTCTGGGCACTGAAGTCCAAAACTTCTCGATGATATCTTGGAAAAGGTTATATAACTCTTACACTTCTCCCCACATGCGTTAAAACAGTTCATATCTATGCATTTCTCTTGGTTTGATTTAATGGTTTGATTTACTTTGAGATAACGTCTCAAATTCTAATCACCCATCACCCATGCCTTGGCCACACAGCCAGATTGGCAACAGAGTCTCTATGAGGATTCTATGGGAGTATGGTACTCATATAAATCTCTAGTATATCCTCCTACTTGGTTTTTCTTTTTGGTTTTTGACTAGGTCCTAAATTATGGATCATCAAAAAAGTGAACAATTAGAGGAGTGAATCCACTCTGGCTTTTAGTCTGCACTTCCATAATACTGTTCAAGGTGCTGAATCCTAGCCCCATGATAGGTTCATAACTTTTGATAGCTCTTTTAAAGTCAAGATTAAAAGTAATTTCACCACCCATCTGACATGAGAGCCATCAATCGTAAATGGGAGCAATGCTGTAGGGGCATGGCAGCTGAAATGGGGAGGACAGACGGCCTATTCCAACATAAATAACTGAATAAATAACTGGATACTTTGGGCAGGACAAGGGATCTCTTGGTTTATGGAAAATGTTATTTGGACTGATTTAAAACAAGTAATACTAACTGTGTAATGAATGTGAGTTAAATGTATTGCCAATTCTTAAATTTCCCCATGTAAGTGTGATGGGGAGGCAGAACACAAATGGGATTGGTGATGATATAAGAGGGCGATTCTTATAAAGGGTCAGTCACCCATGCTTTCCCCTCTCAATGGGATAAGCTGGTGAGGCAACAGGAAGTGAGGGGAATGTACCCCTCAGGAAGGGACATTCACTCCTGAAGACTTATCATAGGGGAAATGTGTCACCAATAAAGCTATATCACCAATCCTTGTTTCCACAACAAGCAATTTTTTTCAAAATCCAATTCTCACAGGGACAGAAAGTGGGTGAAATCTTCTGAACGGGGGCACAGACAGCAACATAAACATCATGGGGGTGTTAATCCTTCTGTCTGCTATCCAAAGCTTACACACACACACACACCTCCACATATGGCTGGAGTTACACTTTAAAAGGTGTCTGTTCCAACTTACATACAAATTCAACTTAATAACAGACCTACAGAACTTCTCTTGTTTGTAACTTGGAGACTGACTATATTTTGTTCATATTATTTCTATTTCTAGTAGCAACATTTCCGGTAAACAAGTGAAAGAATACATCAACTGAAGTACGGCATATCTATGCTGCACTAACTTGGTCTCTGTCTCTGATCTGTTCCAATCAATCTATGTTTTTGTCTCTACCCCATGTTGCTCCATGACATTTCCAGATGGATTAGTGCCATGTGCTTGGCAGCAGTTGTGCAGGTGCAGTTTTTTCTCACCACTGCAGATCTGTGGTGGCAAAAAGCCACGATTCACATATCTGCCAATTTTGCTGCAGTTGAAATAGCAGAGCTTCTGTTAGGAATGAAAAGGAGCAGCCCTTTCAAGGGCAGGTGCCTGCATGTTGATGTTATGCGGTATATAAAAACTGCTACTCTAAAAGGCAGAAACATATTTTATCACATAGGATTGATATTGACAGAATCGTATACTCAAAACTGACTACTGATACATCTGCTTACCATTCCATAAAAAATATAATGGAGAGTACAACAGCAAGTCTATCTCAAAAATTGAAACAATGCTCTACACTTATCTGTTGAGGCTAATTTGATTTATAGATTATATATATCTTTTTTATTTTGACTGCTCATTTTGAAAGCACACATTCCTATCTAGCAGAACAATGATGACACATAACTTTAATCTTTATTTAATAGTTAAAACAAAGTGACAAGCAGAGTGAAAGAAGCCTGACATTTGTAATTTCATGTGTGTCTGTGTTGTCCCCCGTCCCCCCCACTAGCAATGGAAATGGAAATAGGTAGATTATTTATAAATTATCAAATTAAAATGGCAGTGATTCCAGTACCTATTCATGGTTCTGCATCTTGGGAGATTGCTTTGTTTGGATCACACCATGGGCTAGCCTTGGACATTGAAGAAGGTGCCACTGAAACATTCACATAAGTAAAAGTAGCCACTGCCCTGTAACTTATATATTACACAACCCTTCTGTTGCACAGTTATTTTGCAGCTCTTTGCACCCAATCTTTGGCACACTCCAAAAATCAGTGTCTGTTGGACAGAATGCTGCTCACTCCCTTATTTCTTTCTCTACTTTCCTGGGAGAAGTTTGAAAGAAATAATGCTACTATTTGATATGGATTTTAAAAACATAATGAGAGAATGAGGAGAACTGAACAAAAGTAGGTGGGTTAGTCTCATCAGACATAAGCTAAGGCTGCAATACTAAACACATTTATGAAGGAAGTGAGTGGGACTTACCTCTGAGTAAATATGTCCCAGGGATGTATTGTTCTCAGCTCTTAAGAATGCATGTACTGAGTCTAGTGGATGTATTGATTAAGGTTGTGAGAAATGAGTTGTAATAGGACCTCAGATTCTCTTTGGTACAGGTCACCCGGGAATGAAAAAAATAACTTTAAAACAGATGTGTGCCTTAAACCAGGCTTTATGGTATCTGTGTGGATATTTTCCTCTCAAAATATGAAATCAAAGCAAAACTGAATAAAAATAAGATGCCAAAATTGGAAACACCATCATTGCTTCTGCATCTAGTGCAGAAGTGGTATTTGGGGTTCTCAGCTAGACAATTCTCCTCTATGGCCTGTGAGCAAACTACAAATCCCTGGATTCTTCAAAACACAGTCATGTCAGGCCCCTTCTACTCTGCCATATAATCCAGTTTCTGAATCCAGATTATCTCATTTGAACTGGATTATATGGCAGTGTTTACTCATATAATCCAGCTCAAAACAGATAATCTGGATTCAGAAACTGGATTATATGGCAGTGCAGATCTAGCCTCAGTTATAGTGGAATCATGCTATTTACAAGTTGCTTCTCCAATTCAATTTTTTTCACAGTGTAATACAAACATGTTGGTTGAAAAGTTTTATGTATCAAAAAGCTTAATTTAATAAATAAAAACCCTTTGAATTTCCTTGAATATATTCTCCCACTTGGCAACAGTTAGTGTTGCAGTAGATAGCGTGATCATAAAACCCAAGTAACAAAACAAAGCTGCTACAATAACAGAAAGATTAACTTGTTCTCCTCTGTTAATGAGTTATTGGAGATTGGTTACAAGGTTGTCTTTAAGATAAAGAGTACAACTTCAGGAACAACAATGTATGACATTGTCAGTAGCCACAATGTTCCTTATTAAACTCAGTGATTTATACGTTACTCATTAGTGAACAACATTTGAGTTAAGGCTCACAATCCTCCTTCAAGAAACAGTATTTTGCTTAAGCATTCCCAGGGACTTTTATGGCATTTTCCAACTGCAAACCCTTCACTCTTCATCTCTAACAGCCTGAAAGAGGAATAACGAAGGCATGACACCGTTCCCCACATACCGGCCACATTCTTTTCCCTGTGCTCTACATAAACTATTGTGTACACAAACAGTACACTACTGATGTATCCTTGATATATTCTGCTTCTCTTCACCTCACAAAGGATCCTGTGTGTCCTGTGTGGGAGATTAATTCCCGAAATTGCTAGACTTTAGTTGTTGTTTTTAGTGGAGCATGCAGGTGTTAATGGGTTTTTAAATCCTTCAGTGCAAATCTAAAACCTGCTTTACACTTTAAAATGGCATTAATCCAATTAGCAGATGTGCCATCTGTGGAGGGTTAGAATTGGGAATGCTTCTTCTGCTGGCAGAAATGCATTCTTGTCAGCTGATCAGAGAAACCTACCTGCATAATTTGTCGGCTGAAATCTTATGGCTGAAAAGGCAATCTAAAGCCTTTTTTAAAAAATCCATAGCTTAGGGCGAGGGAGTAACCAAATGATGTCAGATCCCTATCTCCTCATGCCTGGGGAGACAACCATAATGTCAACACAAAGTCAAGCCAGGTTCAAGGAAATTTTAAACAATTTCCTGCGTTCTTGGGATGACCCAATATTGGATCAAGCACAGTTTTAGCTGGCCTAATGTTGCCACAACAAGCACCCTGGCCATCTATGGTTGTGAAGATTATGTTCTAAGTACATTAGACACTTTGCACATTTTAATTCAAAGCTGTTGTGCAATAAAGATTTGATTATGACCAGAGTTTTGCCCATCCACACAGCTCTCCTCCATAATATCTAAACCATCTTGTGACATTTTGACTTATCCAAAATTATCACTCCATTTTGTCATGTACAGTAGATAAATCTAAAGGTTTTCCCCTGACATTAAGTCTAGTCGTGTCCAACTCTGGGGGTTGGTGCTCATCTCAATTTCTAAGCCGAAGAGCTGGAGTTGTCCGTAGACATCTCCAAGGTCATGTGACCAGCAAGACTACACGAAGCGCTATTACCTTCCCACCAGAGCAGTATTGATCTACTCACATTTGAATTTTTTTCAAACTGCTAGGTTGGTAGAAGCTGAGGCTAAGAGCGGGAGCTCACCCCGCTCCCTGGATTTGAACCACAGTCCTTTCGGTCAGCAAGTGCAGCTGCTCAGAGGTTTAACCTGCTGTGCCACTGGGGCTCCATCGTGTACAGTACAACTCCCATATCCACAAAGGATACTTTCCCAGAATTCACAGGGAAACACATGTTACTGATCTCAGCTATCCACCAGAAATGGTGGGTGAGGGTAAGTGCCCTGTGCACACTGCTACATTGAAGTCAGGATCAATGAGACGTACCGGATAAAGGCAGCAGAAACAGAAGTTTATTCAACTAGCCAGATGGATGTCAGAACAGTGTAACTGCTCAAAGGAATTGACATAGCATTTCTCTGCTTCTGGCACTCTCCTGGTACATAGAAATGATGCACCAGGAAAAGAGGGGCCAGTAGCAATTTTCCTCCTCCCCCTTCTCCTGGCGCGTCATTTCTACCCACCAGGGGAGGGCCGTCAGCAGGGAAATGCCAGCCGGATCAGTTATGTTTTCTTTTTAAGGCTTTTCTGGGGGGTTTGGGAGGGGGTGGGGGCTATCTTGGGTTTTTCAGGCTTCAAGAGCCCAAAATGTCTGAGACAGCTGTGAGGATTGGTACTGGAAGTCACGATCCCTGGACCCAATCCACACAGCACCCACAGCTGGAAAGACCGGGGTCTTCTGAAAGGTCCGGGTCTTTCCAGCTGTCAAATTATTTTGGTACAAAGCAGGGTTTTCCTGCTTTGTGCCAAAAGAATTCATTTTTACCTGAGGCATCATTTGGATGCCCCAGGTAAAAATGCGGAAGAGCATTTCGCAAGCTATCTGGATGTACCTTAGCTCAAGCATATCATTCATTCATGCTGGAAGACCTAGAAAATGCTTACAGAGAACACATTTTTTCAGACATTGATAAATTAAAGTACAGGCAAAGGTTGATCAAATTTGACAGTCATAATGTACTGGATTGCCCTAATTAAAATTTCATCCTTGCATGACAGTAAGATCCCTTACATCCTGTTATTATTAATTTGTCATTAGAGCTACAGATAGTGTGTGTACACACACACACACACACACACACTGTATCCACAGCTATTTGATACCACTCCATTACTCCCTATCGCATAAAATTATCTGGAAATTTTAGTTTGGTGAGGCATTCAGAATTTCTCTTCTGGAAAAGTCTAGTGCAATTCCCTTATATATCGCACTAAAGCTTTCTATGCAGAAATTCTAGAGGCAGTATGCTTTAAAATACTTGGAGGACAGAACTGTACAAACATTTACCACCTGACGTGAAGGAGAGGCACAGCACTCTGCCAATTCAACTAGACTCCATCTGTGTTGGTGAAGGAAGAATAGCACAAGCATATTGTAAGAACGAGCAATAAGCTATAAGAAAGGGTAGTGGCAGGAGCCAGCTTATCTCAGTACCCATAATTTTTTTCTGTGAAACTAACCATCCTTTTTGTTATCACTTGTTATAACCATCCAGTAAGTCCCAGTTTTAAGGTAATCTGTTAATAATAATAATAATAATAATAATAATAATAATAATAATAATAATAACTTTATTTTTATACCCCACCCCATCTCCCCAGGGGGACTCAGAGCAGCTTACATGGGGCCATGCCCGACAACAATACAACAGCAGCAATAAAACAATAAAGCAAATATCGAGAATAAAACAAATGTCGCATCAATAAAACATCAACATCAGTAAACAGTCATAAAAGTCGGCATAGAGCATAAAATGATTAAAAACGGGAAGGCTAAAAACACGGATCTGGGCCAGAGTGCAGAAAACTTCAACATGGGAGAGGTAGTTTCACAGTTAAAACAGTCAATAAAGTGCAAAATAATCATGGCCAGGCATCCTATTGTTAGATGGGCAGCTAGATCAGCCCTACAATAATTAATCCTCGAAGGCTATTTGGAAGAGCCAAGTTTTTAGGCTCTTCCGGAAGGAGAGAAGGGTAGGGGCCTGCCTGATCTCCCCAGGGAGGGAGTTCCCTTTTAATGAGAAAACTCCTAATGTAGTCAGTGTAGCACTTGGAGAAAGGGTAGCATTGGCCCTACTTAAATCCATATAATTTAACATTACCATTTTGGCAAGGACAGTCCCAATTAATCCTCTGATATTCTCAACCATTCTAAAATATCCCTGTTTCACTGACTGCCTTCTGTTTCCCCATTCCTCCTCAGGTTATTTCTGTTGCTGTAAACTCAGTTCAAAACCAAAAGTGGTTCATATTGAATTAACTCAGCAGAGGAGACCGTCTTACCCTTCCCAGCAGGTTCAGGAAAAAGCAATCAGCTGCAGCCTCTCCTAACTGATAAGACTTAATTAATAGATTGTGCTGTCTTGACCACACATTGTTAGATGGCCACACTGTTTTCCCATTTTTATCTGTAAAAGGTTGAAGGGTCTGTAAATCCCTAGAGCAAATCAAGCCTGAGCTTTCTCTAAAGTCAAGATGAGAGGCTATTTTATTTTGCCAATACATCATGAGAACGCATGACTCACTAGAAAAGACAATAATGCTTGGTTAATTTAAGGCAGCAGGAAAAGAGGAATACCCCTTTCCAGATGGATGAACCCAATCAGAGAAGCAATAAACCTGAGTTTGGAAGATCTGAGCAGGGCTGTTGGGGATAAATATTTTGATAATACTTGACAAATAACTTCAGTGGCTGGAGGTTATGGGTATTTTCAAATGGTGCTTGCTGTAAGTTTTTAAATTGTTTTATTGGTTGTGATAATTGGGTTTTTATATCGGGGGATGTTGTTTTAACTGATTATAGTATGGAAAGTAGAGTTCTGGTTATTCAACATAAATGGGTGGGCCGAATGTCGAATAACCAGAACTGAAGGATAATAGGGAGGCCCTATTATCCCTCCCGGCAATGTGGTTTAGGGAAGCACATGTGAGCACTGCTGCCTAGCAATGCTCATGGGCACTTCCCAAGGGGCGAGTGCTCGCTGAGGGATGGGGCTCATACCTCGGTGAGCCCTCGGCCCAGCAAAGCACCCCGTGAGCACTGCTGCCTAGCAACGCGCACGGGGCGCTTCCTCCTCCCTCTCCCTCTCCTTCTCTCGAGCTCCCTTGGCTCCCTTCCTCGGGCTGCCCCAGGAAGGAACCCAAGAGAAGGAGAGGGAGGGGCGCCCCTGGCGGCACCTCGGATAATACAGAGTGTCGGTTAACTGGAACTCGGATAATCAGAACTCTACTGTATTGTGGTTGGATGTATTTGTATGAATTGTATATGTTGTACGCTGCTTTGAATCCTACCCAAGGGAGAAAAGTGGGATAGAAATTAATAATAATAATAATAATAATAATAATAATAATAATAATAATAATAATGTGATGTTGAGCAATGACACCCCCCCCCCCCCCCCCGTAGAAAATTATGGATGAATTACCACAGCAAGCCTCAGAGAGAACCTGCAGCAGAGCTGGCTCCTGGAGATACAGTGTTTCAAACCCCTCTCTTCCTCAGATTGTAACACTATCCCCCAATAAAAAAATATCTCTTGTTAACTTATGCTTGCTTCTCTGTATCTTTCTTGACTTGCTTTTCTCCTTTCTCTCTCCAAACTACCCCATAGTCCCGGGTCATTGCTGTCCCTGGGATTCGCTGGTCAGCGTGTGTGTGTTTAGTCTTGTTGTATTTTATAATAGTCTATACATAACTCTTGGGAGTATTAAGCCACCTTGGTAAATTTTCACCAACACTTTGTGACCCAGATTTCCTCCTGTTTCCTATGGGTCATCACTCCAACAATGGACTCAAACAACCATAATCTCCAGGATCAATAGAACCGGCTGGGCAAGGGATCACCAGACCCTGAATTGGGCCAACCTTCTTTTGTGCCAGCCACATGGGCAAAGGCCTCACAATCACCCAGGCATCTTCCATGGAATTTGGAGAAGCCCTGCTACTGTTCTTCCTGATCGCCATACCCCTTTCCCAAGGATGGGTCATCTAATCCCATCACCCTGGACAATATATCGAAATGGAATACAATGGACACTAGCTCCATGGGCGCTAGACTCATTTGTTGAGAACTCACAGGACCATTACACAAACAATAAAACCCATGGGACCCAAGGGCCCCTCTTTGTTTGTCTCAAGGTTGAGCAGGAATATGCATTGGAAGCAGGGAATGCTCTCTGATTGGCTGCCGGAGGCCGCTGCCCCTCCCAGCTGCTTGTTATGTCAAGGCTGGCTCCACCAATCAGCACGAAGACAGCTCCCGCTGGGCAGACTCCTGAAAAACAAAAGACTGTACTGTATAAAAGTGCATGTTTTATTCTTGCAAAACATGTCAGCTTCTTTGAGTGGCTTACTGCTGTCAGTCATCCTTTCTGACCAGATCGAATAAATACCTCGGTGGCTTCCTCTTCAACTGGTGAAATTTCTTTGATTGGGGAACATTGGGTTTTTGCTTCTAGTCTCACCAGGCACAGACTGTCAGCAACTCGCTACCTGGTCTCATTATCCGCTTATTGGATCTTGTTAACTGTGTATCGGGTTTCACTATCCATGAACTGCTCTAAATTGCTCGATTTCGATAAGATGACTAAGACCTCATCTCATTAGGAGCATAAAACAGGGGGCATCATCTTCTTACCACAGTGTTTCATACCTTTCAATTTTAAAGGAAAAAATGATAATTCATTCACCATCATCAACCATGATGTACACTTCTGTTTCTATAGACATCCTGCACTTTCTGAGCTATCACACGGGCAAGCGTATTCTCTGCCCATACCACTTCCTTCTTCTTTTTTATTAAAAAAGGGGGGAAATATAGCTACAGCAAACTGGTAAAAAAATTGTGCAATTCCTGAAAAATAAAATATTTTTAAAAAATTACCATAAAGGTTTAATGCAAGAGGATTAATGATGACAAAAGGAGCATTGAGACATATTTCAAGACTGCCCACGGGAACACCCATGCTTTGATGTCACTACAACAATCGAAAATGGGGGAACCTGACAGATTATTGTTCTCTGACTTAAAAAAACTCAGTTTCTACACACTTTAAAACATTTTAGAGGCTCCTTCCATAAAGCTGAATAAAATCCCACATTTTCTGCTTTGAACTGGAATATATGGCAGTGTGGACTCTAATAACCCAGTTCAAAGCAGATATTGTGGGATTTTCTGCCTTGATATTCTGGGATATAGGGCTGTGTGGAAGGGCCCAGAGTCTTTAAACTACCGGAAGTAAACTTGCATCATTTTATGGACTCCGTGGGTCTTTAAAATGTTTTCAAAGTGTGTAGAAATGGGGGAACCCTGCATCTGATGAGGTTCTTAGAGGTCTCTCAATCACCATAAGTTAAGATTGACCACAACACAAACAATGTAAATCTTACTGTCCTGAATAGTAAGCCAGACACATATGAACGGATGGATAGGGACACTGCTGGACTTGCTGAGACTGTGGGATAAGGGAAGGGAGAACAAATGGGATGGGAAGGGCAGAGTTGGACTGGAAAATGCAGGAAGGTGAAAGTGGAATGTATACAGCCAGTGTGCATTGTATGGGAAATAAGGGAAGCCTTAGGGCCCTTTCACACAGTCATATAACCCAAAATATCAAGGCAGAAAAACCCACAATATCTGCTTTGAACTGGGTTACCTGAGTCCACACTGCCATATATTCCAATTCAAAGCAGAAAATGTGGGGTTTTATTCAGCTGTGTGGAAGGGGCCTTACTGTGTAATATGTAACCAAGAATGAGGAGAGACTACTGTCTAAAAGAAGGATGTTTGAGTCCCATCCCTTTTCACTTCAGTGTAAATTGAGTGCATTAATCAGTTGGTGTGGACTTTGTGTAATCCTTCAATGTGTACTCTTCCAACATTATGCTTAATTTCACCAGATCGGATGAAGCAATTAACAGTTCTTTCTTTTACAATGTAGCCGGCAAGCTGCTCTCTCTCAAGCATTTATAAGAAACGCAAATGCTTCAAATACCATTTCAACAGAAATTCTATCCACGAGGCATAACTTCCCATATAGCAGCTGAACTCATTGGAGAAATGGGAGATATAAATGTAACTAACATACAAATAATACATATGTATTTATATATGTGACTAACAAGGGGATGAGTGAGTGAGTGAGTGGGTGAACAAGCAAGAGAGGGAGGGAGGGAGAGAGACTGGAGGAGAAACAGTAACAGCAAAGGAGCAGAATAGGTATCAAATGAGACTTGAAAGTTGTCTTCACTTCCAATGCCTTGATTCTGCCACAGCAACTCCCTTAAGCACCCATGCTATTAGAGAAATCTTAAGATTCCAGGATTCATAGGAAGGAATCATGGCAGTTAAAGTAGTATCAAACTCATATAGAGAATATTCTGATACTGTATGTTGCTGCTCCACTATTCAGAGAGCCCAAAGCCTTTGCCAACCTTTGTTAAACATTTTGCAGAAAGAGCTCTTGACTGAACATGAGCATCTTGAATATGTTACCTGAAATCTCTTACAAGCATGCCAGAAGAACATGAATGCAACTCTTCAGCACAGTGGGAGGCAGTTGCTCCAGGCAGCAGATACTGTGAGACAAGAAGTGGGCAGCAAGGTATATGCCTTCATCCCTAAACTATTGCTCTTAGATGCAATAAGAAGACACTGCCCTGTCGCCACTTTTGAAATCAATTTGATTAAATTTTGTGTATGAAATTGGGTAAATTATCTTCTGGCCCAATGTGTCAGGTATCTGCTTTGGTTAAACAGTAATCGAACCCTGCTCTACTCCATTTTGCAGGCTACTTTGCATCCCAATCTTTTGTTTGTGTGGTCAGGGTTCTGGTTGTGACCTATAGAGTTTTACATGACTTTTCAAACCAGATATCTGATAGAAGGAATCCCCTTTTATGTACCTTCCACCTATGGCTTCTATGTCCTTAGTTCATTTCAGAAGTCCCTTTCTATAAGGTCCTTTACTTGGTTATTTAGAGCTAGGTCGTGAGTAGGAGGAGGAAGGAAAAGGAAAATGGCTCCCCCAGCTTATGGAATATAGTCTCTAAGGGTGCTTCTACACAGCCCTAAAACCCACACTGAAGCGGGTTTAAATATCCCAATTCAAAACTGGTTCTTGTCCCCACTCACCCACCCAAACCCTGGGCTTCCCTTGGGGGGGGGGTGGCTGCATGTAATTCCAATTGAAATTGGGATGACATTAAGCCACCCCAAAGGACCCCCCCCCATCTACCCCCTAAAACTTACTAAAAAGGTCCTTGGCCACCATAAATGCTCTTCTCAAATCCTCCTGGTACAAGAAAATGATGCCTGAGTAGATGGGAGGAGTGAGGAGGAAAATCGTGGTGGCTAAACGACAACTTCCCACAAAAACAGGTGAAAGGAAGCCGTTTATGCACATCAGTGATCTGTGATTTGTACAGTCGCCATCTGAGTCTCAAACTGGTTACAGAATTTTCTGTGTAACCTATGTGGCCGCTTTGAGAACCCTTCAGAAGAAATAAACTGGGGTATTAATGACAATTTTTTTCCATGTCAGGAGCAACTTGAAAAACTGCAAGTCGCTTCTGGTGTGAGAAAATTGCCCATCTGCAAGGACATTGCCCAGGGTATGCTCGGGTGTTTGGTGTTTTACCATCCTTGTTGGAGGCTTCTCTCATGTCCTCACATGGAGCTGGAGCTCATCTGAGCTTTCAAATTAGCAGTCTGCCGGCACAAGGGTTTAACTCATTGCACCATCAGGGGCTCAATAATAATAATAATAATAATAATAATAATAATAATAATAATAATAATAATAATAATCCATTCATCCAATGCTTTTGGGGTGGGAAGATTGGCCGCTTACAAGAAACGTTGCCCAGGGAACGCCCGACTTAATTTACTCAATCTTCGAGGAGGCTCTTTCCGTGCCCGTTTCTGGTCTAAAACTATTCAGTTGTTTGTGATTTCCTCTATTTTTTTCCCCATCATTTTTAAATGTATTTGTTATGCAATGCTTTTGACACGAAATAAATAAAATAAATAATCATCATTATATGTAATTATCTACACAGCAAAGCCACCTTTTTCAATACTGGTTTGAAAATGCATTACAGTATATTTTTCAATTGATCCTATAACTCAATAAAGAGGCAATTATTTAACATTTGCAGTGGCCATCCAAAATATTTTGGTTTCTGGAGTAGAAAATCCAAATGATGCTACTCTCCCACAAATTCATACAGGCTGCAACCTAGACAGGTCCCTTCCTTAGTCTGATCTTATTTAGCCTTACATTATTCTCCATCTGATTTGAAGATAAAGATCCATCTACATTTGATATCAGTAACTCCTATGGGACTTGTCAGTTTGGAGTTCATATTTATTTATTCTCTTGAAAGGGAAATCTTGATTCAATTGCACAATCACATCTGGATTCACTGTGATTTCATCAATGTGCACATGCCCTGGTGCACTTTGGTAATTTGTATGAAAGAAAGATGCACACTGAAAACTGTGGCAAACTGCGGCTGCCCAATTGTGCAAATGAAGACAGAAATGTTCCCCAAGCGAACAAAACAAGTGATCACTAAGAAACTTCTGGAAGCAAATTTGTTTCAGTTTTGACCCCCACTCACCCACCATGCCAAGCAAAGCATTACTATTCAGAGTGGTATTTCAATCGGTATGGCGTTGTTACTTTGTTCTATTTTTAGCCCACTGCTGCTGAGATGGTGATTTCGTTTTAATCTTCCATTTCACTGCATTACAGTTAACAGGCCCAGACAAGGAAGTGCGCATGGGATTTCCTGAATGCAGTTCTACCAACCAGCTTGAAAGCATCTGGATAAGAATCAAGGGAACCGGGACTCAAAAAGATCTTGTCGTGGGTGTCTACTACAGACCTCCGAGTCAGGATGAAGGACTTGATGAAGCCTTCTGTCAACAGCTGACCAAACAGGCACAAAGAAGAGATATAGTAGTCATGGGCGATTTCAATTATCCCGATATCTGCTGGAAAACAAACTCAGCCAAGAGTACAAAGTCCAACAAATTCCTCACTTGCCTTGCAGATAATTTTATGGTCCAGAAGGTAGAAGAGGCAACAAGGGGATCAGCAACTCTTGATCTAATCTTAACAAATGTGGAAGACCTGATCAATACAGTTGAAGTGGTTGGATCCTTAGGGGCAAGTGACCATGTGCTCCTGCAGTTTGCAATACAAAGGAATGCTGAAACTAAGACAAGTCAAACATGCATTCTGGACTTTAAGAGAGCTGACTTCCAAAAAATGAAGGAATTACTGAGCGGCATTCCATGGACGCCGATATTAAAAAACAAGGGAGTTAAGCATGGATGGGAGTTTTTCAAAAGTGAAATACTCAAGGCGCAAATGCAAACAGTGCCAACAAAGAAGAAAAATAAGACAAGTGCAAAGAAGCCAGAATGGATGTCCAAAGAACTTCTAACTGAGCTAAAGCTCAAAAGTGACATGCACAAGAAGTGGAAAAGGGGAGAAATCACCAAAGAAGAATTCAAACGTATAGCCAACCCCTGTAGGGAAAAGGTTCGCAAGGCTAAAGCGCAAAATGAGCTCAGGCTTGCCAGGGACATAAAAAACAACAAAAAAGGTTTTTTTGCTTATGTTGGTAGAAAAAGGAAGAAAAAGGAGGCGATAGGGCCACTGCAAGGAGTAGATGGGGTGATGGTGACAGGGGATAGGGAAAAGGCAGAACTGCTTAATGCCTTCTTTGCCTCGGTCTTCTCACAAAAAGAAAGCCATCTTCAACCTCAGCAACATGGAATGGACGAAGGATTGGGGGAAATCCAACCCCAAATAGGGAAACAAGTTGTCCAGGAACACCTGGCCACTCTAAACGAATTCAAGTCCCCAGGGCCAGATCAGCTACACCCAAGAGTACTGAAGGAACTAGCGGAAGTTATTTCAGAACCACTGGCAATTATCTTCGAGAGTTCTTGGAGAACAGGAGAAGTCCCAGCAGATTGGAGGAGGGCGAATGTGGTCCCTATCTTCAAGAAGGGAAAAAAGAACGACCCAAACAATTACCGTCCGGTCAGCCTCACATCAATACCAGGCAAGATTCTGGAAAAGATCATTAAGGAAGTGGTCTGCAAACACTTAGAAACAAATGCGGTCATTGCTAATAGTCAACACGGATTTACCAAAAACAAGTCATGCCAGACTAATCTGATCTCTTTTTTCGATAGAGTTACGAGTTGGGTCGATACAGGGAATGCCGTGGATGTAGCATATCTAGATTTCAGTAAGGCCTTCGACAAAGTCCCCCACGACCTTCTGGCAAACAAACTAGTAAAATGTGGGCTAGACAAAACTACGGTTAGGTGGATCTGTAATTGGCTAAGCGAACGAACCCAAAGGGTGCTCACCAATGCGTCGTCTTCATCATGGAAAGAAGTGACAAGTGGAGTGCCGCAGGGCTCCGTCCTGGGCCCGGTTCTGTTCAACATCTTTATTAACGACTTAGACGAAGGGTTAGAAGGCACGATCATCAAGTTTGCAGATGACACCAAACTCGGAGGGATAGCTAACACTCCAGAAGACAGGAGCAGAATTCAAAACGATCTTGACAGACTAGAGAGATGGGCCGAAACTAACAAAATGAAGTTCAACAGGGACAAATGCAAAATACTTCACTTCGGCAGAAAAAATGGAAATCAAAGATACAGAATGGGGGACGCCTGGCTTGACAGCAGTGTGTGCGAAAAAGATCTTGGAGTCCTCGTGGACAACAAGTTAAACATGAGCCTACAATGTGATGCGGCAGCTAAAAAAGCCAATGGGATTTTGGCCTGCATCAATAGGGGAATAACGTCTAGATCCAGGGAAGTCGTGCTCCCCCTCTATTCTGCCTTGGTCAGACCACACCTGGAATACTGTGTCCAGTTTTGGGCACCGCAGATGAAGGGAGATGCTGACAAGCTGGAAAGCGTCCAGAGGAGGGCAACTAAAATGATTAAGGGTCTGGAGAACAAGCCCTATGAGGAGAGGCTTAAAGAGCTGGGCATGTTTAGCCTGCAGAAGAGAAGGCTGAGAGGAGACATGATAGCCATGTACAAATATGTGAGGGGAAGTCATAGGGAGGAGGGAGCAAGCTTATTTTCTGCTGCCCTGCAGACTAGGACACGGAACAATGGCTTCAAACTACAGGAAAGGAGATTCCACCTGAACATCAGGAAGAACTTCCTCACTGTGAGGGCTGTTCGGCAGTGGAACTCTCTCCCCCGGAATGTGGTGGAGGCACCTTCTTTGGAAGCTTTTAAGCAGAGGCTGGATGGCCATCTGTCGGGGGTGCTTTGAATGCGATTTCCTGCTTCTTAGCGGGGGGTTGGACTAGATGGCCCTTGAGGTCTCTTCCAACTCTACTATTCTATGATTCTATGATTCTATAAGTATATCTCAGGACCCTTCGTCTTTGAGATTGTCTGACACACCTATCATGAATTTGCCTGAATACATTTGGCCGCAATACTGTTGCCTTTACTAGGAATTAAAGAAGGAGGGTTGGGATGCCATGATGTAATCAAATGATGGATGACAATGATCATAGTTTAGTAGCATCCCATATGCCTTACATACGAAAAGTGCAAGATAACTTTTATTGCACATCCAAGTAGGATTGGGAAAAATTCCAGACAAAAATGTAGAGAACAACTGGTGGTCAGAGGGAGAAGCCCTTGCACCACGAGGCGCCCCCCGGATCTCCCTCAGCAAGGGCCTGGCTGAGGGAGATCAGGGACTCACCTCACGGTTCTCAGAGGGACAAGCCCTTTCTCCAGCTGGTTTTCCTCGCCCGGAGGGTGTGCCCCTTCCCAGCAGGGAGGGGAAAAAAGAGGGGGAAAAAACAAAAAAAGCTGCTCATTAGCCTTACGGCACCTGGAGGTGCCTCAACTGCGCCCCCCAGTGGATGGCACCTTTAGCAACCATGTAGTTTGCCTACTGGTTGAACCGCCCCTGATCATGACAAAAGTGAGTTGGGGTCAGTCACAGGTTCACATTTCCCACCTCCCTTTGGTGATAGGAAGGGATTGGGGGCTTCTGCTTTGAGTCTTCATTCACAGCAGCCACTTGGGTTGGATGCAGAGGTAACATGATAATGTACGCACCTCTGGCACAGGCAATGGACCCTGCGGAAAAAGAAGTTGGGAAGCCTGGTTGGTGTCAGACAATCACAGCTCAGGGAATGCTCTGAAAGGGACTGTGTGGGAGAAAGAATACAAAAAGGAAAATAGGGAAAATATAACATCCAGGAAGGGGGAAAGCTATAACAGAAACAGGACAGACAGACACAAGGTAGGTTTTGATGGACTGTGAATGATTACATAATTTAGGAGTTAATGTTTGATTTATGTGGATATTAATAAACTTCTACTTGTTACCTCTTTTTTGCAACTGCACCTGCCTGTTTTGAAATGCAGTCTGATCACTCTTAGTAGAGTGAGCCACTGAATAAGTACCCCTGATGGATGGCCATCCAGCCTCTGTAATAATCCAAACACTCCAATTACAAGCCTTCAAGTTGGCCCTAAAAACTTACCTTTTCACTTTTGGCCTATAACCTAGCTAATTAAATGAGTGTCATTGAACAGATTATGATAACCAGGTCTCATAGTTACATTTTGATATTCTGTTTTTCTTTTTTTGTATGGTATGGTTTTTATTTTGTATATTCTTAAAATGCCCTGTAAATCTTTTAAATATGTGTATAAATAATTATATGCCTTTGAGATTCAGATGCCATAGGTTGGGAATAAATCAGAAGAAGTCAATAGCAGGCCCCTCTGTCTCTTTCTGGTCTATGAATGATTGCAGTAATGTTCACAGAATTTGTTCTTGACCCAAATTCCCATAGTTCTTGCTTTTCTCTCCTTAAAGCAAGAAGAAGAAGAAGAAGAAGAAGAAGAAGAAGAAGAAGAAGAAGAAGAAGAAGAAGAAGAAGAGGAGGAGGAGGAGGAGGAGGAGGAGAAGGGGAAGGGGAAGGGGAAGGGGAAGGGGAAGGGGAAGGGGAAGGGGAAGGGGAAGGGGAAGGGGAAGGAGAAGGAGAAGGAGAAGGAGAAGGAGAAGGAGAAGGAGAAGGAGAAGGAGAAGACTGAATACAGCAGAGGTGTGTATGAGTTTTGCAGAGGCCAGGCTTTAGAACAGCTGGTTAAACCACCAGCTGCAGTAAATCTTGTCAGTCAAAAGGTTGACAGTTTGAAGCCCGGGTTAATGTGAGCTCCTGGCCTTTAGCCCAGCTCCTGCCTACCTAGCAATTCAAAAGCAAAATATGAGTAGATAAATAGGTATCTATTTAGCGAGGAGGTATTCAAGGCATTCATAAGGAAATGCCAGAAAAATGCTGGCAATTCAATCAAGGAGGAAGTTTATGAACAAAAGCTCTTTGGCAGGAAAATGGAGCCCCCCCCCCCAACCCGGAACTGAGCATAAGCCTCCAAGATGCCGAAGATGGGGGAAAGCCTATATATACCTCTATCTATGTACAATTGTCTGTCTTGTCAGTGTATAAACGGCATTGAATGTCTGCTGTGTTGTATGTTCAGTAATCTACCCAGAGTCCCCTTTGGGGTGAAAAGGGTGGAATATAAATACTGTATGTATGTATGTGTGTGTATATATACACATACACACATACGTATTACATACATATACACATACACACACACCCCTGGCCAGGCCATTCTCCTATTCTTCACACAGCTGTTGTAGATCCTTCATGAAAGTTGCACTTGAATAGGGGGGTAATCTATCTCTTCCGTTAATAATCAAAATGAGGGGGAAACAGCAAGAAAGTGATATTTTGCACTGACTGATATATTTTAACCTTAGAGTTTGACTACACATACATAGCCATATGCTGTAATCACATAATTTCTGACCTATTCTTGCCACTAAGGAAAAACCACTTTCTCTAGTTAGGTTTTTTGTTTTGTTTTGTTTTTGGTTAATTATCCAGTTTTCCTCCCTTTGCCTGGGCCTTACCAAGTCTTATTTTGGAGATAAGCACTGCCCCCTTGAGGAAGATGCTTCTGCCTTCAAGATCAAGCAGCTTGCTGGCTATTGAGAGATTACTTCAAGTTATCTTCAACAACAACAACAACAACAACAACAACAACGAAGCTTTGCTAAATCAGAGGTTGGTTGGTTGCGCCCTTCAATGAGATGCACTGTTTTACACATCTGGAATAAGCCAGCTGTCCAAGAGAGATGAAGCATAAAATGTTCCCATTTCTTCTTCTTCTATGTGTTACTATAAATAGCTCTTTCATATTGCTCTTGGGTCCGGACTCATTTGAAGGTCAATTACAAGTTATGTACATTCTTTAATGAGAGCACATTGCATAAGGAAAACCCTGGCTAGTGTCAGGAAACAGGGAGATGCCATTTGGAAAAGAAACAAGGGGGGTCTCGGGTATTCTAAGGAGGGCATCTGCTTCTGCTGCAGCATGCAAACGCCAGGGCTTCTCCTTTCAAAACAGCAACAATGCTGAAAGATCTAGATCTGAAGCAATGGCTGAGAGTTGATAAGCTTGAGAGCGCAGCAATTTATATTGGATATAAGGGTTATCACCGTGTGTTGCCCTAAAGCTGTCATTGGTGTAGGATGCCTGGCTGCATTAGGACATGTTACTAAACATTTCTGTTTCTTTCCTTCAAGGCAGTTGGCAAATCTGAGCAGCTGAGCCCATTGGCTTTTGCTTTTGCTTTTTTAGAAAAGCCCCCAAACCTAAACAAATCAGCAAGCGCAGGGAGTGGTGATGTTCAAGCCAGTGTTGAATAAATGAATGCATGGAAGAACAAACAGGAGGATATGAATCATTCAGCTCTGGCAATGCATGTGTAAAGGAATGCATGAATGAAAGACACACACCCAATTAGTATGGGTAAAGAGGAGAAAAGAGACATGCATTTTAAGTAAGAGACATGCATTTCCGCCCTGAGTCCCCTTCGGGGTGAGAAGGGCGGAATATAAATACTGTAAATAAATAAATAAATAAATAAATAAATAAATAAATAAATAAATAAATAAGAGCAGAGACCCTGAAATATGGTACTGGAAATCTGACTGAGGTGAAATCCTGTAACCTTGTATCTGTGGTGGAACAAATTATGCAGATTCAACACTTGTGTGTGTTCACTTTATTTGCATGTTTTATACACTTGGCTAAACTGATCTATTTCTAGAAAGAGATATAAGTGGGTCTTAAAATTGTTTCAAGCCCAGTCTTTTTAATAAATGCATTTTCTCCCTATTGATTCATGTTGTAGCAACATATTTTCAGCTCCCTACCCCAACAATTCTCCACGAACCACAAAAACCTAGATTGCCATTTTTTTCTTACATCATTTCTGCCAAGTCAACCAGATTCTGTATTAGACACTATCTTCTGCAGTATCTGGTACAGTTGCAAAATAGGGTGCAGCTACACTATAGAATAACTGCAGTTTGGCACTACTTTCACTGTCATGGCTCAATGCTACGGACTCATGTGAGTTGGAGTTTTACAAGATTTTTAACCCTCTCTGCCAAGAGCGCAGGTGCTTCACCAAACTGCAAATCTCAGGATTCCATAGCAAGGAGCCATTGCAATTCAAATAGTGTCAAGCTGCACTAACTCTCCAAAGTAGATGCATCCCAAGAAAGAAGGTTAGCAGAATCTTCTTCTGGACAATATTGTAAGTTAGCATAATTATCTCAACTTCTAGCATTTTCAGACCTAAATAGCTAGCTGACTGCTTGTCAATAGTGATGGACAGGAATCAAAACAGTAAAGGCTAAAAATTGTGTAAATTCTGTTTCTTGAATAATGCTTTCTGCAACCTGAGCCCAGTCATGTTTTCTCAGAAATAGGCTCTGCTGTGTTCAATAACTTTGCCCTGGCTAAATCTTCCTAGAATTGTAGACTTCCATGAAAGCCAATAGAGAGAAGTACTTATAAATACCAGGCCTTACCTTTCTTAATATTATGCAGACATTTAGAAACTCGTTTCTTCAGAGGCTCAAATGGATGCTTAACTACTGGATTGTCACAATATGTCATGCAGTAATATTCCTGCTGTTAATCAATTCCAAAAGCATCCACTTTTCTTGGCAACCCATGGATTTGGGAACTCTTGGGTGATTTTTTTTATTTTCAAGAGGTAAGGGTATGGGAAATTGATCTTCACATTGTCTTCTTGAGAGGATGCAATTTAGTTCAGAAGTTTCAGGGGGGCAGCAAATACAGATGGATGCCATCAGGCGGCATCCCAAAAAGACAGAACGACCATCATCGTTCCCTGTGGGAGTGTGACAGAAAGATCCAGAGCTGTGGCTTTCTTGGCCAATGAAGGTGATTGCTGTGACTTCTGCGCATCTGTCAAAGTCACCAAATATAACTTTGTACTTATGGTGCATTCACTATCGTAATATCAAAGTAAGCCTGTTTTCTTAACTACCTCTGTGAACATTCATCCTCAATTTTAAAGAATGTCTTCTTCAAGCTTAATGTTATTGTTGTTATTGTCATTATCACAGGAGGTACACTAAGTTATTAAAATAGGGAATATTTCAATTTGCTTTTAACTATCAGAATGATCTCATAGAAGGAGGTGTAGAGAACTCCGTATTACCATAGCAAGCTTGAGCAACTTTTTTTGGTCCACACCAACTACATAAAGCTCTCCATCCATATATTGTGGTCTGACCAGAAGATCGATAAATCTTTAGTTTATCAGTTTATTGTCTGAAATCTTGGAGTCTGTTCCTGGCATGCCAGCTCCAATGTTTTCCAACCGAGATACACAGAGATGACGGTGGAATCAGAGGTTTATTGCTTTGTGAATCAAGAAAGGATGTCAAGGGGAGAATTTCCCAGATATGACATGCCCTCTGTTTGTAGACAACAATCTTTTATACATATATGAGAAGAAGAGTCATTGTTCTAATGGTGCAAATTAAAACCTGATGTCTTATGTTCAAAGTACATTTATTCTTGTTATGTTTACAGTTTGCAATTGGTGCACAGTATGGTGAGAAATGCTTTTATTGGAAAAATCTGGAGCCTGTCTTCTGTATCTGTGCTGGCTCCCCCTTCACCCATGGAGTCTTACCAGAACAGAAAGTGATCACTTTAGGCAAACACCGTTCGCTGATTGATATCGGGGATAAGAAGCCTGGGTTCCTTGATTGAACAACGGATAGCCATCCTGGGATGATGGGATTAGAATTATTTTAGGAAAGAATGCATTGTGTTCCTGTGAGATTGGAACACTTCCTGAAAATATATCTGCATTTTGACCTCAGTTCTGATTCAGGGATGAGGCTAAAGACAAAATTCGGGTATCTTGAGCCCATTATGTGGAAGTGGGGGTGGGGGTGGGGGGAGAGAAGTTGGCAGTGTTTTCCTGCTTCCCAAGGTGAGCAGGGTAACTAGAGGTTATTTACCTGAACCTTCATTTTTGGGTGTCCCAGTTTCAGATAACAAATTCTGAAACAGCAGAAATGGAACATTTCACTGGATGGTTGAAAGGACTTGGCCCCACCAAGACACTACCAAGCCCTTCAACATTTTACAGATAAAAACCAGAACATGTGTAGCTAAGGTGGCTAAAGTTATTAATGAGGAAGAGCAGTCAAGCTAGGAGAGACTGCAGCAGTTATCTTTTGCCTATGCCTTCTGGTAAAGGCAAAACGCCTCCCTTCCTCTTTTTCCCCCCTGTTGATTTAATAAAGTGGAGCTTTTCAAACTGTGTGTTGTGACACATTATTATGTTGGTTGCTGTGAATAGGTATATTACGGGAACATAAGGACAAATGACAAAAATATTGGAAACATATAAAGAAGGTTTTTAAGACTATTTTAGGGGCTGCAGTGGTTTTATATGTGTTTATGGATTGAATCTGAATTGTTTTTAATACTAATGATGTCTAATGCTGTTTTAATATTTGTATATTTGTATATTTTAAATTGTGTGCTTATGTTTTTATATTAAGTTGCTTTGAGTCTCCTGTGAGATATAAAGCGGGGTATAAATAAAACATAATAATGTTATTATCTAATAAATCATATATTTTAAAATATAATTGAAAGTGCTTCATAAGATATGTTATGTCTCCATACATTTTGTTATTACAATTTATGTATGTGTCTGTACCTCTTATAAGAGATTGGTTTAACTGTATTACAATATAATTCATGTCTAAAAAGTTTGTCACTAACATGAAATGTTTGGAAAGCTCTGTAACAGAATATAAACTTACTTTTGCACTTTGAACTCCATTTGCAGCAACTTAAGCTGGGGACAAAGGAGGAACGTGAGGGGAGAGAAAAACTGGGGCATTTAAAAAGCAGCCGAAAGAATGGGATAACAGATTCATAGAGCTGGAATAGACCACATGGGCCATCTAGTCCAATCCCATTCCTGACAGATGGTCATCCAGCCTCTGTTTAAAAGCCCTCCAAAGGAGCTTTCACTACATTCCGAGGTAGTGAGTTCCACAGTTGAACAGAGACTTTCCCTGTCAAATCAAGACAGTTGGATGGTATGTATTTTGTTGCCCAGTACAAAAGGACAGGATTGTGATTTGGGCAACAACACCTGAAATTTAGGGAGTAAACAGCACAGGGCATGTAATGTAAAGCTTTGTATTTAGATGACACATAAATCACAGTAATAACTGTGGTCTAGTATTACTGGTTTTAGCCAGAAATGAAACTAGTTGAAAATTGGCAAGCATTGAATGAAACATGCCTAATGCAAGACATTTGATGCAAGACATTTCTGGATTCATAAATGCAGATACCTATGCTAATTTTTAGCTGAGCTAAAAGAAACTTTTCCTTGTAGTTCTTGATGCACACTTTTTTAAAAAATCAGAGTACAGTGCTGGTTCAAGTTTTGGTTCTCGCTACATTCCCTCATTAACAACTAATTTAATATGGGTAAAATTGCTCACAGGGACTCTTGTGTCTTTAAACAAAGGTGGACTGCTATCCTGGGCAACACACAGATTGGCTTTCATCCTAGTAGAAGACAGATCAAGAAGATACGATTCAGCAGTTTTAAACCATTTCACATGCCAAGAAACAGATGTTGTGTTGGTAAGACTGTAGGGGTTCTCTTTGAGGGAATGTGGAATCAGCAACAAAATAGCAAGGTGGCAACAAAATGAAGAAGGTCTGCACACAATTCTTTGAAGAACAGGGAGCATAGATACATTTTAGCAACATTTGACATCTTAAATTGAATTGGGAATCTAGGAGTCTTCCGGATTTTTATTCTGCAACATTGGCTGTGCTGAATAAGGCTAGGAGCTACAATCCAACCACATCTGAAGAGTACAATCCCCATCCCTGTACTCGGGTAAAGGTAAAGGTTTTCCCAACAATAAGTCTAGTCATGTCCGACTTTGAGGGCTGGTGCTCATCTCCATTTCTAAGCTGAAGAGCCAGTGCTGTCTGTAGGTGCCTCCAAGGTCATGTGGCCGGCATGACTGTAGAATACCGTTGCCTTGGCACCAGAGCGGTACCTATTGATCTACTCACATTTTTCATGTTTTCGAACTGCTGGGTCCTATACTAGATATTTGCAGTTAAGAGGACACATATCAGATTTAGGAATTGTGGGAGTTGAAGTCCAAAACAACTGGAGGACTGAAATTTGCCCATGCCTGGGCTATATTATCTGGTGTGTATGAAACATACATTAATTTAATGTTTAATATTTAAACCCCACCTCAATGATATCTCATTATATACATATATAAAAGTATAAGTATTCCAAAATAAAAAGCCAAAATGGAAAACACTTCTGATTCCACACATTTAGAATAAGGAGTTGTTACTCCGGTTGTAATAGATGGAAAGCCCCCCTTTGTGTCTTTTGTTGAACAGAATGGGATTGCAGAGGGATAGGACTAATGCAAGAGGGCTGCAAACTAGTAGTCTTTAGGAATCTGCTACATCGCTGCTTATTTCTCTGCGATATTATGATTCCCAGGAGAAGAGGGTGTAGCTGCTGCCGCCATAAGGCTACGCTACACAGCCTAGATAAACAGAATGAAAAGTGGCCCTGTCCAAAACATAAAACAAATATGTCTGCAATCCCAAAGCTTGCCAACGGAAAGCGCAGCTTCCTCCTAGAATCACTTCTTAATGAGCGCAGAACCATCTTTGCTCTTGTCATACATTTAAAGGTGATATATAGTGTGTTAGTTGTGTTTTTCAGCTAAACAAAAACAAGCCAGGATTCCTGTTTTCAAATGATTCTATTATCTGACAGCGCTTTGGTCCCTAATCCATAAGGAGGGAAGTGCAGCTTGCTACAGTCAAAGGACAACTTAGATTGTGCTTTTCCTGCATGGCAGGGGGTTGGACTAGATGGTCTATGTGGTCTCTTCCAACTCTATGATTCTACGATTCTATGGTCCCTCCCTCTCAGGTTTGGGCACAGTGACTGGTCTGCCACCAGATGTTGCCAAAAGAAAATGACATAAGGTTGCATCTACACCAGGCATGGGTAAACTTCAGCCCTCCAGGTGTTTGGAACTTCAACTCCCACAATTTCTAACAGCTGTTAGGAATTCTGGGAGTTGAAGTCCAAAGCACTTGGAGGACCAAAGTTTGCCCATGCCTGATCTACACTCTAGAATTAACATGGTTTGACACCACTTCAACTGCCCTGGCTCAATCCTGTGGAACCATGGGACTTGTAATTTTACAAGGGCTTGAGCCCTCCTTGCCAAAGAGTGTTGGTATTGGGCTATTGGATTATGACTTGTTAGGATCATAACATAATGGGTAGCAGAGTTTCCAGAGTGTTCCTTTAGTTCAGTGGTTCCCAACTTTTGGTCTTCCAGGTGTTTTGGACTTCAACTCCCAGAAATCCCAACCAGTTTACTAGCTGTTAGGAACTGTGGGAGCTGAAGTCCAAAACACCTGGAGGCCCAAAGGTTGGAAACCACTGCTTTAGTTTATTGGGTAATTGAAGATCACTGGGCATGTAAATATATTGTTTCTATTTGATGCAATAGTTTGAAACTGCATTATGTGATCAGTGTAGATTCATATAATGTGGTTCATTCAACTGCTGTACTGGAGTAAGGGCCATAGCTAGAAAAAAAAAATCGGGTAGGTGTGTGTGTGAAACTTCAGGGCCATAGTAGTTCCCTAACGCAAAATAATTTAGAAATCAGGCTCCATCGATACACTTCAGAGTGGGCACTCATGGGGATTTTGTTAATCAGATAAAATTCATAAGTAAACCTGGTTTTTTAAAAATAAAAAACTGATAAATTTGGGGGGGGGGGTGAACCCCTAACCACCACCCCCAACATGGCTACAGCCCTGAGTGTAGTTCACAGCATGCGAGTGTGGAGAAGAGCAAATCACAGACCACCTATTACAATGCAACCTGAGCCCTGTCACATGCACAATGGAAGACCTTCATACAGCGACACCAGAGGCACTCCAAGTGGCCAGTTACTAGTCAAATGACATTTAGTATAATGCCAATTTTTTAACTTTGTTGTTTTTAAATACATTACAACTGTACCCTCAGTTCACTTCTGACACGATGAATAAATAATTCTATTTGATACTCTCAGCAGACAAAGATTCAAGTACAATTCTTTAAATAACAAGTCTGTTTTACTTACAACTATATACAGGTACATTTCTTGTCAGATTAAGTTTTAAAACGTTACAGTTTGTATCTTTAACTTAGTCTTTAACTAATAGTCTTGTTAAAACTATATTGTTCTGTACAGCTCTCTTTTATAACAATCTACTTCCAAGGAACTCAAGCCTCAACTGACTTCTGACGTCTAACACTGGCATTGTACTCAAGCAGACTCAAGCCTCAACTGACTTTTGTCATCCTTTTTTGAAACTGCATTCTAAACAGTTACTGAACCAGGCACATGGTCTGCAGCCCCTCCCACTGCCTCAAGTACACAGAGCTAGGAAAACTGCAATTCAAAGAAGACATACACTTCAGGAAATAAACGACACATTATAAACAGACAAAACATTGGACAGGAGGCTTGAGATGGCTGCTATCTCCAACAGCTGGGGCCTTCCCAAACTACACATCCCTGGATTCCGTATCATTGAGTCAAAGCAATTGAAGTGCCGTTAAACTTCGTTACTCCTACAGGGCGCATGCGCGCTGCAGCTTGCTGCTCCGCCTTCCGTGTTGTGATTCTCAAGCGACAGAGGGCGATGGGCCTCGCGCGCCCCCTGCCGCCCGCCTCCGCCCTGGCCCCGCCCATTTCCTCTGAAGCGAAGATCAGGCTCTTTCTAGCTTCGCTGCTAACCGTTAAATTGGCCGGAGAGAGAGGAAGCAGCCATCTTTATTCCGGGAAAAGACGACGTCTCTATTTCTTTAAGTAAAAGAAGCCATGTATTAAATTACTTTATAAGGGAGGGCGGGGATTCGGCCGAGACCTCCTCGGGCATCCAGTTTGTGGGAGCGGGGTGTTTAAGGCACAACGAACGGTAAGTGGCGGGCCGCCTTCCCCATTGCCCTCACTTAACATGTCCGCGTGAGGGAGGCGAAGGCCACAGCTCCCTCAAAGCGGAGGCCGCGTCGTCGGCGCAAAATGGCCGCCGAGGGCAGGAGGTGGCGCTCTAGCGCGGTGCCTCTATGGCACGGCTGGAGCGGAGCGTCGCTGAGTCCGGGCCTGGAGGCGAAGCGGGCAAAGGGGGCGAGGAGGGGCAAGGCGGCCTCGGCAGGGGAACTGGTGCCGCTTCGGCCAGCTCTGGGGCTCCTCCTAGCTGCCTTCTCCTAGCTGCCACTTCCTTCTCTTTCCTTTTCCCGTCATTTATACATTTTGTCTCAACCTTTACTGAGAGGGCCTCATCCTGTACATACACAGGCCTTTCCCTCCGACTTCTCTGAGGAAATCCCTCTCGTCTTCAGCGCCCCTCTCTTCCCTGTCTGCTCACCTTCTAGCCATTTCTCCTCCGTCCTGCACATTCAAATGTACAGATTTCTCAGAGGAAATCCTCACCATCCTCAATTCTCTTCCCTTTCATCTCTACTCCATTCCTCTTGCCCCGTTCCTTCCTCTGCAGAAGGGAACACAAGCAAGTCCTTTCCCAGTGTTGGTCTTACTCCGCTCCTTTCTACCCTGCCTCCCTGCTAAAGGTGCTGGTTCTTGCCTCACCTGAAGGCCCCTCTCTGGCACTTTCCCTGCCTCTTCCCTCTGCTGAGTCTATCTCCCCTTCCCTTGTATGTGAACACAGGTTTCATTGCTTTGGTTGTTTGTTTCCCCTTCCCACTCTTTGCTGCAGGTCTCATTTCGGTGCAATTTCTTCCTCTTGGTTTAGGCTTGACAGCAATATTGAGAAATAAGTTTCTCCTTTCCTCTCCTATCAGCCTTTACACCAAGCTTTTTTGCTCTTTCCTTTTTTTTCCACTTTTGGCTTCGTGTTTGCTTTTCCCAGAGGCAGCATGTGAAGGGCTAATTAATTCCAAGATGACTTTTAATGCATTCGCTTCACCACCTGATGTTTAAATAGTGTTTCTTGTTTGTTGCTGTGAACTGGGTTGGGCGAGAGAACAGTATTTTGGCAAGCTTCTCTGCTCCCAGTTTCCACCTCTGAAGGGGTGGTAGTACTCTTAGGAGAGGCTAAAGAGGAGGATGCCAAGGAAATTGCTGTTACCTTATAGATCTGTCTTTTCTCACTCTCGAGTCCCAAGGGGTTTGCATGATTCCTTGGCAATGAATGCGGCCAGAAGTGGCTACCGGGTCTTCTCGGCAAACTCCACAGCAGCCTGCACGGAGCTGGCAAAGAGGATCACAGAGTGAGTGTCTCACATTTTTTTAGTACTCCCTTAATCGTCTGTATTTGTAAGTTTTATCGTTGGCATGATTCCTTGGAAATTGCCTGAAGCAACTGTGAAGGAAAAAAAATAAGCAGTGTTTGCTGAAGTAGAAGTGGCAATGGGAAGTTTTTTTGCCACAGGCAAAAAAACCAAACAAACCAAGTGAGGTTAGCTTATTCCAAGGTTAAATTACTTAATTAACCTTGAGTAATTTATTTAATTTCAGCTTAGTTTAAGAATGCATAACCCACACATGTGTTATCTGCAGTGTTTTAGGGATTCAAATATTCAGAAATATAATTTCCATTTAATAATTGCCATGTAATTTTTGTGATAATCAGATTTAAATATTTTAAATTGGCTCTTATTATGCCTTATATGAGATAAGCATTTATTATGTTGTGGTGTGTGCCCAGATTTATCAATTCAATTATTGCAATTAAGAACCCTTTACAAAGCAAATTGTGTAGTTTTATGAAGACAGACAATAACTTTCCTTATCACCTCTTTGATATGGTTTCTTTGTAAATTGTTTAATCACACTCTGATACATCTTGTTATTTACTGCACTGAGACTAAAGAATTTCATATTGAAATGTGACAATTACCTTTTTGTTTAGCGATCCACAAGATTTGACTTTTCATAGTAGGAAGCCAAAAACTGGGGCACCTCATTCTTATCTTTACCTTTCTTAAGGCCTCATCACACTTGAGCATTTTCCCACTTCAATCCACTTTAAATGCTGTGACTGTCTTCTGCAGAATTCTGGGGCATGTAGTTTAGGGAGGCCCAGGGCTTCTCTTGATGGACAGTTTAAAAGCCCCTCCCTAAACGACAAACTCCAGAATTCTGCAAAAGGCAGTCACAGCATTTAAAGTGAATTAAAGTGGGAAAAGGCTCAAGTGTGATGAGGCCCTTAGAGTCAATATAATGTAGCATAAATGTAGAAATTCGTTGCATCTTGTCTCACTTGGTATTCTAAGGGTGCTTCTAAGTGGAGGACTCCTAAAGAGCAGAAATTGTATATGTATCTTACCTTACTTGTCAGATTTTTTCTGGGGAAAAACATGTGGAAAAATTTTGGGAGAACACAAGAGAGTTACAAATGGGAAATGCTGTTATCTGGCTTCTTGATGAAATTTCATGTTGGTGGGAGGAGACTGTAGGAAATAAAAAAGGCCTGTTTGGATGTGTCTGAAGTTCTGGAGGTATTTAGAAAGTATTACTATATTGGAGTGTTTCTGAGACTTTGGAGGCCTATGGGGATAAACTTCAGCTCTGCTTTCCATGTGCTTTTGAAATCTTGGACAAAATAAGTGCTGAGGTTCTATCTGCATCTGGTTTTGGATTAGGATAGGAATTACAAATGCATTTGACAAAGTAAACAATATGTGTAAAAGCAATCTTTGAATTTGTGGATGTATCAGAATAGACAGAAATGAAAGAAGTTTTTTATTTCTCCATTTCTTTTAAGAGCCCCTGAAGGCCGCATGAGTCTTTCTAATAAACAGTCAACTTTTGAGCATCTTCATTCACCATTAACCCATGAAACAAGTTGATGACTTGGATGAGTCATACACTCTCAGACCCAGAAAATCCTGCCTTAGGGTTTCCATAAATCAGAATAGACTTGATGTAACTCAACAACAGCAATCCAGCCTATTAGGAACTCTCTCCAATAACTTTATTATGTTTGTAATGTGGCAGTTTCATTGCCATTAATGACATAACTGGAAACTGGATATACGACACAGTAAGAATATTAAATAACAGCATTAAAATTAATGAGTAAATTGAAATAAAGCTAAGCTACCAGAGCTTTTGGGGGGGGTGGGGGCAGTCTCTGCTATAAAATATGTTAGGAACTAATATTTTCAGAGTGTGAAAAGAGGAAACAGAGGTTGAAGATTTGAAACTTTTAAACATATTTTAAATGAACATGTTGGCAGGATCAGATAGTATTTTCTAAGCGTACTTTAAGAACTAAAACGTGATATAATTTGGACCAAAAGGCAGGGTACCATTGTCTCTATAAATAATAAATTATCGTTTATAAGCCTGAGGGTATGGAACTGTCAAAGGAATGGTTTATAAGCTGTCATGAGCATCCTTTTTGGCTGAAGTATGAGGTATAAATAGTAGTATCATTATGGTTTGTGTCAACCAGTGCAGTAGCTTACACTGTTAACCCCAAAACCACCTACATCCTTGTATCTCATCCAGACACTGCTACCATCCATTTCAAATGGGGAAACTAGATAGGATGCTCCTGTCAATTTTTCAAGTTTGCCCTCAACCAAGTCTCCCATCACCTGCCACAACATCTCCCCTCAGCCTTCATGTCTCCTTAGCAGACACTGGCATCAGTTCCCACCAAAAAGAAAGGAAAGGGAAGTGTGAGAAAGAAAGTTTGGAAGGAAAAGGGGATCCCAGTAACTCCTTTGCACTTGACAGTAATTACAGTAGAGTCTCACTTATCCAAGCCTCGCTTATCCAAGTTTCTGGATTATCCAAGCCATTTTTGTAGTCAATGTTTTCAATATATCGTGCTATTTTGATGCTAAATTCGTAAATACAGTAATTACAACATAACATTACTGTGTATTGAACTACTTTTTCTGTCAAATTTGTTGTATAACATGATGTTTTGGTGCTTAATTTGTAAAATCATAACCTAATTTGATCTTTAATAGGCTTTTCCTTAATCCCTCCTTATTATCCAAGATATTCGCTTATCCAAGCTTCTGCCGGCCCGTTTAGCTTGGATAAGTGAGACTCTACTGTATAGGTAGTCATATTGGTGTCACCCAGTGCAGTCCTCAAAACACATAGACAGCATCTTTGCTGACCAGAAGCATGGTCTGCTCATTGTCAGTTCTGCAAATGTTTTATTCCAAAGTAAAGTTGTTCTGAAGTGTTTGTAAAGAGCAACTAAATCACTCTACCAGCATTTATCAATCTCCTTATATGAGTCTTGGAAAGCTTCTGATTGGGTGTAAAATTGCAAATATTATCTCCCTAGCAATACCCTGAAAAAGATGCTTTTTCCTTCTGGAAAATTATCAGGCTTCATCCAGGGCAGCCTCTTATCCTGAGTACAGGCTATGGATCAGAACCAGCCAGCTAACTGGGACAAGCTGAGCCCTTGTGCTAACTAGCTACATGTTTTTGGACCATCTCAACAGTTAGTCTTCCCCCACCCCTCTTTTTTGTTTTGTTTTGGTTGCAAGAGTCATTTTTCTTGGTAACCAGACCATGTCATTTCTCTGTCCATTGATTATGTGACAAGATACATATTTGAAGAATAAAGCACAAATAATACTAACTAAAAGAAGAACCTGTATATCAATGGGCTATTGAGAAAAAGATCTCTTTGCCCACTCTGCATACAACTTATTTTAATTCTTGTTCAATGTTAACTTTCAAAGCAACAAACTTCTTGGAATGAAATGTAGGGCACAAGTTTTAACTTGCTAATATATGTAATTCAAATATTAAATAAAATATGCCTTCATCTGTAAACAATGTCATAACACTGAGTTTAATTTAGGATCCAATGAATACACTAAGAGAATAATAGCAAAATCTGTTCCAAACAAGCCTTAAAAAGTTTATATTTTTCACACTTTTGGGATGCTGCATGGACAAGTTTGGCTACATCATGTTGTTTTATACAGTAAACCATTGTGATGTAGAGATTAATTATGAACTGTAACAAACTTCACTCCCCCAGCTGCCCTAACCAAAGCAGAAACAGCATTGTTAATGCTGGAAATCAGCCTGATTTAAGTGTTCGTAACTAGATTACAGGTTGAAATTGTTGCAATTCAATCGTTGTATCAATTTTCTAAAGCACTTTGTGATGCCATTATAAGTTGTACTGTCTCAAGTGAATGAAGCAGAACAATTTTCAGACAGAATTGTATCATATTAATCTAGCTGAAGATTTGATTCTTTTTTATATATCGTAGATGTGCAATTGCCCCTGTTTCACGAGTATAAATTCTCAAACCATAAATCTCCTCTGCAATTTTTATTTATTTTTAGAATATTTAATTACTTTTAAAAGTTGTAGCACACCGTTCTATATTTATGAATTGCAGTTGTGATCTATACAGTGGAAACCCAGGGTATCACATGTTTTCACTCTGTAATTGAGGTGTGAACAGAAAGCAGTTTCCATTCATTTGGCAGATAGAGATTGCACTGAATACAAACAAATATTTTTATACATTGTAGTGTTGAATGGTAGGAGAATCAGTGTTGTGTAGTGGTTTATGTTTTGGACTAGGACACTGGGAGACCAAGGTTCAAAATCCCAACTCAGTCATGGAAAATCATTGGGTGATCTTCAGGAAATCATTCTTTTAGGCTTGGTGTAGGGTAAGAGACCCCCCCCCCCCCCCCTTGAACAAACTCTGACAAGAAACCCCTGTGATAGAGTTATCATAAGTCTGAAATTACTTGAAGGCACACATCCACAATAAGAAAGGTTGAATGTGTCATTTCTGCAAACCTAAGCTTCTCACACCTCTCATGTTCTATTATTTCAAAAGTCTTCATGGGTCTTTACTTATTGGGTCTATGATCACCTACAAAGGTCTTTGTGATAGGTACACTGAATTTGTGTATATTCTGAAAGGGTATTTGTCATTATCAGGATCTATTTAAGTGGACAACCATTTTGCATTTCTTAAAACGTCTCTCACAATGTAAGTTATTTTAAGGGTTCTAGGCACTTGGCAATTTTTCGATCATGTTTTCTTCGCAGACATGTGTTGGCAGCTACTGCAACTTGAATACAGATCTTTCCATAAAGAGAGGGCCAAATAATAAAAGCACTCACAATAGTGTTCCCTTAGATTGGCATTAATGAGGATTAGGTAACAGTTTTGAGATCAAACAGTTTTAAAATTGCAGGTCAAATATAAACTTTTCACTACAGCATCCTCCCTTTCCCAGTCCATATGATAGTTTATTGAGAAAACACACAATAACCCTATCCAGATGTTGCAGAACTGTAAGAATATATGGGATAAGGACTTCATTTTGTGTCCCTGTCCCCATCACCCATGATCTTCCTGTGTTTGTGTGGAAGGTATGAAGCAGAAATACCAAGTATTCTCATAGAGGTGCACATGCTAGGAACTGCTGTATCTGGGTTTCTGTTTGTATAGAACTCTTAAATTACACTTAGTTACAACTGTCCAATCAAGTAGAATTTTTGAGTATTTTATGTTGTTGCAATTAGCTGATTTCCTGAAGATGATGCAGAAGAGGTGCAAATTAAAGAGGATCTCTTTTCTAGTGTTTTCTTAGACACATTTATATATTTTAGGGAAGATGACTCTATACCTATGAGTTGTGGCCCATAACTCCCAGTGTCAGAAGTATCTTTGGGTAGAAACACCATATATTCTAATTTATCAGTTGAGAGCATGTTTCTCTTTTCACCACTCTACTCAGAAATGGTTCCATTTTTAATAGGCATAAATATACAGACCTGTAGATAAGTTGTCTCAGGATTTTGTGATGTAATGTTTTACTAAAATTATGAGTAAGTATAGTATATAGTGATAAAGAGAAGGGAGGATGTATTTTCTTTTTTTCTTTTTTTGGGGGGGGGGGGGGGGTTAAAGTCTTATTTACACATACTTGATTTCAGAATAGATATTGCAATGAAGTGTAACTCATTGCCCTGAGAAGAAACTACTAAGTAAACTTGGTGTGCAGTAGGTCAGGTTTCATAAATTTGTTCCTGGATCACAAGTTTTCAAAATACTGGGAAATCCTATCCAAGTTGTACTGATTTTGAGTAAGCAAATAGTGTAAAATTATAGAAGATTTAAATTGTCTAATTTAAAATTAAAAATAATTATTTATAGTTTTGAATTGATTATATTGTAAATTGCCCTGAGATCTTTGAATACAGGCATTGGATATAAAATTAAAATAAATATAATACAACAGTTTCATCGCACAAAAATTGTATTTCAACAAATCTCTGATCATAATGCCTTAGTATAATATAACAGGCATATCTGTGAAGGAAACGCAAAACTGAATAATAGCAAACCATATTGAAAAGAAGGACTTCTCACTCATTGTGTTTCATTGCTAAGTTTTGGTGTATCTTGAAGGAGCTTGTGAAGTTATTACATGTGACTCTTGTCTTATAAATAATGCATTAATATTTACTTAGTGTTTTTAATTAATAGAGTCTCATTTAATGTAATTTAATGTAATTCTGGCATCAGCAATGTAAGGATGAGATCGGAATTGAACTACCGTACTTATGAAGTGGTTCAAGAACCCTGTTAAGAATCTATTTCAAAGAGAATTTACTTATATTATCACTTTTATTTAATGCATTTCTTAGTTTGTTTTCAAGACTACAGACTTCCTGGGGTAGCATACAGATTCTTGACATATAAAGTATTTTTAAATGAAATTAGAATAACCCAGTAGCAAAAGCAAGATGTATAATAAAAATCTTCACTTGAAGCTAAAGAAATCAAATGAGTTTTAAAACCCTAATTAAAAACATCAATATATTGCACTATGCGCACATATTTTGGGAGGAAATTCCTCTGACCTGTGTCCACCATTGATAAGGTTTGATTTCTTATCCAACTGTCCTGACTTGTTAGGAATCATTCCATTCTCCAAATGCTTTAATCATGTCCCAGTCCCTTTCCATACTTCAGCTTTTCTCCAATGTCCTCAGCTTCCTTCCATTTCTACATACTAAGTAATAATATAAAGGTAACTTGCACTCAGTTAACTCAGCAGGGAAGGGGAAGAGAAAAAGTGTACTGTAAGCTCAAGCAAAACTAAACTGCTGCACATTTTCCTAGTTTTTGAATTCTTTATCATTCATAACTTTTGCCATCTTGACCATAATATAGTGTTGCTTGGCCACATGTGTACAGTTTTTATGTCTGAAATATTGGAGGATATAATCTAATGTCAAGCCTTTATGGAGAGCTTTCAGTTTTGATCCCCAAACCATTGTGGATCCCCAAAAAGGTGTAGACAGTTCTTTAAATAACTTATGTCCAAGCTTTTAAAAGATTTTTTAAAGATCCACAACTATCACCTTGAATCAAGTTTGGAAATCCACTGGTGGCCAGTGCAACTGGCATAAAATTGGTGTATACTGAGCCAGTTGGCTATATGTCCCTGTGAATTGACCGTGTGTGTTCATCAGTTTGTGTAGTTACACAATGTGGTGGCAGCAAATGACTGCCCCATAAAAAAGTAAATGGACTCAGCATTTCAGTGGATGATATTTTGCTTTGATATATGTATTGCTGTCATCTAAAAGTGCTTTTACACCACAGAACTGCAGCATTCAGTAGGATCTGACAAGCTAATAGTGCTCTTGTTCTTTTGTCATATTCTTCCACTTTCCAGAGTGATGGCTGGATTGGTCTGTTGCTGTAGTAAAAGCAATGAGTTCAGTGGCATGACACAGACTAACAATTTTAATATTGTATAATCTTTGGTGAACTATAGCTCTTGATCAGATATTTCATGTTGTTTCCTGTTCTGTGTTAGCATACCAGGAAACTGTTGTTGAATGATAAAGCTGTGTGATGGTTTAATTTAATGGAAGTAAAACTCTACTGAATATGCTTTTTTGTTAGAAATACATTTCTACCTGATATGAGTTGATACAACTTATTGTTTATTGGTACCAGGAGATACCCTTCACTGTTAAATTTTCAGTTAGGCAAGTAACACAGCCATTCTACTTGACATTTGGGCTTTCTGTAAGCTAAATTGGCATATATGTTTGTTTGTGTCTTGATAACTGCTTTTGCTATTTCATTTTAGTCGGGATTTAAGCATTTTGAATAAATAAATGTTTTATAGTTTTGTAGAAGACTTTCGTGGCTGGAATCACAGGGTTGTTGTGTGTTTTCCAGGCTGTATGGCCATGTTCCAGAAGCATTCTCTCCTGATGTTTCTCCCACATCTATTGCAGGCATCCTCAGAGGTACCTCACAACATATGAGGCTGCCTGCCATAGATGTGGGTGAAACGTCAGGAGAGAATGCTTCTGGAACATGACCATACAGCCCGGAAACCTCACAACAACCCTTTCATAGTTTTTTGTCATAAGCAACAGAAGGAAATGCTTCTTCAGAATAAACATAGTAAAATTATAAATTTTCCTACTTCTGTACAAGATAAAGTAACAGACAGTGATTAGGTTGGCCTTTAGCCCGATCCTACTTCTTATGTTCTTAATCCATGAGCCATTAAAGTAGGCATGGAACTGGACTGTATATTCCAGGTAATTATGTGCAATGTACAATGCCTACTAGTAAGCTACTAGTGACAATTTCTTTCTCCTTTAAGGCGTCTTGGTGCTGAACTTGGAAAATCTGTGGTATATCAAGAAACTAATGGAGGTAAGGCAGGATCTTTTACTTGAATTTTCTTTTAATTTGACAATAGCTATAGGTGATATCTATAGACAACAGTGTGAATAGTTGTGAGAGCATTGGAATATGACTCAGGAGACCATGGTTTGAATTCCCGCTCAACCATTGAAACCCATTGTATGTCTGTGGGCAAATTATACTCTCTCAGCCTCACAGGAAGGCAAAGGCAAATCCCCTCTGAACAGATCTTTTCAAGAAAAGCCCATGATGAAGTCACCATAAGTCAGAAACACCTTGAAGGCACACAAATGCTCTTAGAGACGTTTACAATAAAAGAAGACAATTATAATTTTGTGATGCTGTGATCATTGAAAGTCAAAATAACTTTCTCAAAAACAAGTCATATTATAGTAATAAAAGTAATTACTTTTACTACAAACTAATTCACAACAAAAATAACATTCAGGAAAAAAAAATCATAACACATTACCAAAACACTAAGCAGTTATAGTAAGCACAATCTAACTAATTACTAAGACATAAAAGAACTCTGACTTCCTCCCTACACTAACTACAATAAAAAATTTAAGCCAATTGATGAAAAGATAATCATCCTCCATTACAGATCTAGCTGCTGTGGTTTTTAACTTTGAATATGTTTTAATGGATTTTAACTGTGAATTTTTAGTGCTGTTTGTGTTTAATTCTGTTTTAATGTTTGTATATTTTAAATTGTACATTAATGCTTTTATGTCAAGCCACTTTGACTCCCTTTTGGGTAGATAAAGCAGGGTATAAATAATAATAATAATAATAATTTCAACTTACTAGAGTTACTAATAACCACAACCACGGGTTATTACATTATTGGATTTCTTTTTGTTCAAAAAGTCTATAAATGCTTTACAGACTTTAAAAAAAATCCTTCCTTTGAAAGCACATCAATTTGGAATACTGCACCAGGCCTACAACCTTAACAATACATTCTTCCAAGCTTCCATGAGATGGGTTACAAAATACACTTTAAATATTTCTTTTTCTTCATATTCAGCTAGCCACTATCAGTGTGTTATCCAGTTTTTTGTGCAGACATATCCAGAGTAGTTAGCCATGTTTGTATGTTTGCTGCAACAGATTAGTGCAAGAATCTTGAAGACTAGCTAGTTGCATTTGGTATAAAGTTTCATTGACCAAAGCAGCTAAAGAAAGAGGCTGTTCACAAAATGTATATCAAATCAAATTTGCTATCCTTTCCAGTGCTACAAGACACTTGTTTGTTTTATTTCTTGCCTCTTCTTTCTCTCCAACTTGACATGGTACATCCATATTCTGTGACCGTTTCCTACATAATGTTCATGTGAACTAAAAGTGTGGCAAGTTGCTCTTGCTTTTGGCCTAATTAAATAACTGTAAAACAACTGTTGGGTAGGTCAAGCAGCTAGGTTCGGTTGCGTTAGAGGACAGCTACATGGGAGCTAACAATAATGATTATTATGGTTAGGATTATTATTGCAATATGCCAGGGACCAGTACTGTATTTGTGCCCATTGGGTACAGCTGTTCTTTTAAAAAAACTTTCCAGGGAATAGCAGCTAGTAGCTCATGGTTTCGGAGTGGTCCAGAGACCACCACTTTTGATTTAGAACTGGGTTAGACTCTCCACCTACCCCCAAAAGGTGGATTGAGAGTCAGCATTGGTCTGTACCCCGCACTTTGAGAAATGTTACATTAGAACATATAAGGCCATGTTACGTTAATAGATTACACAAATTCCATTGAAATTTCCGTGCCTCCTCTACAGAAACAAGAGTTGAAATAAAAGAATCAGTTCGAGGCCAAGATGTTTTCATCATTCAGACAATTCCCAGGTAGGTTTTACATGGATTGCCTTTGAATTACTTAGGATAAAAACCCAGGTTCTTGGATACATGGAATTTCCTGTTCAGTGGATTTGATGTAAGCATTTAAGTGTTTACAAGTGTAAGTACTCTTCTGTTTCTCATTCTAATTTTGCCTTAATTACAGGGAGAACATGTGATGTTAAAAATGCTTGTTAATCTTGCATCAACAGTGAGGCTTTAGATCACACAATTTAATGAGGCACTGAAAGGAACAGTAAATGAAACGAGATTAGATTCTGTAATCTATAGAGCTGTCAAAGAGAACCATATATATTTATTCCCTCATTTTCTTTTAATTTTGTTTTTAGGATTTTGTGCTTTCAATCAAAACATTCTTTTTAGAAGAACTAATAAATACTTCCACCTATTGGTAGTAAAATACTTACTTTGTTTTTCTTAGAGATATTTGTTACAACATACCTGCTGATGAATTTCCGTCTTGAGTCTGAGCTATAGCTCAAAAGGAACAGCATTTTGATTTTTCCATTCCTTGCATGGAGTAACATCAGATGACCTATCTTTGTAGTTTTCTTTCTCTGTTTGCAGAGGCTGTCAATAGAATAGAATAAAATAGAATAATTTTGTCATTGTACAGCAAAATTAAATGCTTTCCCCAACACACATCACAAAAACAACACACCCATCCTTCCGCACTAAGTGAGACAACATGGGTCTATAGGTCAGAATTCTCTCACTTCTAACAAAATGGTAAGTATATGTGAAGAGCCTTGCCAGTAGGCCCATAAAAGCTATGAGGATTTCCACCTAAAATGTTTAATTTCCCATCTTCATAGATAGCAGACAGAAACCGCCTTAAAGAACAACAATATGAAACAGCTTTTTTCTAATTCATGCAAACTTCTTTTCCTGGTTGTCATGCCTAGTTGATACAGGTCAATGGGAACCAGCTGTCTTGAATGATTGCTTGAATGATTGTAGTTGAGCTAGTATTGCAACACATGTGAAAAATAAATTAAATAATTCAGTTGAAATTCCTTTACATGTACCCACAATGTAAAAAAAGGAGAAATGTAAGAAAAATGTTGCTTTATATTTCTTTTCACTCTCATTATTCCCATTCTGTTATTTTACTATGTAGATCCTTCTGCAGACTTTAATACTGTACTCAAAGTTTATATTTTGGTAACATATGAAGTTATTCTTCATATTTGGTTGTGCTGAATTTTAGTTTTCAGCACAAAACAGAAGTTGACAGCTTACAAAATAAGTGCCCTTGCAAACAATATCCATCATTCTTTAGCCTCTGCCACCTTTCAACCACAGAGGAAAATGGTGTATTGTTCACTTTTTGTCTTAATTACTCAGTGGTGGGGCTAGTTTTATGTAATTCTTGGCTGCTTCCTTGATGGTGAACAAAGCTTTCTTGTGTATAAACTATCACATCAGTGCAGTGTGAGGGAGGTAGAAGACAGAACAAACCAGAGAACATTGGCCAGTGTACCCAGATAAATGGAGCTCATTTTTCAAGGGGAAGTTTACAAAGGAGGGAAAAATGAGAAGTTGAATCAGAGACAGAAAGGTGTCATTTTAGGTGATCAGGAAAATCTCTGATCTCTATTTTGTGGAAGGCCAGGCAGATGAAACAAGTGTTGCTGCTTATCTGAGAACAGTGTATAAGAGTGTTTCTCTGACTTCCTTTCAGGAATAGAACCCCCCTCTCTCTCACACACACAATACCCCCAGCAAGTGTAGACAAATGTTTAGACCTGTTCAGACCTGTTCACCTTACAATGACATAGATGGATTGACCACTCTAAACAAGCTTCCAATGATCCCTCACACCTGTCCTTGAAGTCTGATAACCAAATTTATATCAATAACAAATTTATATCTATAACATATCTTTCACATTGGAAAATGCTAGCTGTTGTGCCTCTTACTGTATTATGGCCTTTGGTATAATTGGCCATGTTAGAGAGAGAAATATATGTGACTTCTAGTAAATTCTGAAACATATCCTTAATGTCTTTCATTCAGTCGTCTTTACCAGAATAGAACTAGCAAGGCTTTTCAATGAAGGATCAGTTTGCAGACGACACCAAAATGGGAGGGATAGCTAACACTCCAGAAGACAGGAGCAGAATTCAAAACGATCTTGACAGACTAGAGAGATGGGCCGAAACTAACAAAATGAAGTTCAACAGGGACAAATGCAAGATACTTCACTTCGGCAGAAAAAATGGAAATCAACTATACAGAATGGGGGACGCCTGGCTTGACAGCAGTGTGTGCGAAAAAGACCTTGGAGTCCTCGTGGACAACAAGTTAAACATGAGCCTACAATGTGATGCGGCAGCTAAAAAAGCCAATGGGATTTTGGCCTGCATCAATAGGGGAATAGCGTCTAGATCCAGGGAAGTCATGCTCCCCCTCTATTCTGCTTTAGTCAGACCACACCTGGAATACTGTGTCCAATTTTGGGCACCGCAGATGAAGGGAGATGTTGACAAGCTGGAAAGCGTCCAGAGGAGGGCGACTAAAATGATCAAGGGTCTGGAGAACAAGCCCTATGAGGAGAGGTTTAAAGAGCTGGGCATGTTTAGCCTGCAGAGAAGGCTGAGAGGAGACATGATAGCCATGTACAAATACGTGAGGGGAAGTCATAGGGAGGAGGGAGCAAGCTTATTTTCTGCTGCCCTGCAGACTAGGACACGGAACAATGGCTTCAAACTACAGGAAAGGAGATTCCACCTGAACATCAGGAAGAACTTCCTCACTGTGAGAGCTGTTCGACAGTGGAAGCCGTGGTGGAGGCTCCTTCTTTGGAGGCTTTTAAGCAGAGGCTGGATGGCCATCTGTCGGGGGTGCTTTGAATGCGATTTCCTGCTTCTTAGCAGGGGGTTGGACTAGATGGCCCATGAGGTCTCTTCCAACTCTACTATTCTATGATTCTATGATTCTATGTAGTCAATGGAGCCCCTTTTCTTAATGGGGAAATGTTGAAGAGATGTCATGCCTGACAAATGCAAGAGAAAAGCTTGGAAGTAACATGTTAATGCCATGTTGCTGTGATAAAGGCTAATGTTGTTATTATTAAGCATTTTAAGCCGTGATGTAAATGCTAGTTTTCTATCATAATAGGTAATATTTTTCTTCAAAAGATTACCTTTGAGGTTATCTTGAAGGATTATTGTCCACATGGAGTAATTGGAAAGTAATCAAATTAAAAAGTAATAGCATGAATAAGGCTATTTATTGTTGCAGCATCATATTACTATTGAGAAAATGCCAACTTTTAAAAATAAATACAGTTAACACAGGAACTTTTTCAGTATGGCTTCCAAGCTTTGGGCAAGAACATTCCTTCTCTTAAAAGTAATTAAATAGTTCATGGGATAGTGTGTGGAGCCCATGGATAATAAAATTAAGCTCCTTCTGTTTTAAAGACAGGAAGAAAAAATATTCTGTATACATTTCCGTGTAGTGGGGATGTTGAAGTCTTTTTCCATGTCAGAAATTCTTTCTCCGAACAGGATTTTTAATTTGAATGATGCAGTTTTTAAAAAGATGTAATACAATCTTTCCCCCTATGTTAGATAACTTAAGAGAAGGTACTTTTCAGACTTTTTCTATTGGGAACATCTCTCAAATTATTCTATCGGTCCAAAAAGGTAATGTATCTGTCTTAAAACCTGTGTTCATTGCAGAGAATGTGAGATTCATTCTTGTGTGTACTGTTGTTGAGTGTAGGGCAGTTGCTGGGATATTTGAGCCGTATGCAAAGTAACCATGCACCCAAGTCTCCTCTGATCAAGGACTATAGGGACTTGGTAATAGCCTTTCTGGTCAACTTGTCTGCTCTGGCTGCTCTTTAGATTATGGAACCTTTGATAGGTATCTGCAGAAACCCCAGGGTCCTTCTGGAGAATTATGAAGTTAGTTACATCACAGAAACTTGAAGCAGGGGATTTTCTTTAAAAACTGCTTATGGTATTTGGGCTGACATTGTTTTTGCTTAGAAGGAAGCTGTTGCTGTCAAGAAGTTTTCCTGGCACATGGATTGCTGATTTCATATTTTCAACCATTTCAGAGATGTGAACACTGCCGTGATGGAACTGTTGATTATGGCGTATGCACTGAAGACATCCTGTGCCAGAAATATCATTGGGGTAATTCCTTACTTCCCCTACAGCAAACAAAGCAAAATGAGGAAGAGAGGCTCAATTGTATGCAAACTCCTTGCTTCCATGTTGGCCAAAGCAGGTGAGTGGACTGTCAGATACACCAGTATTTTCCCTTCCACCGTTGTGTTAGGTGATAATTAATCTGACCTCAATGAAGAATAAGTTTACCATGTGATCCTGAGCAAATTGGCATATTTCCCTCTACCCTACTTCGTTATTGTAAGGTGAGAGCAAAGAGTGAAAACCATGTGTTCTAATCTTAGAATTCTTGAAGAAAATGTTAAATTAAATGAAATCACTAAAAAAAGAAGGGTTTTCTCACTTAATATCCTTGGATACTTGAAGTTTGCATTCAAAAGTGAGATATCTGTTACAGGTTACTGAACCTTGATACAAATCTGTCTAGAAACCAAACATCAAAACACTGTATTAGAGACCTGAATGAAAACATCAGAGCCATGTACTTAGGTTTTGTGCTTACTCTGAATTTTAAATAGTAGTGAATGAAGTGTTCTGATTGCCCCAACCTCAGAGATTAGGTACACACGGGTAATTAATGCTGACCACCATGTGAATGTAATTTTTAAATCTCCGGTGTTTAGGAGTGCAGTAAGGGGATTCATATGTCACGTCTAATTTGAGTTCTGATGTGAGTTTTAATCTGTGTTCTTTTTAGGTTTAAGCCACATCATCACTATGGATCTTCACCAGAAAGAAATTCAGGGTTTTTTTAGTTTTCCTGTTGACAATTTGAGGGCATCACCTTTCTTGCTACAGTATATACAAGAAGAGGTAATGTAAACACTATCCATTACTAGTTATATTCTCAGTTTGATTAGAAAACACTTTGGCATTCCTCATTTTCAGACTTGCTTGAAGAAACACACAGAGGCCACTTCTAAATTGTCATATAATCCAGTTCAAAGCAGATACCCTGGATTTTATATGGCAGTATAGAAGGAGCCTGAAACTCAGAGGGATGCATGATAATACATGGAGCCCCTGGTTTTCTCCTAGGGAAAAATTGCCCTTGTGGGTCATCAATCACACTGTAGGTTTTATAGCATCAGAGAGGATTAACTCTCAAATTGTGGCTCTATTTTTGAGAGTGGTAGTAGCTGTTTCAGAGATGAAAGGGTGAGACAGATTATCAGTATGGTTCTGAGGGAAGAAGCAAACATACCCCTTACCACCATGCCTGGTTAAAATCGCCTTGTCTTCCAAAGCTGCCATTGCCCTGTGAGGTAAAGCTATTCATGTGCCTGTTTTGCCTCATGGGGAACAGTTTGGAAAAAAGGGGCAATTGATAGGGCAGGGTGGGGGAGGTTGGAGGCAGAGGAGGTTCAGATCTACTAGTTTGTCTCAACGTAGAGATCCTTATTCAAGTTAGCATCTACTAGTCCATGTCAGCCTAATGGATACTATTCATAAGTTCATGTTTTAGTTGAATTAGAAGACATAGATGAAGTCTAGACAGATACATAGATGATGTATAGACATGCCCTGCAGCAGTGAATTTAACAACAGTGCATAAGTATTAAAAAGCGGTTTACATGACTCACAGTCTTTGGGGAATGTGTTAGTATTTCCTACAGTCTTCAGTAGTAACAAAAGAATATAATCTACTGTGTAGGATACTTTTCACATACATGCAAGACTGAAATAGGTTAATCAAAACTAGAACTATATTGCTTTAAATAATCTTTTTTCTTTTCTTCAGATTCCCGATTACAGAAATGCAGTAATTGTAGCTAAGAGTCCTGATGCTGCTAAAAGGTAAAATGCTTTTCATTTATATATATATATATGTGTGTGTGTGTGTGTGTGTGTATATAGATAGATAGATAGATAGATAGATAGATAGATAGATAGATAGATATAGAAAAAGATACACACAAGTAGTATTTGGGAAGATGATTCATGGATTATTTGCAACATTAATTGTTTTTGGTATGTTTTTCACTTTATTTTTCTTTACCTTGTCAGTTTTAGCTAATGTCAACAGATAATTTGAAGAAAGAGGGAAGGAGGAGGTGGTACTAATTTTGTTAGGTATATGAAGATTCTTTCATCAGATAGTATAGGCAGAGTATCTCTTACCTGAAATGCTTTGGACCAGAAGTGTTCTGTATTTTGGATTGTAGGGGGTTGGATTCTGAATATGTGTATATACGTAATGAAGTATCTTGGAGATGAGACCCAAATCTAATCATGACATTCATTTATGTTTCATATATATCTTATACACATAACCTGAAGATAATTTATACACAATTTTGTAATAATTTTGTGCATGAGACAAAATTTGTGTACCTTGAGCTATCAGAAATCAAGAGTGTCACTGTCTTAAATGGACAATTTTCAAGTTTTTTTGATTTCAGAACTCTATGTAAGGGATTCTCAAGCTGTAACAGATCATTCTATCTTTAGATATCTGTTTCTCAGATCTTAATAGGAAGAATGACACATTATTCCTGTGTGTGCTGTTCCTCCACAGTTAATAGCATCTTGCTGTCCTATTGAGATAGCAAGAATCAAATCTCCTTTGGGGTTAAAAAAAGTGTAAAGGCAACAACAGAAAAGTGATAGGGTTTATCTGCCAATTCCTGTTTGTTGAAAAGCAAACACACAAATGTGAAAATTCCTTTCCTTAGTTGAATATTGTTTAAATTAAGCACTGGAAACAGGCCAGAGCAGAGGACTTTTCCAAAAGAAAAGGCTTCCATAACACTAACAGGCTTTTATGTTTGTGTAGGGCCCAGTCTTATGCTGAGCGGCTGCGGCTGGGACTGGCAGTCATCCACGGGGAGGCGCAGTGCACGGAGCAAGACATGGATGATGGCCGACACTCACCTCCAACAGTAAAAAACACAACATTGCACACTGGTCTGGAGCTGCCCTGTACGTTGCTTGTCTTTTACTGTCTTTATTTTCATTCAGTTTGCTAAGTACGATGCTCCTGTGTTAGAGCTCTCCTATATTCTCTGCTGAATCAACAAACTATCAGATTGTGTAGTAGCAGTCTTAAGGTAGGTTAATTCCCAGCCAAGCTCAGCATTTTAAAATTGGACTGACATACACAGTGAGGTTATCTGATACCTTTGCTAGCAAATAGCTGAGCAATTAAGTACGCTAAGACCTAATTCCAACTGAAAAGGAAAGAGATGTACCATTTTACTTGGCTCCTTCATATATAAAAAATAATAGTTTTATTAACTTAGAAAAGCAAAATGGTAAGAAAAATACCCTAGTTAAGCTCTTTGCTTGCTTGAGTAAATAAGTCAAAAGTGATGCAGCTACAGTAGAGTCTCACTTATCCAACAGTCGCTTATCCAACGTTCTGGATTATCCAACGCATTTTTGTAGTCAATGTTTTCAATACATTGTGATATTTTGGTGCTAAATTCATAAATACAGTAATTACTACATAGCATTACTGCGTATTGAACTACTTTTTCTGTCAAATTTGTTGTATAACATGATGTTTTGCTGCTTAATTTGTAAAATCATAACATAATTTGATGTTTAATAGGCTTTTCCTTAATCCCTCCTTATTATCCAACATATTCATTTATCCAATGTTCTGCCGGCCCGTTTATGTTGGATAAGTGAGACTCTACTGTACTTGTAGTGATTTTTGTAATAAATAAGGGTGTTATAAATCGCATTTCAAGAATGCAGTAGTGAGTGAGTGAGTGTGTACTTCGCTGGTGCAAACTTTTCAAACTGATTTTCAAGGGATTTTTAGAGATGTAGATTTCTCTTTTGACTGGAGACGACAGAGAAAAAGCTTATGGAGTACATGATGCTATCTCAATTTTAGTTTTCTGCTATCTAAGCACAGTCTGTCAATCATCTGTGAAGATCTTTATTGTACTATGTTTTCAATAAGTAATTTTATTTGTGGCTTTATATACTATCTTGAAATCCAATTGGAGGAGAGGCAGTGTAGCATTTCTAAAAATAAAGTGCAGGATTCTTGGGTCCAGGCTTCTCTTCACTTATTATGCACAGATGGAAGAGGTGATTTGAGCCAGAGCTTAGGATGTTACCTTAAAAATTAATTCATATTCTAGCTCACGTCACAGCACTGCATAACTAATGCCTTACTGTTAATATTAAACAGCATTCTTTATTTCATCACTTTGTTGTTACTGTTCTGTTTGTTAAAAAACAATTTCAATTTGATAAAACAATAGTATAAAATGAAACATTCTAATAAAAAGTATTTTAAAATGCCCCTTTAATAATAACTTTAAAGTAACTAGGAACTATTACTCAGCCTTTCTTGGTTTTTAAAAACTTAACTTCAACTTGTTTGTAAGTGTAGCTTTTATATGCGTTTATTATATCTGCTTAAATTGCTGATTTGGAAGACCAGGAATCGATACCATGTTTATGTTGTTGGCTACAGTTGTTTCTTTCCTGGTGACTTTCTAGGGACCAGAAGGTCATGACTCATGGAGTTACATGGGTCCATGAACTACTCCTTTTGAGTAACATTGCATCATAAACAATAAAAATTAGCTTATAAGCCTGTCTTATCTATGACTTGCTATTTCAGTGCTCAGATTTGAATATTATTATTTTGACCTGGCCTTGCCCATCTACAGTGCTTAGTGGCCAAGTGGACTTGTCACTCTCACACACCTATGTTCAAATAACACGCTTTTCGCACTGTAGTATCCTTGATAACATGAAAACAGGTTAATTTTTCTTTGTGAATCAACTATTTGTCTCATGAATTAACTTAGCACGAGAGACAGAATCATTGGTAATATTTCACATTTTTGAATGATTAGTTGAATCGCTGAATCCATTTAGAATGATAACTTTATAAAGTACTTTAAATGCTGTATTGTAAATTGTAAATATTTTAAAATCCCATAAAGACATTATATTATCTATAATGATTATAATGGTTATAATCTTACCATCTTTTAACAAGGCTTTTGTTATGTTTGACTTATGGAAATCGCAGTGTTATGAATTTGCTCCATGGAGATTAAACCTGCATTCTTAATTTTTTAACCTAAATAGTCATTACATCAAAAATACATTGCCTTTAGTGTGAAATGTTTAGGAATGTCTTTTTACTAGGTATCTTGTTACTATTTTGAAATGAGCTGAGAAGGAAAGAAACTAGCCAGATTGACTCTGGAAATTTATTCTACCTCTAGAGCAATGTAATTTTTTTTCTTTAAGGTTAGGTGAACAAAGGCTTGTTTTTTTTTCCTTTATAAATAATTGTTCAAGTAAAAGAAATAATCTTTCTAAACCGGGTAGGTCTGTGCCCTTGACTAATGTGTCATTCGTTGTTTTTTTAAGTGCACACTTTAATACGGCAGAAGTAATTAATAGTAGCAGTCGTATTATGATCTCTATTACAGAATGGCTTAGAGATGAAATGTAATTGTAAATGTTTTGTCTGTTTATAGCAATAGGAGATTGTTTGTTGAAACAAGATATACAAGTCAAATAGAGTGGAATTTCTACTTAACCGACCTCACTGTTCTTTAAAAAAGTTTCTTTTCTCTTTTCCATTTTATTAGGTGTTTTGTATTTTAATGCTAGAAGCCACAAATATTATTTTAGGACAGAAGTAGATAAAGTGTGGGCCTAAGAACATATGTAGTTCCAAGACTACTATTTCAGGTTTTTTGTCATCATTTTTCTGGCAAAAAAAAAAAATGAATTGTCTTTTCTGGAAAATAGTGAATATATTGTAGGGCTCCCTGCACTATTTTGCATTTGAAAGATGTCTTCTTTTCAAAACCACACATGCATTTTCCACCACTTCCTAGGAAGATAGCATTTGGGGAACGACTTGTGGCCTTAGAGGTCCCCAGGGCAAAAATTGGCCTTTACACTTTTCAAGTTGTCTATTCCTGGTCGAGGCATTGTCCCGCATAAGAGTAAATCCAATTGAAAGTCCCAACTAAATCAGTGGCTGAATACTACGTTAAGTCTTACATTAAATTCCACCAATTCAGTTGATCTACTCTAATTGAGATTAGCAATTAGATTTGGGGTTCAATCCCTCCACCAAGAGGGTTTTGCTATTACCTAGACAAAATTAATGTTAAGCCAACAACGGTAGGTAATTGTAGAGTCATTACACAAGCTCTGATGCCATTTTAGCTTGGACTGTGACACTTAGTGGGAAGGAAAACCCATGAAACATGATGGAAGTTACTACAAAGTAATACATGTAGAGTTATGGACTCCTGTCTTCATCTTAAACATAAAAAAACTTCTTTCATACTCACTGCCTCTGTGCATTGGCAAGATGGCAGTACAGAATTCCCATCAAGGATCTGTTGAGTATTTAGGGTATCCACATAAATGCAGGACATGCAGTGTTGAGGAAAGTCAGTTGGAGGGCATCACAAAATCAGATCCTTCACTAAATGGCTGGATTCTTCTTTACATTTGATAGTTACAGTGTCTTGTTTATGCTGGTTTTTATATATTACTCCTATTGATGAACTTTCCTCAGGCCTTGCTGCAGATTTAGAGAATATTATTATTTTTATTATTATTATTATTATTAACTTTATTTTTGTATGCCACCTCCATTTCCCCCAATGGGGACTCGGAGCGGCTCATATGGGGACAAGCCCAATCAAAGAAAAGGTTATATAGTCAGAGCATCTGACTTTCCTGTGTTTTAAACCTTGTAATGGTATTTACAAAGATTGTAATTGTAATGATATTTACTGATATGCTGCCATTTGCAGAGAATTTGAAGTATATCTGAATGATTCCAGCTCTCTCCATATAAATATGCAATAATATAGGTTTTATGAAAACAAATGTTCCTCAAAATGTTTGTAGTTTCATAGCATTAATTCAGAAATTATTGTAATGGACAGAGGGTTATCATTGTTCCTTGTTAAAAGACTATTTATATGTATTCTTCATACTATTTTTTAGGGAAGTAAAATGAATTAATATCATTATGCTGAATATGAAGACTGCACTGAGCATTAATTTGTAAAGCATGAAAAGTGAATATATATGGCATTCAATAAAACTCTTATTCTATGATTTTGTTGAATTTTTCCCCATTAGTGATGATGGCCAAAGAGAAACCACCAATAACAGTAGTAGGAGATGTTGGAGGTAGAATTGCCATCATTGTGGTAAGGAACAATAAAGCTAAAAGAGTGAATGATTTTTGGATTAGATGTTTTTTCTGAGTTTCATCTGTTTGAATTATTTATACCTGCATGTAGATGGGATTTCAATTCTGGGCTACAAGCCATCAGCTGATTGTTTCTACTGGAACACTAAACAGTTACCCTGGATCTTCCTGTTTCACTTTTTCCGTACTTAATTGAATAAAGACATTGCATTCTTGTATCTATTATATTACTCTGGTGGATTCCTGAAATCTCTTGTGATTAAGTGTGTAAAAAGAGCCAAATCTCAATAAATGATAACATCTTTCTTGTTCCCCAGTTTATGTTAGAATGATATATTTGTGCCATAGATATGCTGCCTTTTGTGTCAGAGAATTCCCTATGATTGCCTTGCGGGAGGCAAGTAACAGATTTTGAACTGCTCTTCCAGCAAATACTAGTAACGTAGTTCTAGCATTTCACAACCTCCCAGTCAAATGGCAAGGGTACTGAGGTCTATGCAGGTTCCCCAGTGTTCCCCACGACTGATAGCATGGTGCTCTGTTTACCTGCTTGGCGTCCCACAGCAAGAAAATGTCCTAAGGGGAAATATGTCTACCTTTTCGCGAAACATATTGTGAGATACTAAGTGTGTTCTCCAAGCAGTTGCTGCCAGAAGCATTTAACACTACAATTAATACCTATCTTTGGAAGAAAGATATCTGACACCAGCAGAGCATCTAAAGTAATTTTTGTTGTTCAGAGATGTTTTCTGTCACTGGACAGTCTGTTACAACAAAGTTTTTTTTTTTCGGACACATTTGTGGGAAATATTTGTTTTCTAGTTTGTAGTTTCACAACATTTTGATACAATAGAGCTGCTGCTAAATTACTTACTGGCAGTGTCCTAACATATTTCGCACACCTCTGAGGCATCTTCTGATGATTTTGAATTTACAGACATAGCCTGTGAGAATTTTAGTAACATCTAGTTTTTAATTGGGATTTCCTTTGCTTTTCAGGATGACATAATAGATGATGTGGAAAGCTTTGTGGCAGCTGCAGAAATCCTGAAAGAGCGTGGTGCTTACAAGATCTTCATCATGGCCACTCATGGGCTCTTATCTGCAGATGCCCCACGTTTGATTGAAGAGTCGTCCATTGATGAGGCAGGTCCCTATAGCTGCAGATACTACTCTTTCACCCTCCTGCCAGTAGATAATGACGTGTTCTTCTTTGTTCTAAAATATATTATGGATGAAGGTCTACCAGTGGGCACACATGTTTTATGCTTGGATACAGGATTGTTGCAGATATTCAGTATGGAAACAGACAGAACAAACCAATTTGGTTTCTGTTTCTGCAATGAGAAGGACCTGCCTCTTTCTGTCCTTCTCATTGCAGGTGTTTGCAGCAAGAGAGAAGGTTCCTTTATCATAAACATTTTTTGTAGGACTGGAGAGCAAATCTCACCCATTTGTCACTCCAGAAGAATAATTGTGAAGTTTAAACAAAGTATTCCAAAAAGGGTATCGCCTGGGGTTTCTTTTTCTGAAGAAAATCCTTTAAGCAGCGCAGCTATGACTTCCATTATGTCTTCTTACATCTCTTCACACAGAGCATGGTTTATTTTTCAAAATGCCATAGTTCATCATTTCATATTCCCAGACTATGAGCTGGATTCAGGTTTAATCATGTTTAGAGCAGCCCCCCTGAAGTCAGTGGGACATGTTTGTCATGACTGATTTGACCCATCAGTGGGACTGCCCAAAGGATTGGTCATGATCCAAACCAATGCTATGTTATGCATATGCTATTCCAGTGGCCTGTTTTGATAGCTTCAGTCTTCTGGCCATAACATTTTCCTCCACTGAGAGGATTGTGGTGCTGTAGTGTTTCCTGATCTCCTTTTTGGTGTGAATACTGGCAAGCAGAGGAGCAATGTATTGGAAGCTCACTGCTGAATTGTTGCTGTGCCACAGGAAAAAAACCCAGAATATTGATTCCATTTTATCTTTTGCCCTTCAGAATTTAAAAACTAATCTGAAAGTTGCAAATTAACGTTTATACAATCCTGCTTTTTCTTCGTTTACTCTGTGAGTGCACACTAATGGAGAAGGCTGCGCCTGCGCAGGCTCCAACGGATACTCTTCCAAGCTAAAGTTTGAAATTTGGCGGTAACCCCACCCCTCTCCCCGGAGGGTATAAAAGGGCGCCCTCCGCGCTCACTCCCCAGTTCCTTTTTTTCCGCCGCAAAGCTCACTTCGGACTCTTCGTTCCTATGTCGACTACGCGTTTCAAGAGCTGCACTCAATGTGCCACTAAGATTCCAGATTCCGACGGCCACGCTAAGTGCCTTTTCTGCCTCGGTGAAAGTCACGTCGTCGGTACCTGCCGTTTTTGCCTGGCCTTTACAGCTCAGGCCCGGAGAAATAGGGCTGCGAGACTCCGAGCAGCTCTCTACGAGAAGACCCTTGCTCCCGAAGCTTCTACTTCCACTTCGGCCTCGATGGCATCCAGGCCTACTCCGTCGATATCATCCAAGGCCTCGAAAACTTCGAGAGCTAAATCGACCAAACCGCCCTGCACGGTGACTACAGCCACTGTTTCGACCCGGTCGGTCAAGATGGGCCCTTCATCGACTTCGAGCTCGGTGACTTCAGCCATTTCCACTCGATCCCGCCTGGCTTCGCTGCCATCTTCTTCCGCCATGAAGATTGCCTTTAAGAGGGCCCAGGAGGAATCCAGACGAGCCCAGTCTGACTCGGCAGCTGTGTGCCCGATTCCACCGACGCCGGGTAAATCGCTAAGGGTCGCGTCGAAGCAACCTCCAGCAAAGAAGCGAATGATTCAGAGGTCGTCCTCCTCAGCTTCTTCTAAGAAGGACGTCCCCTCCTCCGTGGCCTCCTCCAGGAGATCCTCCCCTATCCAACCGGCACAACGCCTCCACTCTTCTTCTCCTCATGGTCAGTCCTCGGATGTGGACGCTCAAGTCTCTCCCGACCGGTCAGTCAGGACAGTCATTAAAGTTCCTCAGCCAGCCTCATCGCGCCCTCAGGCTCGACAAGAACTTTTCCCTCCGTCTCAAACACCTGAGAGGGGCAGACAGATGACGCGCCTAGCTCGTGCCGCCCAGGCCTCTGCCTCCAAGGGCGTTCGTCCACAGCCTGCTGCTGCTGCTCTTGAGGTGATACCTCAACAGGACTCTGCGCTTGTTTCTCCTCCCCGGTCCCTTCAAGGGCCCGAGGAGGATGACCCCGATATCGAACACCCCGAGTCGATCCTCTCCGCCTCGGTTGTCTCTCTCGGCCTCGACCTCTCCCCGCCTCACGACGCCTACGAGGTCGACCCACCCTCCCCGACGGATAATATCCGGGCTTTCTCCGACCAGATGGTCAGAATGGCAGACGCTCTGGGGATGGAAATTAAACAAACGTCAAAAGCTGTCACCGACCCTGTTTTCAAAAGGGTCCAGGCTCAAGCCCCACCAGCCACCTTACTGCCTTTTCTTCCATACCTCCTGGACGTAATCCAGGCATCTTGGAAGACTCCATCTTCGATACCTCCAACCTCTAAGAAAATAGAGGCCTGGTACCGAACCGATGATGAAGCCTTGGAATGGCTCAAACATCACCCTGATCCAAACTCCATGGTGGTAAAGGCCTCCCAATCGTCGGGTCGACAGTCCAACTCCCCTGCCGACAGGGAAGGTAAAAGATTCAATGCTGTACGCCGCAAGCTGTACTCCGGCGCTCTCCTCCTTTGCCGTATGGCAAACTACGGAGCCTGTATGGGCGCTTACCAACAGATCCTCTGGGGAAAAGCCCAACCTTTCTTCGCCAAACTTTCTGACGAAGACCGGTCAGTTCTCTCAACCCTCCAGCAGGAGGCGGACTCCCTTGCACACCACCAAATCCAAATGGCGAAACACACCAGCGATACCGCCGGAAAGATGATTGCCCACGCAATTGTGATCAGACGACATGCATGGCTTCGGTCCTCAGGACTCTCTTCTTCCTCTCGACAAGTGATCGAAGACCTTCCCTTCGACACTCAGGGTCTTTTCAACTCAGGCACTGATGACAACTGAAGTCCAACCATAACTTCAAGATCCTCGCATCAAAGTGCGGGACCGATCAGCCCCAGGCTCAACGAACCCGTTGGTTCCCTCAACGATACCGTCGCTTCCCTCAGCCTTTTCGTCACCAACCATTTCGACGTTCGTCGAGCTCGAGTCACCACAGTCACCAGCAACAACCTCGCCGCCAGCACCAGGTCCCGAAAGGTCGAGGCAAGGGTGCTACAGCTATGCCACAACCCCAACGTCGGGCCTGACGCCCACTCTTTCGGGGACACTTCTACCTACACTACTACTGCCACTACCATGCCTTTCTTCGGCTCCGACCAAAACTCTCCTCTCTGCTCTCTCCGCGATTGTCTAGCTCCTTTCTACCACGAATGGGAGTCTATCACCTCAGATGCCTGGGTTCTCCGCATTGTCAGGGATGGCTACGCCTTGCAATTCGAAACTTTGCCCCCCACGGGTCACAACCTTCACACCGACTCTTCTCCAGAGATTTGCTCCGAGGTCGACTCCCTTCTGGCGAAGGGCGCAATCCAGCCTTCTCCTTCCGGGCAGGACACTTGAGGTTTCTTCTCAAGGTACTTTACGGTACCCAAGAGAGGCGGAGGTCTTCGGCCCATCCTCGACCTACGAGCCTTAAACCTCTTCATTCTACCTTCAAAATTTCAAACGGTCTCGGTAGCCTCCATCCTCCCAATGCTCCGACACGGAGACTACTTTGCCTCTATAGACTTACGGGACGCGTATTTCCACGTCTCGATACGCCGATCCCTCTCCTTCAAGCTCCTGAGACAGTCTTACCAGTTCACAGTTCTCCCTTTCGGCCTCGTTACGGCCCCAAGGGTCTTCACGAAGGTGGTCGCCGTGGTGGCAGCACATCTAAGAAAACAAGGCATAATGATCTTTCCTTATCTGGACGATTGGATGATTGTCACATCCGACCCCTCGTCCCTTCAAATCCACGTCTCTCAAACCCTCTCCCTTCTACAACGGCTGGGCCTTCAGTTGAATTTCGAAAAATCCCAACTCCTCCCAACCACAGAAATCCGCTTCATCGGAGCTCTCTTCAACTCTCTCGCGGAAACTGCCTCCCTGCCGAGGGACAGGTTCCTAGCCCTTCAGCAGCACCTCTTTCTCCTCCTCCACAACCGCAGGGTCAGAGCCCACTCTGTCCAAGTCCTTCTGGGTTATATGGCCTCCGCGGTCATGGTCACCCCTTTCGCCAGGCTGCGTCTCAGACCTCTTCAGAGATGGTTTATAGACTCTTTCAAACCCCATCGGCACCCGAGCTCGAGGTTTCTCACGGTACCGGACCAAGTTCGCCTCTCCCTTCATTGGTGGCAGGACCCAGCAAACGTTTGTGTGGGACTTCCCTTCCATTCTCCGCTTCCGTCAGTCACCATCACGACCGACGCCTCCAATTTTGCGTGGGGAGCTCACATGTCGAACCTCACTGTCAGGGACCTTTGGTCCGATCAGGACAAGTCTCACCACATAAACTTTCTAGAACTGTTATCAATCTTCAAAGCTCTCTGAGCGTTTGCTCGCTTTCTTCCCCAAAATACTGTTCTAATCCAAACGGACAACGTAGTAGTCATGTACTACATCAACAAACAAGGAGGTACGGGCTCGAGGAAGCTGATGACTCTCTCAATGGACATCTGGCTATGGTGCATACCGAGACACATAACCCTCTCGGCGGTTCACCTACCGGGTGCCCAAAACACGCTAGCGGACTCTCTAAGCAGAATGACGACCTCCCCCCACGAGTGGCATCTCGATCCCGAAGTCCTGCAATCCGTCTTTGATGACTGGAGGTGGCCAACTCTAGACCTCTTTGCCTCCCCCTCGAACGCTCAACTTCCTCGCTTCGGAGCGAGACTCCCTCCAAACTCGACTCCGGGCTGTCTCAGAGACGCGTTTCTCCTCGACTGGACTCTCGAACCCGTTTATCTTTTTCCTCCCTTCCCTCTAATCTCGAGGGTAATAGAGAGACTCTATCTGACGCCGACATCGGCCATCCTAATTGCCCCTGCATGGCCACGCCAGCCGTGGTACCCTACTCTACTCCTGTGATGACTCATGGGCCATGTAGTCCCGTTCCAAGTACTATTGTGGCAGATGACGAGGAAAACTTGGGTTTCCCACCATTTCAGCCAGAATTGGAGCCCTTGCACCTGCAAGATGTTTGCCCACCAGAAGTCAGCCAAACAAGCCTTGAGCAGAAATCTCCCCCATTTTCTCGCCGGGATTATTATAATCGAGATAGAGGCGCTCGGGAGGCGACTCGCAGGAGCGCCAGGATAGCTGCCAGACAATTAGCTGATTAAGTCTGTTTCCCTTGGGAAACTTTAAGGAGTCAAGCATCTGGACACAGTATAGGTTTCGTTTCTTGTTCCCCAGGGAAAGTGTTCCTTGGCGGGAAAACAAGATCCCATATAGGTGTTTGCCCGCAAAGAAATCCTTGCGGAGTCAATTCGTCACCTTGTGGAGTGAGATCGTGTGTGGACTACGCTACTCCAGTCCCTTGCCTCCAGGACCAAGCTCCAAGCCTTGTTTCACGGACCTTGTTCTAGCATCAAGCTTTCCTTGTTCCACGGACCTCGCCACGGACCCTGTTCTTGCTTATTGTCTTTTGTAGCCACGTATCAAGCCTTGTTGCCAAGAATCTAGTTTGCTTCCAGCCTTGTTGTCAAGCTTCATTGGACTAAAGGACCCTGTCATTTCCCCACACTTTGCCTGGCAAAGTGTGTGTTTTGGTTATTGGATTATAACTTTGGACTCTAATATCACATATTGGACATTGTTTTCCTGGACTATATTTGACCTTTCCTGAAAGGTCTACTTCTGAACTATATTCTTCACCTGTTTTTATTGACTTTATATATTCCTTTAATAAAGATATTAGATAGATTCTGGTCTCCGTGCATGGTTATTGGTGCTCTGCAGCCTGGGTCCTGACAACTCCGGATGTGCGCAGAGCCTCCTCGCACTCTCCCGACTCTCCCTCATCTCCTATCTTCGCAGAAGGGACAGGTCCTCCACCCCGACGTTCCGTCCCTACACCTGGCGGCTTGGAGGATACTTCCATAAATTCTCTCCATCCAGACCTGCAGGCGATCCTTCGTGCCGCTCACAAGCCGGCTATGTCAAGAGCCTATGCTTACAAGCTTACTAAGTTTCAAACTTTTCTTCGGGACCGGGACGTCGATCCCTCCTCCACATCGATCCCACTAGTCCTGGACTTCCTACTTTCTCTCGCGGATCGTCAACTCTCTCTGGCCTCGATAAAATCCTATCTCGCCGCTCTATCCTGGCATTTCCAACGCCAAGGACAACCCTCTCTTTTCTCTAACAACCTCATTAAGACCTTTCTTCGAGGTTACAATAACCTCCGTCCTCCAGTTCAACCTCCGACCCCTGGGTGGAGCCTCGAACTTGTTCTTTCTCAACTGGCTTCAGCTCCCTTTGAACCCATGGCCTCCGCCGGCCTTCACCTTCTCTCTTGGAAGACTGCCTTCCTAGTCGCTATCACCTCTGCGCGCAGGCCTTCGGAGTTGGCTGCCCTTCGGGTGGACGAACCCTACCTCTGCTTCCACCACGACAGGGCTGTTCTTCGCCTGGACATCACCTTCCTACCTAAGGTGGTCTCCGCTTTTCACCTTAACCAGGATATAATACTCCCTGCTTTCTTTCCTAATCCTTCTTCTGCTTTGGAACGGAAACTCCATCTCCTGGACGTCAGAAGAGCCCTCCTCTTCTACAGAGACAGGACTAAAGATATACGTAAGTCGCCTAGACTTTTTGTGGGCGAACCACTTTCTTCTCAAAGACTCTCACACTGGATTGCTCAGGCTATTGAACTTGCCTACCAGTTGGCTAAACGCCCACCCACCCCTTCGATCTGCCCTAGATCGATGAGGGGCCTTCCCACTTCTACTGCCTTCCTGCGGGGTGTCCCTCTAGACTCCATCTGTCGAGCGGCTATCTGGTCCACCCCAACCCCCTTTGTTTCACACTACAGGATGGACTCAAAGAACCTCAGGGACTCGGCCTTCACCAGGTCCATCCTTTCCTCCTGCCTTTCCTAACGTTCCTTGCCTTACTCAGAGCCAGTTCTGATGTTTTTTCTTTACGAGTTCACTGATGTCACTCAGGCCTTATTTCACAGGATATGTTCAAGGGTTTATTAATGTAGTGCTTGTGTACTATACCTACCCATTACACTGTGATTTATTTCCTCGATAGTTCTGCCTACATTTCAGGAAATTTGATTATACTTACCTCTGTATTTCTTACAGACTATCATTCACATACAATGTTGTGATTATTTACTGGATCCTAATGACTGGGACCAGCTCTGCACTATATGCTGTTAGGTTGTTTGACCATTGCACTTGCATTTGCACCTTGTGCTTAATAAATGTGTTGTTTGGACACTAAACTCGTTGTCGGGTTTGCTATCCCACCTACCTATACCTCAGCTTGCTAGTCTCCATTAGTGTGCATTCACAGAGTACACGAAGAAAAAGGACAGGTTGCTTACCTGTAACCGTGTTTCTTCGAGTGTACTCTGTGAATTCACACAATCCCACCCTTCCTTCCCCACATGCAAACCTCTCCCTTTCTCGTCGCCTTTGCGGCGTAGGAACTGGGGAGTGAGCACGGAGGGCGCCCTTTTATACCCTCTGGGGAGAGGGGCGAGGTTACCGCCAAATTTCAAACTTTAGCTTGGAAGAGTATCCGTTGGAGCCTGCGGAGGCGCAGCCTCTCCATTAGTGTGAATTCACAGAGTACACTCGAAGAAACACGGTTACAGGTAAGCAACCTGTCCATCCAATGCTGCATGTCGTCTCATGGAGTCAGATGATATAGGAAATTTTGCAGCTGAGAATGTTCTTAGTCATTTAGTCCTCTTTTAAGTAAAATAGCTCTTATGCAACTCCATTGATCTTGAATCTTGGAGAACATGTAGGAGACCCCCTTGGCTGCTCTTTATTTTATTCACTTTCTTTCTGTCCCAATATAGGTATTATTTCAAGTTAAATTGTTATTTTTTGCTACATGAATGGATATTGGATGTTAACTGTTGTTTCCCTTAGCCTAGTGCCAATGAATTTTCCCCATTGACGACAAAGTCTTTTCTGGCTGGGGAGAAGCAGGTTGTCTGAATCTGTTGCTGGATGACAAATGTTTTGATGAAGGAACAGCTCGTTGTTTAGTCTTGCTGATGGTGTTGATGGTGTTGTATCATTTAAGGTTTAAGGTTGGAGCTGTGGTCCACCATCTACAAGTTGCTCACCCTTGATATGAAACATGGGTGAAAATGTACAATTCCTACTGTATGTTTTTGTACATTCTGCAATATTATTTATGCAATGTTCACATTTTTATTCTCTAAATGTGCCTCTTTTAAAGTTTTTGTTCTTAATTGGAAGGTAGCTTTGGCCACATTCTCTAGCTTTGCAGTGCAAAGGAATTTTCACAAACCATCATTAACTAGATCTCCTTTCAGCAGCTTCTTCTACAAGGTTTTTCACTGTTAATCTTGTGGTTGTGAAATAATTATCACAATCCTTATATATGGAAGGACATCAAATACTTACACCTTAAGCAATCTGAAAATCTAACTTTTTGGTGTCCTTTGGAATTTTTGAAGCACAATTCTGTCTCTTGTGGATTTTCTCCAAATAGATGGTTTACCCAGATTTTCTAATGTGTTTTCTTTCCCTCTCATTGCTAGGTGGTGGTAACCAATACAGTTCCCCATGAAGTCCAGAAACTGCAGTGTCCTAAGATAAAGACTGTGGATATCAGTTTGATTCTCTCCGAAGCTATCCGTCGAATCCACAATGGGGAGTCCATGGCTTACCTTTTCCGCAATATTACCATGGATGATTAGTTAATTTTTGTCATTATGCCATCTGGTTTCCTCAAATCGAAGAGAAAAAAGGAAATGTGCATGAAGAAGCAGTGCCATAGCATATTATTATTTGGGGGGGCCAATTTTATTATGGATCTGAATGTTTAGGGAATGATACTGTGAAATCTGAGTATCCAAATTTCTCTGATCCAGCTACCCAGAGAGGTTGTTGGATCAAGATGCAAATAGGTATTAGAGTCAGTTTTAAATTTGTCTGAATGATGAAAATGGTGACCTTTTGATCTTGTTAAACAAGCTGGTGTGTTTCAACAGAGTAACTTTCATGGGGATGAACTGAAAGGCTTACTGGGATTTTGAAGGTGAAATAAATAGTTTGGGTATGTAGGTTCTCATGCTGTTTTGGAAGAAAGTGTGTCCTTTTCCTACACTTCTGTCATGTGCAATGCCCTTCTGTAATCTTGGGAGAGATTTGCAATCTCATAGATGTTCAAAGATTTCTTTCTTCTATGATTTCACCTACATTTAGATTAATTTGATGGCAGCCTTGTTAATTTTGACAGGAATAGTTTGGTGTGAAATGGTTCCAAAGTTGTAGCAGAAACTAGAATAAAGCTATCTTTCCATTTATAGACCCCTACATTCCAGTCCTGCCCAGTTATAGAACTTCTAAGACTCTTGCTACACATTGTGAGGGAAATTTAAATAAGGTTAGTTTGTTGAGATTTGCCTATGGTGGCACTTTCTGTTCACCCATGACCCAAAATCAAGGTATGCAATCCTGACAATCTGAACAAATCCATGGAGTACTTTCCTGTGTCTTCCACATCTGTACTACCTGTTGCAGAATAGTTAACCTAGCAAAATGGTCCTTTGTGGATCTTTGTGTCAGCAACACATTATATCTCTTTGATCAGTGACAATTAAAGTGGGGCTTTTGCTTGCTTGCCAGCCATTGTAGTATCTCTTAATAATTATATGAAGATGGCACGCACAACTTTGTATGGGAAGGTCCATGTTATGCCATCTTGGAAGTAAAGCAGCCTAACCTTTATGCTAGGATTGTTTTAGTATTTGCTTTTAGGATACTGTTATTCTACTCTCAGAATTCCTACAGTGTTCCACCACTTCCCCACTATGTTTGCAGAAATTGCCCATTACTCTTCATAGACCTTGTTGTCTAGTCAGTGCCTCTTGCTCCTATATATGGATAAATAAGATAAAGACATATGAGAGCAATGGTGTCACATATTTCCCCCAAATGATGATAGAGCTCACATTCTAAAATGTGAGGGTATTTTTAAATGGTGACCATATAACAGTTTAGCCTAATGTTTACCTCAACTACAGTTTTGTTCAAAATAATTTAAAATGCCATTTTTTGGGAAGATGTGCCTACTGACACCTTAAAGCTGCCATTGTACAATGTCCATCGGTAATGAGGTTGAGTAAATTAAGCCTGCAGAAGCACCTGTTCCTGCTTGCCTCCCTCACTAGGGGCAACTATTTGGAAAGTCAGAGCTACCATTGAGAGAGAAACAAAGAAAGCAAAAATTAATGCTGGATTAATAGCTTCCTCAAAGGGAGTCTCTGCAACACAGTCCAGTCCAATTTTGATCAAAATTCACTTGGGCACAGTTTCTTCCTCAATATTCTGTGTCCAGACTCCTTTCTCTTTTTAACAAATTGATTGACAGAAGCATTATATCAGGGCAGCTCCCCCAACCCCCTCAATTTTGGTGGTGAAATGAAAGAAGAAAAACTATACTTAGTGAAATTTTGCTTTTTACTCCTTTCCCGGAGCATATGCCTTCTTAGAGCTCTTCAGGTCTCTTATTTGAATTATTTTTCCATGTTCTGCTTCTTGGCCTTTTCAGCAATAAAATTTCTTTTGTTTTTCAATCTGCTTGTTCCCCTGTCCCCTGTATCCTCATGCTCCATAGCTGTCCTTTGAAAGTACTTTTAAGTATCTTCAGGAATGACTGAAGGAGTGGGAAGACACAATTTTCAAAGACTTGCTGTCACTGTGTGTGCTGCTTCAAAAGCACAGAAGATATACAGTGCGTCTTGTTAACCTCTTCATAGTTGCCAGTTATTTGTACAGCTTCTTATCACGGACTTTTACATAGGACCTATTTTTAATAAACCAAATTAACTTAATTGCAGCTAGACATCTTGAAAACCTTTTTCTCTTGTGATGAAGTATTTTTAGCTTAAATTCCATGTCCTCAGAGCTCAGTATTAGGCAGACTATAAATAAATGGCTTCATTACCTCATCACTAATTGATGTTTTGCAACATGAGTCAGTTGCTGCCACAGACATCATTGGTATGGATTGTCCAAAGCGGTGTCCAATATAGATTACAAGATCTTAAGAGCTCCCAAATGCCCTCACCAAAAGAAAGCTGGGGGTGGGGAGAAATTCTATGGTGGTATAAATAACCCATTTCAATAGTTTGTGAACAAGTATGTGGCTAAGGATTATTAGTCAGGTAATCTGAATCAGTAGCCATAATCTAAGCATTGTCCAAAGCAGAGCTATGATAGCAGTTGTGGCAGTGAATGCTGAACTACCCCAACATTACACCAGCTTTGCAGCCATCTTGCTACAAGCAGGCAGGGTTTAAGTGCCTTAAGTGTGGAATCATAATTTTAATCCACATTTGTGATTGTAAGAACTGAGCCAAGTAGGGTGTAGTATTCAGACTGATTAACTAGGAACAACTTGTGATATTTATACCTCCCAGACTGTCTCCTTCAGATGCAAAGCTTTCAGAAACATACATAGAGCTGTCAGTAAGGACCATGCAAAACCAGAAACTATTTATTTGTCACTGTTGTAAGGTAACCTTTGACATTTTTTTTCATGTGTCAGAAGCGATTTGAGAACATACTGTAAGTCACTTTGCCATGCATAGTTCTTTCCTATTAAAGTACATTTACATGTATTTCATTCCATATTGAAAAGACAAACAAAAGGACTGCCAGTCCAGGGGAAACATCGACTGTTCAACAAACGAAAGGTCCTTTGTTTATTTATGCAAAAATACACACAATGCAACTTAACTACCTTTCCCCCCTCATGTTGATTGGCATAATCTAGACAGAAGGACATTATTCACTGTAGAGATCAGTTTGCAAATGTTGATCCCTTTGAGAATGCATTTAATGTAACTAATATCATGGCATAGGCTCACAGTGATTTTACTGTAAATTCTGAACATTCAAGAAAAAATGACCATACTTAACCCATCGCTCATTTTTATGAGCCTGAGTTCAGCTTTTGATAGTCTTCAAATGCTAACAGAATGTAACGGAATGCTTAAACTATGCATGACATTTGAGAACCTCAAAAACCTCTCAAGTCGTTATCAAGTTTTAGATATTACTTGATGGTTTTACAGAGATCAAAACCACATTTGTATGTTGAAGAGTACAAATGTTCTACTATGCATTATCATACTACTTTTTTCTAGCAATATTATGAAATTTACTTTTCCTTATACATAGTTTGTTGGGAACAGCTTGTTTGAGACTCATGACTACAGCAAGTAATGATGGAATAGATGAAATAGGTGAACACATGTTACACATAGCATTAGCATTTTAAATAATGGAATTGTGATATAGATCTATTTCCACTATGAGATTTTCTTTATAGAAACCAGTTTCTGCTAATTCATAAGGCATTCTTTCTTTTGATCTTATCAGTCTTAATGGGGGGGGGGGGACATCTCCATTCCATCACCCTGGAATTCTTCTCTACCTCTAGCAAATAGTTGTATTTTGCTGTTTATTTTTTCCCATTTCAGAATTTTGAGGATACACTGATTTTGCACTTCATAATTCTCTATGAGTATTGCAAAACTCATTCAATCTGTGGCTTTTTTAAATGACTTCATTTTTTTGGTAGCAGCCTTGCTGTTTTTGGCTAATTTCAAAAGTGAGCATTAAAATGATCCATTGCCTATTTAAGCAACAATCAATGCTGAAAAATAAGCCTTGAGTTAGGTGTACAATAAAAATGACTCTGCCTATGTAATAATTACGCTGTTTTGAAATGGCAAAGAGCTTTTTAATTGGCTATTTATGTAGGTTATTCAAGTTTATAACTGCTTTCCCAAGGTTTTATTTGGGGTTTTTTTTGACATTTTAATAGCAGAAGCATTTTTCTCTTTCTTTTTAATTTCTGATGTGTTGTTTACTTAGACCTTGCCCTTTTATCAAAATAATAGGGTAATGTCACAAACCCATTTATGAATACAGCTGCTGCCACATCGCTTTCTAAGGTTAATAGCCATTCTCATAAACTGGTTGCTGGGGAGGTAATTTACACTTTCATTTGCTAGAGACTGAAACTACTCATAGAATCATAGAATCATAGAATAGTAGAGTTGGAAGAGACCACATGGGCCATCTAGTCCAACCCCCTGCTAAGAAGCAGGAAATCGCATTCAAAGCACCCCCGACAGATGGCCATCCAGCCTCTGCTTAAAAGCCTCCAAGGAAGGAGCGTCCACCACGGCCCCGGGGAGAGAGTTCCACTGTCGAACAGCTCTCACAGTGAGGAAGTACTCTGCCCAACCACAGAAAATGGGACCCAGGATTCAGAAAGTGGACCAAACCACAGGGCCGCATGCTGTTGAGGCATGATCTGTCATAGCTAATGATCCTTTGCAAATTTACCTGATGCTCCCATAAGCCATTATCTGTTGACAAAGGTGACTTTTTTTGGTCTTGCTCTGTTTTGGCTAAGAGGGGTAGTATACTGCTGATTATTCCTCAATTTCCACTTAAAAACAGTTCTCCAAATGGGAGAAAAAATTCTGAACTGATCTCAGTGTAGTGGCAGAATCAAAGGAGAGAAAGAGGCTTATCCTTCTGAATTCTGCCACTTTCAACAAAGAGGACCTAGCCAAGTTCTCCTCTAACACTGGACTCAACAAAACATGGCACCAAGAACCTTCTGAAGAAACCTGTTAAATGTTTATAAACCAAGACTAAAAGTTTTCATGGTAGCTGGAACTGTCCATTCCACTGTTTTCCAACATAATAGAGGTTTTAGCAAGCAATAAACCTCCATTGTTAAGAATATTACTTCCTAAATAGAAATTACAGAGCTTTGAAAATGCAGTAACTTCATGAGGCAAGCACTATCTTAAAGCAAGATGTACTTAGCAAGTGAATGCACATTCGGATCCATTCAAAATCTCTGAATTTGGCCAATAGCCTTGGGTTGCATCCCTTCATTATCAGGCTCCCTACCCACCTAAACAATAAAGTAGAAAGGCCCTCAGTGTCCGTAAGAAAAACCATTTAATCCAAATCTTGACCAGCAGAATGTGGATACCTCTTTACTGAACCAGAACACAGCTTAATCCGAGCATATAAAAATGAAATTTGTAACTTTCCATAGTATGAGTTGTAATATTATCTCTGGACTGAACTGTCAAGACGTGCTTCCTTTGTGCACACCATGAAGACTGCCTTATTCTATGAGTGGATTTTGAAGACCAGATAGTCATCAACCTCTGTGAAGCTATTTACAACTCTTAATCCTTGCTGTTAACACAGTGGGTGTAAGAAAAGCCTACTGTGTATTTAGTTAATTTTGAGCATCCAAACCAAGGTGGACCGAAATAAACTCTTCTGTGTTTTCCATTTGTCAACCTCACGTGTTAGTGCCTGTTTGCAATTACTATGACTGCTGCTAAGAATCTAAGGTTTATAGAATATCTGACTGCTAATAAAGATATAAATTGATACTTCATTTTCTCAGCCTTTGGCATGGGAGCTTTGCTGTTTTAAAGTTGTGTATTCCTTGAATTCAGTCTTCATTTTCAGGTTCCAGGTAGCCCATGATGGCCTCAAGAGAATCATTTGGGATATATGGAGAATCAACTGTGTCATACATGAGAAACCTAAATAATAGCTCATTTCTCTTCAAACTCAGCAAGAATTGAATCTCTACCCATCCTGCTCTCTCTAATGAATCTAAGATCTACTTTATTTCCCATCTTATGTGTTATGTGTTGCTGTACCATCTGAAGAAGGAAAGCAAAATCTTACAATGGCTTCCGGTTGACTAAAAACAATGAACCATGCAATTCTAATCCATCACTATATCAAGCCGGTCACTTTTGCACATGGATATGGTGAATAAATGCTGAATAGACCCTATAAATAATTTCCCATAATAGAAAGTTTAATTGGTTTAAGTAAATGTTCTTTTACTTAAACCAGGTCCATGATTAAATTCAAGATTTATTATTATTATTACCTTATACCCCACACTTTGGTCACAGTTAAAAACACGCAATGCAAAAGTTCAAAACAGTTAAAATCAAATTAATTTCTTTGTGTGACAATAATTTGTGGATGCTTTTAAGTATGTGTTTGGACACATACCTTCCTGAGAAGAGTGGTGCTTTTGAAGACAGTAGACATTATGATATTGGTTGTTGTTGGTTCATTCCCCTTTAGAAACAACCATAGCCAAATGTGTTTATCATTCCAAATAATTTAGCATGGTGGTTGATAACACCAAATAATGTAAATAGGAAGGAATAGTAAAGACCTCAAAGATGGAGTCAGGACAGCCAGCTTTGATGGCTTTGAAAGGGGGTGGCTTTCAGAATGGGGGACGCCTGGCTTGACAACAGTATGTGTGAAAAAGACCTTTGAGTCCTTGTGGATGACAAGTTAAACATGAGCCAACAATGTTATGCGCCAGCTAAAAAAGCCAATGGGATTTTGGCCGGCATCAATAGGAGTATAGTGTCTAGATCCAGGGAAGTCATGCTCCCCCTCTATTCTGCCTTGGTCAGACCTCACCTGGAATCACACTGTGTCCAATTCTGGGCACTGCAATTGAAGGGAGATGTTGACAAGCTGGAATGTGTCCAGAGGAGGGCAACTAAAATGATCAAGGGTCTGGAGAACAAGCCCTACGAGGAGCGGCTTAAAGAACTGGGCATGTTTAGTCTGCAGAAGAGAAGGCTGAGAGGAGACATGTTAGCCATGTATAAATACGTGAGGGGAAGTCATAGGGAGGAGGGAGCAAGCTTGTTTGCTGCTGCCCTGCAGACTAGGACGTGGAACAATGGCTTCAAACTACAGGAAAGGAGATTCCACCTGAACATTAGTAAGAACGTTCTCACTGTGAGAGCTGTTCAGCAGTGGAACTCTCTGCCCCGGACTGTGGCGGAGGCTCCTTCTTTGGAGGCTTTTAAGCAGAGACTGGATGGCCATCTGTCGCGGGTGCTTTGAATGCGATTTCCTGCTTCTTGCAGGAGGTTGGACTGGATGGCCCATGAGGTCTCTTCCAACTCTATGATTCTATGACTATTAGTCCCGACACTTGTATTTTTCCTTCATTACTGGAAAATAGTTCTGGCTAAAGTGGCCTTTGGTCTGATCCAACATACTGAATTTCATGTTCTTAGATGAGACCCCTATATACTGTATACAAAAGAGACCTCGCAACCTTGTGACTATTTTAGGAGTTGTGAAAAAACTATTAAAATCACAGCTCCAGCCATGTTTTGCTGAAGATTTGGCATAGGTACACGAATGCTTTGAATATCTTATAGCCTCCCACCTACATAATTTTGGGAAAACAGATAGAAATCAAGGCTTTCGTTTTTAAGTGAAAGGCCTCCATGGTGTGGCTGCATTTTTAGTGAAAAAATAGTGAAGGAGAGAGGAATGTAATGTTTCCCTTCTGGTGGCTTGCTTATAATTTCTTCAGTTAATTTTCCAGAAACGTTCCAGAAGCATATTTGCAATGCAATTAGGAGGTCTTTCAAATAACAATACAGAACAAAAGCCAAGATATTATTTGAGAGTCCTTCATGCTTGTAATTTGAATATTGTGATTTAATACCTGACATTGGAGCTGCATGGTCTTGCCGAGGTTAAAACTTTTGACTGGCAGCACACATTAGGTAATGGAAGAGAATCGACTTTCCTCCACCAGATACCTAAAATTGTGTATGGAAAATTCCCTTGATGTTAAGACAATTTGGTAACATTTCCAATAAAGCAAAACTGTAATGGGACTTCCAGGCAGCACTTTGGACAGAGAATATGATTACAAATGGCTTTATTCAGTGTAATCTTTAAAGCATCCAGAAGCCAATGCCGCTTAGCTGAAATTGGAAACAGCCTTTTTGAAGCATTCATTTCAGCCAGCAATTGCAGAACATCTCTTGTTGTCCTGCAAATGATATGTAAACAGTTTGTGCTAATTAGCAGTGATTCTGACATCCTATTCATTACACAGCTCTGCTATACAAAAAGTCTTTTTCAATATTTAAGCTATCTTTAATGTATTGGATGATCAATTTAAAAAAAAAAAACAGAATACCATACTACACATTTTCCCACACATCTGGCATTCTTATCAATTCAGTTGTTACTCAGTGTTCACATTGATGTTTGATACAATCTCTTAGTGTTTTTGAAATAATTTTTGTGTTTGATATCAGCAATTTAACATGTTTTGAAAGTCTATTGGAAGACTTTAACCCTTTTCTTACCCTTTGCTCCCCAAAGACATCATAGGCACATATTACAAAAAAACAACATCAAAGCAAGTTGTAAAAAAAACAACAACTAGATAATCTGAGGTAATTTTTGGAGTTAGATTGCCAAACTACTATAAATCCAGCATACAATTTGTAAACAGTTTTAATAACCATCAACTTTTCAGACATGTTATTGGTGATCAAAGAGCAGTCACCCCATTGTTCACCAGTGTTTGTACAATGAGTAGGCACAGCAGAATCACTGAATTTAAGGGTATAAAACAGTGGTTCTTAACTTGTGAGTCTCCAGGTGCTTTGGCCTACAATTCCCAGAAATCCCAGCCAGTTTACCAGCTGTTAGGATTTCTGGGAGTTGAATGCCAAAGCATCTGGGGACCCACAGGTTGAGAACCACTGATATGGAAGAAACAACAGGGCTGCATCTAGGCCCGTGATGACGAAACTATGACACGCATGTCAGCACTGACACATGCAGCCATTTTTGATGACACACAGCCACATGCGGCTGCATACAGAGAAGTATGGGGTTGCATACCGAGAAAGAGATTTCATCTTCAGCTCCTGCACGGCCTGGTGCAGTAGCAGAGGATAAAACATTTGCTGTAGTGTTTACACTCTTTGCCGGAGGTCTGTAGGCCAAAACAACAGAACTCTGGCACAGAGCATCTAGTTGTGGGACTTCTGGTTATTTATTTATTTACAGTATTTATAGTCCTCCCTTCTCACCCCAAAGCGGACACAGGGCGGATCACAATGCACATATTCATGGCAAACACTCAATGCCATTAGACATACGACATATATAGACAGACACAGAGGCAATTTAACATTTTCCAGCTTCCGGCTTCATGAGGGTATGCTTGATTCCGGCCACAGGGGGAGCTGCCGCTTCACCGTCTACTTGTAACACCGAGTCCTTGATGGAGTACTTCCTTGTTCCTTTCTGCACACTGCTGGAAGTTTTTATGGTGTCATAGATTAGTCAAATTAACCTCCCCACATAAAGCGGTACCTAAATTTTTCTACTCAACAGATGCAACTGTCTTTTGAGTTGCTTAGGTCAACAGCAAGCTAGACTATTAATGGTCGGGAACTCAATCCGACCCGGGCTTTGGACTCATGACCTCTTGGTCAGTAGTGATTTATTGAGCTGGCTCCTAACCAGCTGCACCACAGCCCGCCCCGGTTAGACCTTTAGGGGATCTTTGACTTCACTTCCGGCCGATGGAGCAGAGAGCAGTGGAATGGCATGGGGGATGCATCTCTGGGGGCCTTGTGATCGCCATTACCAGCATCCACATAACCACAGCAACCATCATCCAATCTACTGTTCTGTAGATTGTGGATTCCTAATTGACCATCATTACTAAGACAAGTGAGGGGGAGGGTGGGAGCGGCGAAGGCCTGTGCTATGGGTGCAGTTTCCTGCCATTAGAAAGAGTGAAGTGGCACACCACCTGAGTTATGTTTGGTTTTTTGGCGAATTTTGACACACCAAGCCCATCACTAATCTAGGCTAAGCTTTGGACGCACTATTGGATGCCTCTGCTTAATTGTGGCAATAAAGAGCAAACCTTTATTCTGAGCTGCCTGGCTGAACAACATTTTGCCATCTTTGACAATGTGTTGTCCTTCTCAAGCACATGCCAACAATTTTTCATTTGAATTATTTATAGCCTGACTTGTATCTAAAGATGACAGAATAGAATAAATAAACAAATTAAAATAGTTTAAAATAACTCTCCAGTTCGGTATAGCAGAACCAAGATCATAGCCAGAAAAAATGGGGGGGGGGGGGGGGTTTGAATTTTTTTAGCAAATCATGAAGAGTAGTTCCATAATGCAAAATAATTTAGAAATCAGGCTCCATTGATAAACTTCAATGGACACTCATGGTGATTTGGTTAATCAGTTCAAATTTATGAGTAAACCAGGTTTTTTTTTAAAAAAAAAAAACTGAAAATGTTCAAGGAGGTGAACCTCTAACACCCCCCCCCCCCCCAAAAAAATTGGCTACAGCCCTGAGTAGAACCAATCTGATACGATTACTAAGAGTAAATAAGCAAGCTTCAACTTAGCACTGAAATGCAACCAGTGTTGTTATCATCATTTGAGCCTATGGGAAGGGCATCCCAAAAGGAGGCATTAAGAGTTGCTGATGCAGACAATTGTTGAAAGTTCAGAAGTAATTATTTTAAATCTAGAGGTGCTGGTTAGAGTATGAGAATGAAATACTTATGAGTATCGTAAGAGCTAGACTGGAAACCACAAAACATTTTACATGCTCTTCATCTCCTCTATGAGCCAAGTTTCTCTGGAAACACGAAGAAGTAGAAAATACAGGAAGGCTGGACTGCCTTGCTTGTTCCTAGTACTCAATTGTCCAAATATGTATAAAAGCCAAAGGGCATTCTTGCCATCATGTGAGAAGTCATCTTCCATCAGCCTACTATTGTGATAAAGCAGCATCTAATGAGAAAGGATATAGCATTACTAATGTACCCTTCTGGATAGATGAGTTTTGTCCCCTGTGTTAGATTTCTGGAGAAGAAATAGCTCTGTATTTCACAGAGCCTGGAAAGTTACTGTCCAGGAGTCATTAGGGTGATGAAAGCAGCTTCATACATTGGGTAGTTAATTTTTGTTACTTTTTTGAGGAAAAAATAAAATTGATAAGAGAATGACGAAAGATTTGAAAATTTTCTGTCTTAAGTCCCCATTAAAATGTCTCCAAGTATGACTTTGGAAAGCTACTAAAAACTGTTCCTTATTGGATCAATAAAACTGCATTGCTAATTACATTTTTGTTTGTTTGTTACATCTTGTTGCCTTCCTCAGAAAGACACTTAATTCCAGTTAACAAGGTAACCTGTAATTCATTACTTTTAAATCTCAAGTATTCACGCAAATACTCCCATGTTTAAGAAAGTGGACATTGAAAAGGCATATGCTGAAATGCTAGGGGGGAAATATACTATGCAGCCAAAGGGTCACATTAAATTCCCTATTTCTGTTCTATAAGTATTTGGATCCAGAATAGGTCTCTACAGTCACTTACAGACCTGCCACCAAGACTCTGCCCTTGGAATATAATTATACTTGGTCACAAGAGATCTCCTATAGTCTATAAGTACAGTAAATTACTGTACTCGGGAACCCAAAACTCCCCTCACATTTTGTACAAGGATCGGTTTTTATCCAAGTGGGCATTCCTGGCAAGATTTGTGACAACAGGGTCTGTGCTCAATTTCATGTGATATGCTGCCATCTGCAGGGCGATTTTGATGCCAAAGACCAACAGTATGGATAAGCAGAGTTTAATAGAACCGGATAGTCACTGCCGTAAACTGAAAATACCATACATTTACTTCCAGCTAAGTCCTTTGTCTGTTTAAACTGAAGACGATCATTCCTGGTTAAGGAATTGGGTTTCACTCTGAAAACTGATTTCTAATACTACTGTCCCACTTGATATCCAGTGGTAATGAGGAGATGGAGTCCTACATATGGCTGGAATACTGATTTATGAAAGTGATGGAGTCAGACATGTTCGCCAGTATTATTTTCATTGTGCGTAATGGTGAAAGTATTTATGCGGGTCACCTTGTAAAACTATTTCAAATTCAGTGCAAATCTTGACTTTGGCTTACATTTAATGTGGGAAACTGCTCAGTCTCCAGATGCTTTGGACTATCACTCCACTAATCCCTTTCCTTGGTCATGTTGGGTAGGATGGATCGCAGTTGTAGGCCACCTAGGAGGGCAAAGCTCTCATCCTCACCCTTAGTTTCTGCCACTTGGTTTCTCCTGGTATGGCTCTCAGAAATATTGTGGAGGGGGATTTATAATCACAGAGAGCAAGAGAAAGCACAAAGGCCCTTTCCACCAAAGGCTGAGAAATGCAATGGAGCATTTGGTGTGGAAAGGAATTGTGGCAAACGTAGTCCAATTTGAAAAATGCACTGGGAACTCCTCAATATGGTCATTTTCTTAATCCTTGATTTATAGAGCAGAACAGATGGAATATGACCAAGGGAAAAAATCAATGGTTATGGAGAACAGAGGGTGGATGTTACAACAATGTGAAAACCTGAAGCTTTTGTAAAAGAAAGGGATTTTAAAAGAGTGATGTATTGTTTTAAATTATGCAGTAAGATGTACAATCCCTTTTATCCTTTAATTTCATTAACAGTTAAATTTCACGTTGGCCTTTTGTATATAGTCATTCTAATTTGTGAGCTGCCTGGAATCCTACATTTAAGGAAAAGGCAGGGTACAGAGGAAGATGCTGCTGATGACAACGATAGCAATGATTATAATGATAGATGTTTCTTGCTTGGTGTTAAAAGTGGACAAATGGGCACTAGTACCTGTCCTGATCAGGATATAATCAAATGCTTTGTGTCCTGTTTGCATTTCAGCTACAAGAGAACGCAATGACTGCCTTTGTAGTGCACCTATAAAAGGGGTCCCTGAGCACTTTAGGGACTATATATAGAAAATCACTCCACTACCTCTGCATTGCAGTCAGGCCAGAAGGGGAATGCTGCTGTTTAGTCACTTGGAGAATGCAGAGAATATTGCAAAGAAATATGCTTTATCATGCAGTGGCTTATGGTTTTAGAGATGGTGTCCTTATGCATCAGCCAGAATTTGTTATTTGTAACATCAGTTAAGGGTTGGGGGAATGACCACCTTTGATGAATGCCCAACTATGTGTCAAATACATCCTTAGGGATTTTTTTGTGGGAGGTGTTATACAAGCATAGCTGAGCACAGTAGTCAGCCATCGCCGTAGGATCAGGATATCTAATTATATATCCAAAATTCTGCAGAAAGCTTAGCATTCATTTCTCAGCATCAAGGGAATGGACCTCATGATGATGAAAACTGGCTCCGTAACATTCAAAGAGAATAATCCCTACAGAAAACAAACACAGCTGCTCTGAAAGAATTTTGTTTTCTCTGAAGATACTTCCTCATTAGCAATCATTCCTGCGAAGTCATTCCCCAAATTTCCAAGGGATCTAGCAGAGATACAAATGACCTTGTACACATTTATGCAGAAATAAGTCCAATATAGCTCAGTAGCATCTTGCTCATAACCCACTGTGCACAGGATGTTTAATGAGAGCTTTACCTATTACATTTGCCCCTTTGCTTTTAGAATAATAGATCCAAGAATCCAGATCACCAAGGAAAGGGAGAATATGGCCAGTCTTCCCTGTAACTCCCAGAAAGGAAGGGTTGGATGGAAACCAACTGGGAGCTTGCTTTTGCAGCACTGTTGCAGTCAGAATTCATGGCACCCTGGTATACAGATGGATAGAACAAAAGAAATTACAAACTATTAAAATAGCAGCCTGGATGTTATATTACACATATTAATATATCAATAGATTTTGAGCTCCTGAAAATTAATTATGGTTTTCGAGTTTGATTGTTTTAGCATGGATTCCTGAACCTAAAGCAATGGCTTGGCTTTTGGCCCTTCAGATATTTTGTGTTTAAATTCTAGCTATCAGGGCTCATGAGCAAGGATTCTGGGGACTGAAGTTCACATCCATGATTTGGAGGGAAACAAATCCTTTTTGTTTGGTCAAAATAGAGTTCAGAAATTTTGTCACACATTATGCAGTTATGTGTGTGTATGTTTTCTTAAAGCTCAGAGACCATTCATACTGCAGAATTATAGCAGTTTGGTACTACTTTAACTGCCATAGCTCCATCCTATGGAATGCTGGAATTTGTAGTCTGTTGTCAAAGCTTTCTGACACCGATGGCTGACAAGACTACACATGGAATCCCATAGCATTGAGCAAAGACATGGTTCCTTCTACACTGCCATATAAAATCCAGATTATTTGCTTTGAACTGGATTATATGGCAGTGTAGACTCATATAATCCAGTTCAAAGCAGATAATGTAGATTATCTGCTTTGATCATCTGGATTATATGGCAGTGTGGAAGGGGCCAATGAGAAGTTGCTATAATTCTGCAGGACAGCCTTCAATCTGAAAATTTTAAGGAAAGCTGAAATCTATTTTTAGAGTATCTGAAGTTAGTTCAAAACATTTTGCTGCCCGAGGGAAAGGGCAAAGGGAACAAGGAGCGACATTTTACTTTCATCTTCCAATATTCATGCCCATGTCTCAGGATTTTGGGTCAGGAGATGCGGCATCTGCAGTTTATTCTGCCACTCAAGAAGAATCTCAACGCCACCCCATCAGCAAATGACAAAGGTAGTAAATATCCTTTGTATCTGGTTTGTAAGTCCTGAAAAGGTTGGTCCAGGCATGAACTTCTATCCTATTTCTTCTGCAGAGAAGCTAGTTACAAGGCCGTGCAGACGGCTAAGAAACTGAATGAATTCAGAATTGGGTTGCTGTGAGTTTTCCAGACTGTATGGCCATGTTCCAGAGGCATTCTCTCCTGGCGTTTTGCCCACATCTATGGCAGGCATCCTCAGAGGTTGTGAGGTTTGTTGGAAACTAGGCAAGTGGGGTTTATGTATATATCTGTGGAAATTCCAGGGTGGGAGACTTGATGTTTGCTTGATGCATTTCACTCAGCCATGGAAACCCATCGATTGCCTTTGGCAAAAGTCACACTCTCTTAGCCCAAGAAGAAGGCAAAGGCAAAACTCACCTCTGAATGAAGGTTGCTGAGAAAATGCCATACTAGGTTTGCCTTAGGAACAGAACAGTAACAATTTCTTCACCGCCTTTCAAGACTACGGTCTTCCCACTATGATTTGCAATATAAAACAGGAAATTATATATAGACAGACAGTCCCCAAATTACAAACATCTGACTTACAGATGACTCATAGTTAAGAACAGGGGTGAGACAACAGGAAGTGAGAGAAATCTACCCCTTCGAAGGGAAATTCACTCCTGAAAAACATTATTTAAAATATTGTGTAAAATTATCTTCAGACAGAGTATTGGGTAAGATGCATATAAAAATAAAACTAATTTTGTGTTTAGACTTGATCTCCATTTCCAAGATATCCCATTATGGACAAGATACAGTGTTTCCTCACTACTTTGCGGTTCACTTTTCGCGAATTCGTTGTTTTGTGGTTTTTCAACAAACTCTAAAAGACTATTTTTAATTAAAAAATTACAATTTACAGCCCAAAGAAGGAAGGAAGGAGAAGCCAAAGGGAGAGAAAAGGAGCCCAAGTGGCAACGGGAGGAGAAGGAGGCAATTTATCAACGCACGATTGGTTGATAAAGACTTAAAATAGTGTATACAGTAGAGTCTCACCTATCCAACATAAACGGGCCGGCAGAACGTTGGATAAGTGAATATGTTGGATAATAAGGAGAGATTAAGGAGAAGCTTATTAAACATCAAATCAGGTTATGATTTTACAAATTGAGCACCAAAACATCATGTTATACAACAAATTTGACAGAAAAGGTAGTTCCATATGAAGTAATGCTACGTAGTAATTACTGTATTTACAAATTTAGCACCAAAATATCATGATATATTGAAAACATTGACTACAAAAATGCGTTGGATAATCCAGAACGTTGGATAAGCGAGTGTTGGATAAGTGAGACTCTACTGTAACTACTAAAATAATGTATAAATATTAAAATAAATACAGTGTCCCTACTTCGTGGATTTTCACTTACTGCGGGTGGTCCTGGAACCTAACCCCGTGATAAGTGAGGGAACACTGTATATGTAAATACAAGTATTCAATTTTTTAAAAGAAATCCACAATTTATCCTCTTATACATTGGGTTCAAACTGCAGGAAAAGGGGATTCCATCTAAACATTAGGGAGTGTGGGCGTGTGGTGGAGTCTCCTTCTCTGTGTTTTTTAAAGCGGAGGACAGATGGCCATCTGCCGGGAGTGCTTTGATTGTGTGTTCCTGCGAAGCAGAATGGAGTTAGATCGGACGGCACTTGGGATCTCTTCCAACTCTGGGATTCTATGCATTGATTGTTGGAAATAGCAACCTCCCAAGCTTCTCATTATTTGTTTGTCAACATATATATTTGCTAACCTGTATACTATATGTATGTTGATTTGCCAGTTTGACTGTATACCTCTTTGGTGTGGGAGGGGTTATAGACATGTGATTGTACTGAGTATGTTCAGACTCAAGACTCCATTTTGTATTGAATATGTGTTTGTTTATGAATGAAAGCAGATGTATGTGTCCAGACCTCAGTGGAGGTGGATATATGTTGCTGTGTGGATTTCATTGGAATAAATTCGCTTTAGACCTCAGTGGAGGAGGATGCATGTATGCTTATGCACTTCAGTGAGTACAATTAAGAATGATACCCTGTGTACTCAACAGAGAGAAGCTACATCCTATCTGTAACTGAACTTCAATAAGAAATGTGCCTGTATAGTGAATTAATAAGATGTTTGTGAGTAAACAAGATATGTTATTTTCCAAAGATGATTTTGTTTTGTTTTTGTTTTTTTTGTTTTTATCTCTGAGTGCATATGTTAAACTAAGAGGTTTCAAGAGGCCCAGTATTTGCAATGGATTATACCCTTCAACCATCCGGGTGTCCCCTGGGCAACATCCTTGCAGATAGCCAATTCTCTCACACCAGAAGTGACTTGCAGTTTCTCAAGTTGCTCCTGACAGGAAAAAGGGGAGTGTATATATTTTGGACAACTGTGATTTCAGCTGCAAAGAAACAACCATCCTCTGCTAACCAAATATATTTTTGTGATGGCATGCCTTTGTCTTTGACAGTTCAACAATTTATTTATTTATTACATCACTTCTACCCCGTCCTTCTCACCCATCAGGGGACTCAGGGTGGCTTACAATATAAACATCTGCGTTAAAAAAAACCCAGTTTACATCAAATTTAAAATCCATTAAAATTTAAAATTACAGTACAATAAAGTTAAGAACATACATTAAAAACTGTCATACTTATACATTTAAATATACATTTGAGGAGCTTTTCATGTCCATATGGGGTCTGTCAGTGAGTCATATATTCATATCTCATTTCTGCTGCTACTCTTGCTCAAAAGTCTGGTCCCATAACCACGTTTTCGTTCTTTTTCAGAAAGTCAGGAGGGAGGGAGCCTGTCTAATTTCGTTTGGGAGGGCATTCCATAGGTAACAACGTGGTTCTTCAGTCTAACAGCCGAGTTACCTGTGTGCCATTGCATGGATGCTTATGAATATCATTTGTTCAAAGGGTTGACTTCTAACAAGGTCATGCTTTTCTTGACTAGGGGTTTCCAAAAAGGTGGTCTCTCCACATGTTCATGGGCATTCACATTTGCCAAACGGCTCTTTTTTACTTTTTCAATAAGGCTATGATTGCCATTTATTTGCCCCGGCCCAGTTATTTTCCAACATTGATTTGTCCAGGAGTATTTCCAGCGGTTTCAAAATCCTGAGCCAATCAAGTCCCGCCTCCGCCCGCCAGGAACAAGAACTCAATTCTTCGCGGCGCGCGCGGAAGGTGCCACGCGGTTTCCTAGCAACGGCGTCTACAGGGCGGCGAGGTAAACAAAGGCACGTGGGCGGCTTCTGTGTCGAATCCTAGAGCGGGGAGGCCTGTGAGGCGGCCAATGGGCTGGAACGAGGCAGCATTGTGACGTCGGAGGCGAGGGCTCCTTTGGGAAGGCGGCGGAGAACCTCCCTTCTGTCTCTGTCCCTGGGCGGCGCAGATGCTTGAGAGACGTCGCGGGGGAAAGAAGGAGGGGCAGCGCTGGGGCCCACTCAGATAAAGAGGAGCCTCCTTTAATGATGGCGGGTGGGAGAGCATTCGCTAATGGGGAGAGAAATGCAAGAGTTGCACGAGGGGAACGTTTTCTGTGTTGAGGGAGGACTTTATTGGCTCCTAACGGGTGGAGAGAATTGCACAGCTTTTCACTGCACGACTTCTTTTTAGCCTTGTGTTGACATATGCTATAGAAGCACCTCCACAAAGGTGCCCGTTTTCTTCCTGGGGGGTTATTTCCTAGATTTATATATTTCTGGAAAGACTTTTGTATTATTTTTTTAAAGAGTAGATGGTGTAGAGAGAGAGAGAGAGAGTGGTGAGGCATGGCTCCCACCGTCAGCCTGTACGAGTTGGCAGACCTGTCCATCGGGACCCCCGAGGCCGGCGTGGTCAACTTCAACGCCCTGCACTCCCTGCTCCACGCCATCCTGCGGCACCTCAACCTCCAGGACCTCCAGGAAGAGGTGAAGGTGGAGAGGGAGAGGGGGGCCCCGTCCAAGGGAGACCTCCTGAGGGCCGCCCTGGAGAAGGGCCTCGGGGGCTTGGACAGCGAAGAGGCCTGGCGGAAAGAGAAGGAGCGCAAGGCCGCGGAGGGTGTGGCCGAAGATGTGGACTCCCGCCTGGCCGACCTGGAGAAGAAGCTCTTCCTCGTGGAGGCCAACCTCCTGGGAGTGGAAGACCAGGTCCGCGGCATCGGAGACCAGTTCCAGGGCGTCCAGACGCAGGTCCAGGGCTTCCAGGACCAGGTCCAAGGGTTCCAGGACCAAGTGCAGGGGGTGCAAGACCATGTCCAGGGGGTGCAGGATAAGATGAAAGGCATGGGCAAGCAGCTGAAAGGGGTCCAGCAGCACATCTCCGGCCTGGAGAAGCTGCCTTCCGGGACAGACCTGCTGGAGAAGTCCAAGAGCGGCTCTGGCACCGCCGTGGCGGACATGTGGCAGATGATGCAGATGCAGAAGAAGGTGGAAGCCAACGAGGACGGCATCAACCAGGTAGGAGGACTCTCAGACTAGATGTAGCCACTCTTAGGTGAGTGGACTTATTAACAAAAGATCCTCCCCATAAATGTATAGCAGAGTAACGTTTTAGCAGCAGTGTAACACAGCACCAGTAGCCAAAAGTGATAAAAAGAACAAAAACACAAGACCAATGTTATCTCTTCCTTAGGAGGCTTTTCTTTGTAGCAAAATAATATGGTTGCACTATGTACAAAACAAGGTTTCCATAACAAATAAAGTTCTTTATACAGTAGATTCTCACTTATCCAAGCCTCGCTTATCCAAGCTTCTGGATAATCCAAGCCATTTTAGTAATCAATGTTTTCAATATATCTGTCACGCCCTAGCAGCGGAGCACTAAGAACCAACACACGGAGGCCAATAACAATCTAATATTTTTATTAAGGAAATATTATAGTAGAATGAAAACAAGCAGAGAATATAGTTCAGCAATAGACCTTTCAGGAAAAGTCAAATATAGTCCAGAAATATTTTGTCCAGTATATTATATTAGAGTTCAAAGTTGTAATTCCAAAACCGAAACACACTCTAACTCCGAGCAGTTAGAGTGGGGATAAACGTCCAAAGTTTTCTCTGAGATTTTACGTGAGTCCAAGGCAGGGAGCTGGAGACAAGGCTGGATACTTGGCACAAGATGCAAGGCTAGGAAACACGACGAGATGGGTAACAGTACACGGCAAGGCAAGGCACAAAGGAACTGAGGGTTGTAGACTTAAACGCAGTCCACACAAGGCTGGAACCGAAGTTAATCCTTAGGCTGATCTGTTGACTCCGCAACGGTCTCAAAGTGCGGGGAACTTTTAAAGAACTTTAATCTTCCTGCAGAGCAGGTGTCCAGAGCTTCCTTTCCCAAGGGAAAGAGAAGCAAAACACATCTTCATCCAGATGCGTTCCTCCCTGCAAATTCCCAGGAGAACTTAGCTAATTAAGGCCCTGTCTGGCGGCTAATCTCTCGCTCTTCCTCATATGTTCTCTTTGAAAATGGCTCGCCTGATAAAATTCCCTTCTCGCAAAGGGGGGGGGAAGCGCTGGGAAGAATCTGTCCAAGGTCTGTTGTAATGGATTCTTGGCAAGAATTATCCACAACAGGCATCTGGAATGGCTCCGTCTCTTGCTGAGATGGCAAAAAACCCATGTTTTCATCATCATGATCCATGATGGCGCTGGAGTCACAACTCCGAGGCCCATGGGGCATCACAATATCATGATATTTTGGTGCTAAATTCCTAAATACAGTAATTACAACATAACATTACTGGGTATTGAACTACTTTTTCTGTCAAATTTGTTGTATAACATGATGTTTTGGCGCTTAATTTATGAAATCATAACCTAATTTGATGTTTAATAGGCTTTTCTTTAATCCCTCCTTATTATCCAAGATATTCGCTTATCCAAGCTTCTGCCGGCCCGTTTAGCTTGGATGAGTGAGACTCTACTGTACTTCCTTCTTTGCTTCCATGCTGGGCTTCTTTCTCATGCAGATAAACAGTTTCTAGCTTCGCTCTCACAGAGCCTCCTCTCACACCAAACTTACACAGGAGCTTCACACAGCAGCCTTCACACTGGAGTTTCACACATGAGCTTTACATACAGCAGCCTTTACACTGGACTCCAGTGACTGGAGCTTCTCTCACCGAAGCTTCTCACACAGAGGCCTACTTTACACTGATGCCTTCTCTCACTCCTCAGGATGACGCTTTGGCCCACTAACTCTAATAGGCTTCAGCCTACTCACCGTCCTCAGGGTGACGCTAACTTATTTAACTCTTTCAGTGCTTGACTCACATTTTTGTAATTAAAAATACCTAGTTAATTTTTAATATTTCTTGTAGCCACCCACATTGTTATGGAGAACTGATAATAATAATAATACCAACAACAACTTCATTATTATACCCCACCACCATCTCCCTGAAGGGACTCGGGGGCAGCGTACATATGGGACAGAAAGACCAACGGACATAAAAGCAAACAATCCATTAAAACAATACAACCACTAAAATAAAATAAGAACATCACAAAATACAACAATCCACATAAAACGCCACTAAACATAAGAGCAACAGCATTGAGGCTCCAACAGACAATATTCAGCCAAAAACAATGACCATCATTACAAAAATGGTCATGACCAGGCTATAAATTCTTAGAGTATGAGGAGATCCCAAGGGCCACCCAGTCCAACCTCATTCTGCCTTGCAGAAACACACACTCACAGCACCTCTGACAAATGGCCATCCAGCCTCTGCTTGATAACTTCCAGAGAAAAAACTCCACCACACTCCCAGGCAGCAGCGCATTCCACTCTTGCCAAAAGCAGGTTCTTCCTAATGTTCAGGTGGAATCTTCTTTCCTGCCATTTCAATCCATTGTTCCATTATGCCTTAGTCTCTAGAGCAGCAGGAAACAAGCTTGCCCCCTTTTCAATGTGACATCCTTTTCAGGCCCCTTCCACACAGCGGAATAAAATCCCACATTATCTGCTTTGAACTGGAATATATGGCAGTGTGGACTCAGATAACCCAGTTCAAAGCAGATATTGTGGAATTTTCTGCCTTGATATTCTGAATTATATGGCTATGTGGAAGGGCCCTCAGATATTTTAACTTGGCTAACATGTTCCCCCTCAGCATGAACATACCCAGCTCCTTCAGCCACTCCTCATAAGGCTTGGCTTCCAAAACGTTGACCAATTTGACTAGAAACTGATGGAATGCTCAGTACAAATATTGAAATCACCGCCATCTTTTCGCATCTTCCATCTAGATTTCAAGAGGTGCCCAATGACAGGGGAGAACTTGCTGTGTTTCAGCTCTTCTGTGATATCCCCAAAGACACTTCAAGGTCAACCCTGTGTTTTATGAATCTACTATCTCAAGCATTAATCTTTGCCTGTCTTAGAAAATGTAGGCCCCTTCCACACTGCCATATAATCTAGATTATCAAAGCAGATAATCTGGGTTTTATATCCAGATTAGAAGTGTAGAAGGGGCCCTAGACTGCCCACTGACTCTGCTACTCTTTCCCTCCAGCCTTCCTAAATGCTCTTTCCTCACTTATCTACCAGCTCAGGCAGTCTTCCTCCTATATGCCTTTTTCTTATTTGAACTCAAAATGTTTATTTTGTAAATTATCTAACTTTACAGATTTGTAAAATCAAGGTTTTTTCTGAACCTATGTCTTAATAGGGCTCTAGATTAGAACTTGAAATACTGTGTTTCTAGAACTTTTGCATGAATCTTTGGAACACCTGACGTCTCCCTCACTGTTTGCCCTAGGGATAAAATGCCTCAAGGAGTCATGTGCAGAATCATAAACAAACTGTTTCCCCCATAGGCTTATTTAGAAATGCTTTAGAGAAATTAACATGAAAATACACATATGGTGGTATAAGCTTCCGTGGCCTACAGATGCATTATATGTTGCGCTAAGGTGCAGTTACATGGGCTACCCATTTTATATGGGGAGGGAGGAGTAAATACAGTGTTCCCTCATTACTTCGCAGTTCACTTTTAGCAGATTCGCTGTTTCACGGTTTTTCAATAAACTCTAAAAAAACTATTATAAATCATAAAAAATTACAATTTATAACCTAAGGAAGGAAGGAAGGTGAAGCCAAAGGGGGAGAAAAGGAGCCCAAGCGGCAACAAGAGGAGAAGGAGGTTATATATCAACATACGATTGGTTGATAAAGACTTAAAATAGTGTATAACTACTAAAATAATGTATAAATATTAAAATAAATATAATGTCCCTACTTTGTGGATTTTCACTTATTGTGGGTGGTCCTGGAACCTAACCCCAGTGGTAAGTGAGGGAACACTGTAGTGAGGTTATGACAAATGAAATACCAAAAGTAGGCAGTGAAAACTCTGTCCCTTCTGCTATATAAAATCCAGATTACCTGCTTTGAACTGGATTATATGGCAGTGTGGATTATCTGATAATATGAATTATCTGATTTGATAATCTGGATTATATGGCAGAAGGGGGCTCAATTAACAGTGGCTGCCCCAAACTATTGATGTTTACAAGTCCTCAACCATATAAAATTAATAGAAACGTGTCCTTTTATTCTGTTGGTTAGAATAATATTTCAAGTATCTCATAACTTGTGTTCTGGTCCATAAAAGTTGTAGTTTTTCCTATGATAGATTAATGTAGCTACCTTTTTGGTAATAATTTAACATTATTTGGACCTCATGGAACTAGCCCACTTCATTTTTTACCCTGCTTAAGTCCAGTTTTCCAGTCCAACACAATGTGACTTAAATGAGTTTATTGCCTTCATAGGAGACTCAGAGATCATACAGTGAGTTTCCGTGACTGAGCAGGAATTTGAACCCTGGTCTTGCAAAGTCTTAATGCAGCACCCAAGCCTCTTAATTAATCACAATGTTTTTGATAACAACATTGTGATAAAAATTTGATTAATTACTTCGTTTCCCTCCAGTTATCAGAAATAGAATTAATTTGTATTGCCCTCCTAATTTGATTTGATGGGAGTTTTCAAGAGTATGAACTGAGTTTGAAAAATCACATGTATTCAAATGTATTCATTCACTTTTATTCATATAGATCCCTCCCCACTCTTGATTTCATGTACTTGCTACTCCAGCAATACATGGAGCGAGAGTTGCCAGATGTCCAAGCTGGGTTCAGAAAAGGCAGAGGAATGAGAGACCAAATTGCCAATATCCTCTGGATAATGGAGGAAGCCAGGGAGTTCCAGAAAAACATCTACTTCTGCTTTATTGACTATTCTAAAGCCTTCGACTGTGTGGATAATAATAAACTGTGGCATGTTCTTGGTGGTATGGGGATACCAAGTCACCTTGTCTGTCTCCTGAGAAATCTGTATAAAAACCAAGTAGCCACAGTAAGAACAGACCACGGAACAACAGACTGGTTCAAGATTGGGAAAAGAGTACGGCAGGGCTGTATACTATCGCCCTACCTATTCAACTTGTACGCAGAACACATCATGCAACATGCGGGGCTTGACGATTCCAAAGCTGGAGTTAAAATTGCTGGAAGAAACATTAACAACCTTAGGTATGCAGATGATACTCTGATGGCCAAAAGTGAGGAAGAGCTGAGGAGCCTTATCACCAAAGTGAAAGAAGAAAGTGCAAAAGCCGGGCTGCAGTTAAACATCAAGAAAACAAGATCATGGCAACTACACCTATTGATAACTGGCAAATAGAGGGAGAAAGCGTGGAGGCAGTGACAGACTTTATATTTCTAGGCACAAAGATCACTGCAGATGCAGACTGCAGCCAGGAAATCAGAAGACGTTTACTTCTTGGGAGGAGAGCAATGGCCAACCTTGACAAAATAGTGAAGAGCAGAGACATCACACTGGCAACGAAGATCCGCATAGTCAAAGCAATGGTATTCCCCATAATAACCTATGGATGTGAGAGCTGGACCATAAGGAAGGCTGAGCGAAGGAAGATAGACGCTTTTGAACTCTGGTGCTGGAGGAAAATCCTGAGAGTGTCTTGGACTGCAAGAAGATCCAACCACTCCATCCTCCAGGAAATAATGCCCGGCTGCTCACTGTAGGGAAGGATATTAGAGGCAAAGATGAAGTATTTTGGCCACAGCATGAGAAGACAGGAAAGCCTGGAAAAGATCATGATGCTGGGGAAAATGGAAGGAAAAAGGAAGAGAGGCTGACCAAGGGCGAGATGGATGGACGGTATCCTTGAAGTGACTGGGTTGACCTTAAAGGAGCTGGGGGCGGTGACGGCCGACAGGGAGCTCTGGCGTGGACTGGTCCATGAGGTCACGAAGAGTCGGAAACAACTATACGATTGAGAGAGAGTGAGAAGAAGAAGAAGGGATTGTTTTGAGAAATACACAGGATTTCCTAAGCAATAGCTGGCAGGAATTGGATCTATCAAAGATAAAGGCACATTACAGTTGACTCAAGTGGGAAAATTAATCGGTTCCAGCAACATCATGTGCCATCTAGGTCATATTTCCCTCTTGTAGAGCTGCTGAACTAAAGACAGCTCTACTTGTGAACCGTGAGGAATGCAGAAAATGCCTCCCAGCAGTGATAAGCTTTGTAATGGGCCATGGCTGGAACAGTTGTAGTACCTTGCAATGTAAGACTCATATTTATTCAGAAGTTCTAGATCAGTGCTTCCCCATTGTTGCACCATAACTCCCAGCATTCCTTACCATTGGCTATGCTGGCCAGGATTGATGGAAGTTGCAGTCCAATTACATCCTGCAGAAACTTCCCACTCCTGTTCCTGATATACTTGCCTCTGAATGAGGCACCTCTGAACAGAACAGATGGAGTCATATTTCTCTCTAATGTTGGAAGATGGTATATTGTTGCTTGTTTGAAGGCCACAGCACTGTGTACCCTGTGGGTAGGGCAGAAGTCCCATCATACAGTCCACCCCACTGTTAGGGGTTTGAGAGGCAGCTGCCTGAAGCTGTCAGAGATAGCACCAGCCCTTCTACAGGTTCTCCAAACATCCTGGGGGTTTTGGGGAAGGGGGGGCTTCTTAAGCTTTCCAGCTTCTCTCAGGCACTGTGGAAGATGTTGACCCATCACAGAAGAGTTTGTCATGCCTTGTTCCCACAGCAGGAGTATGAGGAAGCAGGGCACAGAATCCAAAACTAGCCAAGCTTTAGATTTCCATTCTTACTCAGATATTATGGTAACCCAGAAGTGTCAAGTCTTGAGAAGAAACCAAGAGGTTTCTGATTAAAGAAAATAGTCCAACAGCAGGGTTGTGAGGGATAGATCAGCCAGTGGTTCATGGACAAACTAGGAAGAACTCCAAGAGCAAGGACCTGGATACTGTCAGAGTAGAAAATTGGGTAGTACAGAGCTAGGAGCTCTGTTGACCTACAAGAACTAACAAACTTCAACAGGGAGCTTTACCAAATGGTCACCTAGGCCGCTTCCACACAGCTGAATAAAATCCCACATTTTCTGCTTTAAACTGGTATATATGACAGTGTTGACTCAACCCAGTTCTCAAAACAGATATTGTGGGATTTTCTGTCTTGATATTCTGAGTTATATGGGTGTGAGGAAGGGCCCTTAGATTTCCCCAAAATCTACTAAAACCAGTCATCTAACCTTCAAATTATCTACACAAAGAGTTGTTTACTATAAGTTGTATATTCTGAAATGTATTATCAATCCAAACTAAATGGCTGGTGATGATGACTCAGAATTTGGATGAAATGGCCTCTAGGTTAATAAATGCAGAATGTTTATGCTAGCAAAGGTTTGAGAGGACAAGTCCATACTTGCCTTTTTAGTGAGAATACTTGCTGTTCTGATTTTTAACTAACTTCCTGGCTGCAGGTGGGCTGAAGTGGAAGGTGGAAAATAATTATTTAACCATTTAGGTATATTTAAACTATTTAGTCTCCTACTTGGCAAACCTTTTCCATAAGGACTAGACCAGGGGTCCCCAAACTAAGGCCCGGGGGCCGGATGCGGCCCATCGAAGCCATCTATCCGGCCCCCATGGCACAAGGGCAGAAGGGGGTTGGGCTAAATGACCCAAGGGGTCTCTTCTTCTCTTACAACCCTTATTATTATTATTATTATTATTATTATTATTATTATTATTATTAACATTGAGGCTGGGTGGCCATCTGTCATGGGTGCTTTGCTTGTGCTTTTGGTGCACAAAGGCAGAAGGGGGTTGGACGCAATGGCCCAAGGGATATCTTCCAACCCTCTTTATTATTATTATTATTATTATTATTATTATTATTATTATTATTAACATTGAGGCTGGGTGGCCATCTGTCAGGGGTGCTCAGTTTGTACTTTTGGTGCACAAAGGCAGAAGGGGGTTGGACTCAATGGGGTCTCTTCCAACCCTCTTTATTATTATTATTATTATTATTATTATTATTATTATTATTATTATTATTATTAACATTGAGGCTGGGTGGCCATCTGTCAGGGGTGCTTTGCTTGTGCTTTTGGTGCACAAAGGCAGAAGGGGGTTGGACTCAATGGCCCAAGGGATCTCTTCCAACCCTCTTTATTATTATTATTATTATTATTATTATTATTATTATTATTATTAACATTGAGGCTGGGTGGCCATCTGTCAGGGGTGCTCAGTTTGTACTTTTGGTGCACAAAGGCAGAAGGGGGTTGGACTCAATGGGGTCTCTTCCAACCCTCTTTATTATTATTATTATTATTATTATTATTATTATTATTATTATTATTATTAACATTGAGGCTGGGTGGCCATCTGTCAGGGGTGCTTTGCTTGTGCTTTCGGTGCACAAAGACAGAAGGGGAATGGACTCAATGGCCCAAGGGGTCTCTTCCAACTCTCTTTTATTATTATTATTATTATTATTATTATTATTATTATTATTAACATTGAGGCTGGGAGGCCATCTGTCAGGGGTGCTTTGCTTGTGCTTTCGATGCACAAAGACAGAAGGGGAATGGACTCAATGGCCCAAAGGGTCTCTTTCAACTCTCTTTGTTGTTGTTGTTGTTGTTGTTGTTGTTGTTATTGCTCGGTGGCCAACTATAGTCCGGCCCTCCAACGGTCCGAAGGATCGTGAACTGGCCCCCTGTTTAAAATGTTTGGGGACCCCTGGACTAGACAGAGACTTGGGTCTTCGACAATACAGAGACTTCATTATTTCATTTAGTGACTTAATGATTATCAGGCTAGCCAGGGGGCTCATCTTTCTTTTTTAATACTCTGTTGGCATCAGTGTACCTCATTGTGGACAAGATAATTACTGCTTTCATGGAATGTTATTAGGAACCATCCCATAACCATGTTTTAAGGGCAGTTTATTTTGAGATCAACTGAAGATCTAGAATCCAGCTTTCAGCATCTTATCCATTATCATAGTCTTTGACATATTCCTTAAAAATTATCTTTATGTCCTGATTGACTAGCTGAATACTGTAGTTGGCAGGCTTAGTAGTTGACTGGCCTGTATTTGATGAGCCACACAATCCCATTGAAGATTACTGTACATATATGCTGCGAAATGGAGTGCTGCACTAGGTTTTTTCCCCAAAGTGAGTTGAAGCAGCAATTATTAATCAGGGCAGCCTACCTCTCAGGGTTGTTTGCCTTGTCATCAGTGGTCTGAATCTCTCTGTGTGTGCCTCACTCCTTCTCAACTTTGCATTTGTGCATGCATATTTACTTGCTTCTCCCTCTGGACCTATCCACACAGCAACTGGCGATGATTAGCGGTTTCATTCCTCTTTGCTTGGAGAAGGTGTATGAATGCGCAGCAACAGCAAGGGCCAAGTATTGAAAGTGGGTCTCCACCATGGTACAGGTCTTGGTACAGGAATGCTAGTTTCTCTTTCACTATGACATATTTCTGCTGACAAACACGTTATGACTGAAGAAAAACCGATAGTGGTTAAAGTCTTTAAATCATTGAAGAACGATTTAGGGGAAATATTCTATTTTAATACTAAGGCCCCTTCTAAACTGCCAAATAATCCAAATTATCAAAGCAGATAATCCACATTATCTGCTTTGAACTGGATTATATGAGTCTACACTGTCATTTAATCCAGTTCAGATCAGATAATCTGGATTTTATATGGCAGTGTTGCAGGAGCCTAAGAAATAGCTTTCTCCCTTGTACTATTACAATTTTCTCCTGGGCCACTGCTTTGAAGTTAATGCAGGTGGGTGGGGTGGGGGTGATAGTAAGAGATCCGATTATGTGATTACTCATTTTCTATTACTTAGCTGTTGTGTAAACTGGAGCTCTTCTTTAAGTCAGTTTTTAGAAGAGTCTATAAACCTGATACTTTTAGCATGCTGTGTTTCTCTTTCATAGGCCATGACTTTGTTACAAGATCTGTTGGATGAGACCGGCAACATGAAAGCAACTACAGCCCACTTAGAGGATGATGTACAGAAAATCAAGGATCATTTAGCCATGGTAAAATGCTCTTACAGTCCCAGATCTTTTTATTGAACTGCTTTTTGTTGGTTCTGGCTAGCCCCTGGCAGTTGGCAGAGCTTCCAAATAAAACAAGAAGGATGTTTTGGTTTTTGTTTGATCTTATCCTTTATTATATGCAATGCCCTATGCCCTTAGCATTAATTGTTGTGTGGTTGTGTTATTGGATAGTTTTTACTAGTCTGCTGCATTCATTTTTTAGAATGCATCTTGTTCTGATGTAAAAGCTGGAAAAGTGATTGTTCTTTAGATAGAAATATGCTCAAGAAAGGTACTTTAGATCAGGATTTCTTAAATGTTTTCCACTCGCAATCCGTTTCCTCCTGAGAAATGTTTATGCAACCTGAGATATATAGGCATATAAAACAGGCGTAGAAATCAAACATTTACTGGTAATAAATCAGCATTTGCAGGTTGGATTTCCGTTTTATGATATACAGCTGAAACATTTTCTGTAGAGTTCTCTGTGAACACTGCACATTGTTGCTAACAGATTCATGTAAATGTGGTGTTTTGAAACATTTAACTGTTGCCGAATTTTTCATGACCACAAGCTAAAGAGAGATCCTCAGTTTAAGGAGCAGTGCTTTCAAAGGGTTGTTGTGTGTTTTCCGGGCAGTATGACCATGTTTCAGAAGTATCCTCTCCTGACGTTTTGCCCACATCTATGGCAGGCATCCTCAGAGGTGTTGAGGAATATGTATACCAGTTGCCATCCCGAACCTTTTGGACTCCTGGAGCCCAAAGGTCCAGGATAGTGCCCACCCCCTCCCCACAAGCACCAAAATGACCCCTAAAAATAAAGTTAAACTTACCTAGCCACCATTGCATTCCTCTTCTCGCCCTCCTGGTGCGATGAAATGACATGTCAAGAGACCCAGGGGTGGCGGGGGAGGCATGTAGCCACTCTCCCCAGCAAGATTTTTGGACCATGTGGAAGCACCCTGAGATCGCCTCTGTCACTGATGTTACTATAAGATTTAGGATAATGGAGAATCTTTAGTCTTCTTGGATGTTTTTTCCCCATACAACCATCATGGTAAGGGATTGTGGGAGCCATGGTACTATATGGCAGGCATAAATTCTAAAGTTCTCAGAAAAGTGAAGGCCCCATAAACCCAGTGATTTGATGTAATATGAATAAAATGTAAAGAAGTGGTACTGTTATGCCATGCTGGACTGTGGTGAGTCAGTCATCAATATGATGCTGGGCTCAGGGTAACAGAAAGAAGGCAATGGAAGAAGAGCATAAAACTACTTGCCTTTGTTGTTTTTCAAATTTCCTGCCACCTTCTATTTTGAGGCACATCTACATGTAAAGAGGTTGTGTGCCTGCTCTGGCTTTTTGGATTTCTCTGCAGAACAGGGGAGGGGGCGCTTCTTTCAAAGTTCAAAGTTCTCCCTTGGCTTTGCAGTATTGCTGACAGTATAGGAATAAGACCATTTTGGGTCTTGGGATTACAAAAATGCACTTTAGCATAAGACCCACCAAGTGCTGGAGCTTTGTGGAGAATGCTGTGAATTTTTCCATAATGGTGAGTGCTCACATTTGCACTCAGAGACTGTCCCTTGAGAAAAGTTCAGGACTTAATGTTGGTTCTCTCTGTTTCTCTGCTCTCTAGGAAATGAGATGTTTACTCCTTTTTGTCCATAGGGTTTATACTGAGGAAAAGCATTCAGCTGTGAGCTGGGCATCTCTGAAGGTGTTTAGGGAGTGGTTGCGGGTTTGTTTGTTTCATTTTGGACTGCAACTAGAGATTTCCCAGTTCATGTTCTCACAGTTGCATGAAACACTGCTAATAACATTGAGCGTATCAGCCTGACCTGGCTCACACTGTTATAGCTGAGCAATAAAATGGACAAGAAGAGCAATGTATAACTAGTGGAAAAGTTAACTAGTGGGAAAGTAGTGCATAAATGTAGAAGAAAAAGACATAAATGAACATGTCCTTCATTTCACAGATAGACACCCGTGACATGGATGATCGGCTTAAAACTTGTTTAAGCGACCAGCACAGTTTGGATCAAGATGTGGTATGTTTCCTCACTGCTCCTTCAGACAAACAGACGAACTAACAAATTGAAAATTGCATCCTGTTCCCATTTTATTAGTTGCATAGTTCTTTTTGCAGTGGAAGTTATGAGGACACCATCAGACTTTCAGTCAACTTGCATCAGAACTGTCTTCAGTCCCAATCATGGCTTGGATGGGTTATCTTTTAGAATGTCCCATGTTATGTTATTTGCTGCCTATATTGAAAGATCCTTTGTTACTATTATATTACTTCAGCTGCAGAAAAATAACTACGTTATCACTGCCATGCCCATATATCTTTAATGATGTAAGGTAGATGGAGTGTGTGCTCCTTTTCTATTTTAACTTCAAAATAAGCATCTTCCACCACTCCAAATAACCTGAGATATGGACCCCTTCACATCATGACTATAGCATTATGGTTCCACTGTAGCTACCTTCCCAACATCCTATACAATCCTGGGATTGGCAGGACCTTTTGGATCCTTAACCAATGAGCTTCTCCGGAGCCTCTTAACCAAACTACAAAGCTAGAAGCACCTGCACACAGCGTCCTGATGTGTCCCACTGAACAGCAACGGATCAATCTGGAAACACCAGATTTTTAACACTGTTCTGGATGTAGGGATATTTTGAATCTTTCTGGATCCCACACTTGATCTTAATTGAAAGGCCAATAAGCTATCCTGTTACATTCTATCCAACTCCCTAAGATGTATAAATAAGGTTTATACCATTTGCTAAACGACTTCAGAACAAAATGTGACAAGAAAACTCTATGATAGGGTCGCCTTAGGGTAACCATAGATTGGAAATGAATTTAAGGCACACAGCAATTGCATCCAAAAAAGAGTTTTTGCATCCACAAAATCTCATGCAATAATCCAAACCAATAAATCTTAAAGGTGCTGCCACATTTCTTTTCCTTTTTTTATTCTTCCTCCCTTCCTCTTTTTTGTACAGTACACTATAATAATACTCTTTAAAAAAATTAAAAAAATTTGGGAATTCGTTTTGCCACCATTGAGAAGGAAATATATAGCACCTCATTATTTGGAAAAGTACTGTTAAATTTTTAATGGAGCCTCCGGTGGCCTAGGGGATAAAAGTCTTGTGACTTGAAGGTTGGGTTACTGACCTGAAGGCTGCCAGGTTCGAATCCCACCTGGGGAGAGCTCCCTCTATCAGCTCCAGCTCCATGCGGGGACATGAGAAAAGCCTTCCACAAGGATGGTAAAACATCAAAACATTTGGCCGTCCCCTGGGCAACGTCCTTGCAGACGGCCAATTCTCTCACTCCAGAAGCAACTCTGGTTGCTCCTGACACTAATTTTTTTAAAAAATGCAGGCTCTCCTTAGCAAGGGAACAACCTGCCTGAGTACACGTACAGGACAGGAATCATATGGGACATGCAGCTGTTGTAGAGGAATCCTGCCATTCATTTTCATTTCTTTTGAATTCTCCCAGCTTTTCGCCAGTTTGATAGCATACGAAGCTGCTGTGCAGTGGTTTGTTGAAACAGCACACACTCACCTCAATATTACTGGTAGATATGCGGTAGATGGTATTGAACAAGTTTGTTCTGTTCATCCAACAAACCCTTCAAACACTTGGACAATATGAAGTTTTGAGCCTTCCAGAGATTTGGGTTTATTTTTCAGTACTTACCATTGACCATTCTGGGTGGGATTGATAGAAGTTGTGTGACAAAACAGCTGTTGAAATAAAAGTTCCCCACTGCTTGCCTCAAATAATATAGCTGTCTTCTCATTTGACGAGTTCTCCAAATATTGATTAGGATATTTCTTGCCTACTTCAGTATTGAGATTCCCTACTAAGCAATTAATAAAGTTGAGAGCGATTCTCAGTGGTGCCAAACATGGGGAAGAAACTGATATTCATGTTTTTGTTTCTCTCTAGAAAGACATAGAGAAGAGGCTAAGCATGTTTCCTTCCCCAGAGGAAATGAGCAATATGGTGCGCTGGGAGGTTCTCGAGGATGTCCTTGTGAAAGGCAAGAGGAGCCCAACTCCTGTAAGTGGGGTGTCTTGGAGCTCATGGGGATGGCAGGGAACGATGTGTGAGAATATTTTTGTTTCATTGTTTGTTACTACTTCTCCACTATGGAGTTTATCCCATGTAGCTCACAATAAAGAGTAATGTATCCAATTGCATCACTAAAAGTGTGTATACGCACATGCGCATGTGTGTACATACAAACATTAGATAAGTGGTTTTCAACCTGTGGGTCCCAGGTGTTTTGACCTACAACTCCCAGAAATCCCAGCCAGTTTACCATCTGTTGGGTTTTCTGGAAATTGAAGGCTAAAACATCTGGGGACCCACAGGTTGAGAACCACTGCATTAGAACCATTAGAATCATGAAGTTGACTGTTGACCTTGGGCCCATCACTTTCTCTCAGACAGACATAGTTCACAGGGCTGTTGGGTGGATGTCAAAAAAGATGAAATACAGGGAGTCTTCCACATTTGTGGGTTAGACTTTTGCAGATTTGATTATACTGTTCTCTGTAGGTATCTCTAGGTCCTACAATGCGATGCAATGGTCAAATTCTACCAAAGTTGACTGCAGAATTATGCTGGAGTACCTAGAGAGGTGTTCTCTCAGGTTTAAAAAAGGGTTTTTTTAGTTAATGGGTTCTCCACTTTGTCAGGGTTTTTCCCCGCCTAACCTCAGCAAATGTACTTGGAAAAAAGGTGAAATATACATTAATAAAAATAAATATCGGAATGAAGTACATACATCCCTTTTCCTCTGGGATGTATGGAAATCATCATGAATATGTAACTAGTGGACTGTGATGCGCATTCTATCATCTAAGTGTTTCCAGAGTTTAAAAAATGGGACCAACACTGATAGTCAAGGTTCTTTTGGCTTCTAAGTACCATTAGAGACTACTTATCAGCCTCTTTATTTTATTGATGTGCTGCACATCTGGTTACAAAACTGAGAATAAAATACAGTGTTAAAATACAATGTGGTGATTAATGTACAATAAAAGCAGTAAATGCAGCTTGAAAAGGTGCATCTTAAAGATGCAGCCTTCTCTTCCAAGAGCGCAAATGTGAGGAAAAATCAGCAGAGGAGATTTTTTTTAAAAAAAAGTGTAACCGTATAAGATCTTAATTAACATGGTGGTCTCTCTCTTGGCACTGAAACGATGATAAGGTGTAAAGTGAGCATTGTGGGGAACACATTCCAAAGGTGCTTTGGAGCCACTGCATTGGGATTATGTGCTCTTGTGAGGGAAGAGGCTATGCTGATAGTAAAAGTGTGCTAGTAGGGTTTCCTGTATCAGGCAAGCTTTTGCTGAAGAGCCAGACTCAATGTACCAAGCAGCTACTGGGCATCAACAGTAATGGAGGGTGACATTGACATTCAGAGAAAGACAGAAGCTTAGTGAGGGAAGAAGAACAGTGTTTTCCCTGAAGGAGGATCTCTTAGAGAACAGCAGGGGCACCATAGCTAACACTAGAGATACTGCACATCTACTTCTGAAGATCCCTTTTTGTGAAAATTCTATGATGAGACAATCTGAAATGAAGTAAGAAATAGTTCCCGAAAACTAGTTGAAAGGCAGTTTCCAAGCCACAACAGAAGACTATTTGGTGCTGTGGCTAATGATACAACTGAACACAAGGCAAAAGGACATTTTGCTGATGAAGTGCTCAGAGACAGAAGGAAAGTCTGAATCTGCACAACGCACATTATAGGAAAATAGAATGTGAAGAGCATAGATCAGAAGAGACTAGACATTGTAAAACAAGACAGGGAAGCAGACATGTTGCAAGACAGGTGAGTGAACTAAAGTAGACAGGAATGGGGCATTTTGCGTACGATAATTCAACAGCTTCACACACATACAGGAAATGAAAATCTTAAGTGTGGTGGCATTAATAGTAAGAAGAGATGTAGCAAAAGCAATCAAGGGAAATAATGAAAAATCTAACTGAATAGTACTAATAAAACTTCAAGAAAAACCCATCAATGTAACCATAATCCAGATTAATGCTCCCACCTATAGAGCAGAAGAAGAGGAAATTGAAAGATTCAGTGCAACAGTCCAAGAGGTGTATATGTGTGTGTATATGTATATGTATATACATATATGCAAGCTTTGGTTAGCATAGGGAATGGTTAATACCCCTGTGGTGTTTGTTTTGCTCTCTGTGCCCCTGTTTAGAAAATTTCACTTGGATGTTTGTAACTTGGGGACTGCCTGTATATGAAAATTGCCTGATGGTCAATATAGAAATCAAATGGAGTACATAATTGGACACAGAAGATGGAAAAACTGCATTCTGTCTCCAAAAAAAAAAAAAAAAAGACCAGGAGAGTAGATTATGACACAGTCCATAAACTGCTAATACCAAAAATTAGAGTAAAACAAAAGAACTCTAAATCAACCATCCAGGCAAAATGCAACCTGAAGAACATCCCCTAAACTGTGTCAATGATGTCTGTATTTTCTACATAATTTTTGTAATGTTTGCATTTTTATTAGAAAATATCTATTGTGAAATTTAGAAAAAAAGGAAAAAATCAAGAGATGCTTCAATTTGCATAGTCATTTGGATTAATCTCCAGACATTCTGAGATATGTGTGCATATGCCTTCAAGTTTCCTGTCAATTTAGGGCAACTTCATTAATTTCATTGGTTTTTCTTACCCAAGGAATATTCAAGAGGTGGTTTGCTCTGAATGAGGCAGTCAGCATTCCACATGAGAGGCCTGCGACAAGGTGTAACTGGCATAAGATTATATATTAGTATGGAATGTTTACCTCTTATTCCCCTTGTATCTCACCCCTTTTCCTGCAAATTAAGCCTACTTAATTTCCTGTAACTCAACTCATTTCTCTTCTGTTTATTTCTAGGAGACAAGTCCAGTCTTGCATTCTCCAACTGGCTCCACCTCCCCTCCAGATGGCAGAGCCCCTGGATCTCCAGGATCGCAGCCTGGGGCCCAGAAAAGAGAAGGAACACCAGGCGCACAAGCCCCAGGAGCCCCAAGAGGAGCAGGTGCCCCTGGAGCCCATCCTGGAGCCCAGCCAGGCATTGCTGGGGCCCAACCAGGAGCTGCTTATCCTGGGGGCCAACCAGGAGCAGTTCCTGGGGCTCAGCCAGGCTACGTGGGAGCACCGGGGGCCCACGCAGTTTATCCTGGAGGTCAGCCTGTAGGTCCAGGAGCACAGGCAGCATTTACTGGAGGTCAGCTAGCAGGTCCTGGGGCTCAGCCTGGGGCCTATCCAGGAGTACCTGGAGCCCAAGCACCTTATCCTGAGGCTCAGCCTGGGGCCTATCCAGGAGTACCTGGAGCCCAAGCACCTTATCCTGGGGCTCAGCCTGGGGCCTATCCAGGAGTACCTGGAGCCCAAGCACCTTATCCTGGGGCTCAGCCTGGGGCCTATCCAGGAGTACCTGGAGCCCAAGCACCTTATCCTGAGGCTCAGCCTGGGGCCTATCCAGGAGTACCTGGAGCCCAAGCACCTTATCCTGGGGCTCAGCCTGGGGCCTATCCAGGAGTACCTGGAGCCCAAGCACCTTATCCTGAGGCTCAGCCTGGGGCCTATCCAGGAGTACCTGGAGCCCAAGCACCTTATCCTGGGGCTCAGCCTGGGGCCTATCCAGGAGTACCTGGAGCCCAAGCACCTTATCCTGGGGCACAGCCTGGAGTTCTCGGGGCTCAGCCTGGTGCCCCTGGTGCCCAGCCTGGTGCCCCTGGGGCTCAACCTGGAGCTCCTGGGGCTCAGCCTGGGGCTCCTGGAGCCCAACCAGTCTACCCAGGAGCTCCTGGAACCTATCCTGGGGCACCCGGAGCCTATCCGGGAGCTCCAGGAAGCTATGTGGTTTATCCCGGGCCACCTGGAACCTATCCTGGAGCTCCAGGTGGACAAGCAGCCTATCCTGGGGCACCTGGAGCTCAAGCACTATATCCTGGAGCACCTGAAGCTTATCCTGGTGCCCAGCCTGGAGTTCCTGGAGCTCAAGCAGCTTATCCTGGGGCACCTGGGGCTCAAGGAGCTTACCCTGGGGCACCTGGAGCCCAAGCAGCTTATCCTGGGGCACCTGGAGCCCAAGCAGCTTATCCTGGGGCACCTGGGGCCCATGCAGCCTATCCAGGGCCCCTGGGAGCAGACGCTGCCTATCCTGGAGGTCCTGGGGTTCAGCCTGGAGAACCTGGAGTAGGGCCCGCCTATCCTGGAAGTCCTTCGACTGTGCAAGGTGCTCCTGGAACCCAAGCCGCTTATCCTGTGGCTGATGCTGGAGTTCCTGGGGCACTCGTCCCTCCTGTTTTTTATCCTCCTGGATATCAGCCTGGTGAAGCTGGAATATCACCTGCAGGAGGTCAGCTTGCTGTGCCTCCAGGACCCACTCTTGGTGTTACTCCCCCAACATCTCCGTTATTGCCTTCCCTAACCCCTGTGCAGTACGCTGAGTCTCCCTCCTCGGGGTCCTCTTTGGCCCCAGCCCGCTATGCTGAGACAGTGGATGCCTTGCGTGCCCTTGCACAACTGACAGAACTATATTATGCTCTGAGGGACCAGATCAACATGTTGGATCAGTACAAGTGTGGCCATGCAGATCTCCGCAGGCTGCAAGATTTTCTCACCGATGCAGGTAGGACTTGCGGGTGTACAAGCAGGGCTTGAAAATGATTGCTTTTTGTTTTTGGAGATCAGTCATTTAAAACATATTTTCCACTATCCTTCATTCTAGCGGTTAGGGAATCTGAACTGTTAAGCTCCAAAATAACCCTCAGTTAGTATAATTCCACCAAAATATAGAAGAGTACCAGGAGTAAACTCCATAAGCAGCAGAAACTTAACATGTTGTGAACAGGAATAACCTTTTAATCTTTAGAATGGCTAAGGATTACAGAGACAATCTTTAGGTTCAAGAGATTTATTAAAGTAAAAAAAATGTTATTGATACAAAAGTCTTGGAACTGACTAACTTATTAAATTTCATCTTCTAAAAGAGATGGAAGGTAACAAAAAAAAAGTCAATGCAGCTACATTTTGCCTAAGGAGAGGCAAAATGCGTCCTCACAGGGAAAAGAAAGCAGAAGGACGTAACAATGGAGACCAGACAATTTAAACTTAGAAGGAAGTTCCCTCACAGAATTCCATTGCTATGTCATCAAAAAGGGGAGGAAGCAGTGGCTAGTAATAAAGATAAAGCCAAGCCCTTTAAGAAACACGCACAGGAATATGGGAAAAGGAATCCCTGGGCTTGGCCCTGTCTAGCCTAGCTCCTAGAAACTTGATGAAACAAAGACCTGGGCAGTCCAGGGAGGAAACCCAACACTGGCCTCTTCCAGATTGGTCTAAAGTTCATGCTCTCTTGATATACTGTATTTCATCACATAATAGTCTGAGGTTTTCCCCTTCTTTGTAAAAAAAAAGGGAGGTGAGACTATTATGCAATGGCGACTATTTTATAGTGATAAAGCTCCCTTTGAGACCCTTTTTACTGTATAGTAGTGCCTTTAAGAGTGCAGCTGCACCCTCAATGTATAGTACAGAGGGGATAGGCGGGCAGGTGAACTTACTCTCCTGCCCATTTGCCCTCTTTCCTTGGTGCTGCACCAAGGGCAGTTGGGCCCTTAATTCTCTCACCCAGACAAGTGAACTCAGGGTGCAACTAATACACAGAGAAGAGCAATTTTGCCTTCCCCAAAGAAGGTGTGATTATTGTGCGATGGCAACTATTATGTGATGAAATATGGATAGTTGTTTGGGTATTGCTATATTTCAGAGCTTTCCAAATATTTCATTTTGGTGATACACTTTTTAGACATGCATCATTTTGTGACACAGTAACTCAGTTTTCCTAGAAAATCGAAAGTTAAAACAAACCATTATAAGAGATACGGATACATACCTAAATTATTATAACAAAATGTATGGAGACACAACATATCTCATGAAAATCTTTCATTTATATTTTTTAAAATATATGATTTATTATTTATTTCACAGACACAGAGGTTTCTCATTATGTTTGCATGACACTCCTACACACTGCAGCCAACACACTAGTATGTCATGACACACAGTTTTGGAAAGCTCTGCTGTATTTTGTGCCTTGTTGTCACATCTGCATCCCCTTACCCCATCATTTTAGGAAACATTTGTACCAAATTCCTACACTTTCACTGTAGATCCTCCTGAAGGTTTTCTAAAGCTGGGGCAAAATTTTCTGGGACTCCGGACAGACCTCAATCAGGACTTTGTACATTCAGTGGGAAGGGAAAGGAGTGTCATGGTATAAGGAATGGCTGGCTGGAAACCTGAACAGGAGGATGCCATTTACCATGTTTTTTTGCATGTCCTACCTGGATATACTAAGTGTAAGCCTGGTCTATTGATAAGTCTCTTTCCTTTATCTTGGCTAGTTTATAGGAATATTGCCATAGTACCACCTGACCTTCCAGAAAAGCTTGCTACAATCAAGGCCATGGAAGAAGAGATGAAAACAGAGAAAGAGAAGGTGAGGTTGGAGCAGTATGCTCACTAGTTGGCTACAGTCAGCTTTCTCAGAGGTGATTTGATCAACTCCATAGGTACTATGTGGAACCCATTCTTACATTTCTCTAAGCTATTTCTAATGGCGAAATATTTGTTTGCTTTGCTACAAATTTCAGTGATTCCCAGATTCATTTTTTACATTCACTCCTGTATTTATATTTACATTCATTTCCTTTCTGACCAAGCTATTGCATCCAAAAAGCCCCTTCGAGCAAAGTTCCAACAAATCTTGGTCCTTTCGTTCTACCTACCTCTGCCCTCCCAACATCCCCCATTTCTTAATTCCTTTCCCCATATATTTCCTCCATTCCTTTTAGGGTTAGTGAACGTTTTTGCAGAAGAGCCATTAGGTTCATCACAGATTTATTCCTAGAGATCAAGACGCTGTGTGCTACTATGGATGAACAGTTTGAATTGATGTAAATTCAAAGTACAGGCAGCCCTGAGTTACAAACATCCGACTTATAAATGAACGGGGATGAGACAACAGGAAGTGAGAGAAATCTACCCATGGGAAAGGAAATTCACTCCTGTAGGGGTCGTCATGGGGAAAAGGTGTCTCCACTGAAGCTTTCTCATCAATCCTCATTTCCACAACAAGGCAAAATTTTCAAAATCCAATTCTCACAGGAACCGAAAGTGAGATGAAATCTTCTGAATATGGGCACAGGCTGCAAAACAAACACCATGGGGGTGTTAACCCTTCCCTATGCTATCCAAAGCTTTCTATCTTTCTATCTATCTATCTATCTATCTATCTATCTATCTATCTATCTATCTATCTATTTACAGTATCTATATGAGAGTTACACTTTAAAAGCGTACCTGTTCCAACTTACATACAAATTCAACTTGAAAACAAACCTACAGAACCTATCATGTTTGTAACCTGTGGACTGCCTGTATTGGTCTGGAAGTGGTGAGGATGATTGGAAGAACAAAATCTTGGGCAAATGGCTAGGGACCGATACAATCCAACCACATTTTGAAGGGCTCGAGATTCTTATTCCTATTTCAGAGCCAAGTTCAACTCTAGACTGTTATACATAAAAGTAGAGATAAAATCTCAGGTAACGAAGCATATATGATTCAGGGCATTATTTGTTTAACAGAAAATTTGGTACAGAGGTGAAAATGATGTGGAAAGTACAGAGAAAGGTTCCCAAACCACAAAAAAGAGGATCAGGTCAACATGCTGCAGTAAACCTTTTAGTCTAAAATAGCAATATGCGTTAAATGAAACAACTTGGCTGAATAAGCATTTGCTTAAGTAAATGAAACATTTGAACCTTGAACACATCCAGGGATGACTTTCTTTCACCAGTCTCCACTTTTCTTACGATTTCCATTTTGATGGTCAAACTTACAGATCTGTGGCTTTTTAAAGCAGGCTTAGATGTAGCTGGCAAGGCAGGCTTGTCTCCTTCCTCTCTGTTTTGCAGTTGTTGTGCTCAATCAGTGATTCTGTAGGTACCTGCTGTTACCTTGCCTACTGCAGCTATTGCTAGGTATCAAATGTATCTGCATTACATAGGATTGGCTTGAGTAGAATCCTGTTCTTTCCCAATTCAAGCTTTCTTGCTTTATTTGCTGCAGACATGCTACTGCAATCCAACATTGGAAATCTGTGTTGATTTAACCCTCCTTAACCATCCTCCCAATGCTGATGCTGCTAAAAGACTTCCAGCTAGACAGAGAGAAAAAGAAAATAATGGCTGGACAGGTGCAAAAAGAATTTTTAAGGAGTCTTTTTTGTTAGAGGCATTGTTAAATGAGGCATGCCTGTTGTACTCAGGATGTCCTATTTCAAAGAAAATAGACAGTATCTGTAAGAAGTTGGTATGGGCTTCTTTTCTTCTAAGGCAGTGGTTCTCAACCTATGGGTCCCCAGATGTTTTGGCCTTCATCTCCCAGAAATCCTAACAGCTGTTAAACTGGCTGGGATTTCTGAGAGTTGTAGGCTAAAATACCTGGGGACCCACAGGTTGAGAACCATTGTTCTAAGGAATTCGGTTTTTTTAAAAGTTCTTTCACCAAAGGTAATCATGCATTTTAGTTTTCCCCCAATTATGTTTGTAGTTAAGGAAGATTGAAAGTGTACTTGAAGGAGAATTGACAGGACCTGAAACAGAAGAGAAGATGGAGGGAGCTGGTCATATCAACATGCAGATAGGCTATCTCAGGTAAACAAAACAACATGAGCCACAAGACTAGAGAACGCCACTGATTGGCAAACCCCACATACCTTTAGATTTAAGGTTGGTACATAGATGGTTGTTTTTGATGTGGCCGGCCACATCAAAAACAACACTGCATGTACTTTGTATGGAATTCTTATGTTTCCGCAATCAAGACATTGCAAAACTGTAGAGATAATGGCTGCATTACATGGCAGTTATAACTTTATGAAATATAATGTCTCTTCTTTTGCTGTATAACTGAACATTTAGCTGTGTGTTCAGGTGTGTACACTCCACAAAACAGTACCAATAACCAAACACAAGCCACAGTTTGGCTGTAGACAAGGGTTGGCTCACACATGAATCTAGGCATCGACCAGCTTATCTATGGATCGATGAACCCAATAATCCAGCTTGGTGCCAGATCTCTAGGGATATCACAAGAGGCACCTCCTTGGTCACCCCAGGTGTGGTCTCTCTACCACCATCAGGTGTGTGGCAAGTGTTTGCTCCCTGCTGGGCAAGACCACTCCTACCACACACCCTAGTCCCCTGATGGGACTCTCTACACCACCAATGCCTAGCATACACTAGTGCCCAACTGCCCCCACAAAGCTGTGATGGAATAATATACAGTGAACACTAAAATATAAGGAAGATGGGTGGGATAAAGTTTGGAGTGAACTGGCTAGGAGCTCACTTGAAGTCTTCTAAAAACACCCAACTGGAGTGAAAACAGCATCCAGACCAATCTGACTGGGTGGGTGGATAGTCTGTCAGCCAATGGATCTGCAGCAGGCAGCTAAAAACCCATTGTCTGGCAACAGCCCTACCATTCACATTTGTCCCATGAATAAAATTTCCCTTCCCTATTATAAGGACTTTCATCCAAATAGCAAAATGTCTGCACAAAGAAGGGAGTAGGTTATGAAGGCAGCCCAAGATTAAAACTGAGGCCTGTCTCAAGTGAGTACTGGAGAACCTTTTCTAGTGAGAGAAAGTCTGGAGTGGCTTAGGGATGCTTTTTTCCTAGTTATACATCCCTCCTATATAGCAGTGGTTCTCGACCTTCCTAATGCCACGACCCCATAATACATTTCCTCAAGTTGTGCTGAACCCCAACCATAAAATTATTTTTGTTGCTACTTCATAACTGTAATTTTGCTGTTGTTATGAATTGTAATGTAAATATCTGATCTGTAGGATGTATTTTCATTCACTGGACCAAATTTGGTGCAAACACCCGATACACCCAAATTTGAATACTGGTGGGGTTGAGGGGGAGTTGATTTTGTCATTTGGGAGTTATAGTTGCTGGGATTTATAGTTAACTTACAATCAAAGAGCCCCTTGAACCCCACCAACTATAGAATTGGGCTAAACTTCCCACACAGAACCCCCATGACCAACAGGAAGTACTGGAGGGATTTGGGAGGAATTGACAGTGATTTAGGGAAGATGTAGTTCACCTACCTCTAGAAAGCACTGTGAATTAATATGTTTTCTAACCCTTTGGCAACTCCTCTGACACTCCTTCGTGACCCCCCCCCCCCCGGGTCCTGACCCCCAGGTTGGGAAACACTGCTATACAGGGACTCAAAATACATGATACTGGAAGATTTCTGGATGCCATGTGAGAAGCTCAGGCACATGGGGCAAGTCCTCTACTTTCCCTAAGAAGCAAACATATACACATATGCATACAAAAAAAGACAACTCACCACCCACAGTACAATATCTCTGCCTCCCACCCCCTTGACTTCCGTCACATTTAATTTAACCCTCTGTATTTCTAGCTCAATAAATTCCTCTTGTTTTTATTTCTTAAGGTCTCTTGTCACATATGCTAAGTCCAGCTTCCAGTTAACCCTTCCCTATGCTGTTCAAAGTTTGCATGCATGCAATATATGGAATAACACTTAAAATGTACCCTCACAAACCAATTTAACTTAAGAACAAACCTACAGAACCTATCTTGTTCATAAATTAGGGGCTGCCTATATATAGTTCTAGAGTTCCCATGACCAAGAACCCTGTTTAGATTAGGTTTTCACTCATAGAAGCTTTGTAACCATATTCAGCCTTTAAATGGGGTTTCTAATTTCAAAATTAGAAAATACAACCTTTTCCAGATAGTTGTGTTCAATGTATAAATGTTTTATCCAGGTTGGTGCAGGATCTTGTAGGTATTTGGTCTTCCGCACATAATCATGCCATATCTGGAGAAAGTAACTGAAAGTTGAATTTCTGGAATCATTTCATAGACCTTTGTGGGATTTTGCATTGCCATGAGCCAAGTTGCTCAACAAATAAGGCTAAGCGAACAATTAGTTAAAATAGGGGATCCCTGGGAAACTGGGCCAAGAAGCTTGACTGGCATTTGGTGTGGATCAGTATTTCAGTAAGCTTCCTCCAGAACTGCATCTGGGGTATATGTGTATGTGGTGGTTTTCTCAATGGACAATTAATATACTACAGGATTGCTTTTGTTTTCCTATTTGGCAATGTATGGTCCTTCTCTGTTGTTGGCTTTGTGGCACAGAGCAACAGTGCAAGACATAGAGAAAGAACTCAAAGAGCTGAGAAACAAGCAAGAAGCAGGGAAACAGTCGCTGGAGCAGTCAGTGGCCGAAAATGCCGTTTACCTCCAGGAACAGGTCAGCAAGTCAAATCAGGATAAGAAATAGTAATGTGGTTTCCCTTGGCTGTGGGGCCTCAGTAGGTGCTCTGAACCAGACTTCCAGATCTCATTGCAGACTGCTTATTATGTGTGGGGTGTGGAAGATTCTCGTCTAAGATGTGTTTGCCCCACACATTTTCTCAGTAGCGTACATCACAGTGAACATTGGTGCTTTCTGTAGGTATTGATGTAACATATGTATGAGCAACCTGTGGTCCTCCAGAAATTGCTAGACTACATCTCTCATCTGCCCTGGCAACATAGCCAATGGTGAAGAATGATCAGAGTGGAAATCCAATAATGTTTGGAGAACAACATGTTGTTCAGCCTTGATTTATGATTTAAAAACTAAAAGCAAATCAATTCTTCCAGAATGGATTTGAGTTGGTGAGTGTGATGTGGCTTCCCTTGGCTGTGAGTTAGAATAACAATTCTATTGCAACAGCAACACACAATTCTATTGCAACAGCAACACAGCCTTTAAAAATCACCCCAGTGAAGTCATATTGTCATACCTAAGCTGCCAGAGATATCACCTCACTTTGCCTAATGATAAGGCTTCTGTAGGCAGAACTAGATAAGACACTACAGTTGATGTTACATTTGTATGTGCTTTGTTTTTGCTGTTAATAGTGGCTGCAAGGAGGGATGGTTTTAATCAGGTCAGTAGTTCACAATGAAGGATAAATTCTGTATAGTCCTGACCCCACAAAAATGGCATTCTGAAGATGCTGTTTGCTCTATTGACCATGGGGTAGGAAGAAATGTCTTGGTGTCCTTCTGTAACTAATAGCAGTTTTAGTGATATTTGGCATGAGACACATTATGTTGCCTTTGGCCCTGATAACTTATTAGCTATTGCTTTTTACATCTTTTCAATCTACATGCTACTCACATAAAATAAGACTACTTAATCAATGAGATTTACATAATCCTGGTTTTACCATTTATAAGTTGATGCAGTGGGTCTGCTTTAACTAAGCCTAGCAATATCTATATATATAAATGAGTGATGGCATCACGGCGACCCACAAAACAACAAAACTACAGGCCCCCCAACCTCGAAATTTGACAATACAACCCATCATCCATGCCTCTAGGTTGATACAACAAAAAGAGAAGAAAAATAAAGTCCTACTTAGAGGGAGAGCAATAATTGTTTTTATCCAATTGCTGCCACTTAGAAGGCTAAGCTCCGCCCACTTGGTCTCCTAGCAACCCACTCAGCCCAGTGTTAATAAAAGAATAAAAAATAAAATAAATACAAATAATACAATAAAAATAATTAAAAACACTAAAAAATTAAAACAATAAAATACTATAACAAAACAATTACAAATAATACAACAAAATAATAAAATATAATAAATTGTGATGACCCATGGGCCTTGTAGTCCTGCTCATGACATTGTGATGCCTGATGAAGAAGAAAACTTGGGTTTTTTACCTTCCCAGTCAGAACTGGATTCTTCCCAGACAGATTCTTCCCAGCCAGATCTGGGAACCTTGCACCTGCAAGAGGGTTATGTTCCAGAAGTATGTCAAACAAACACTGAGGCTACTTCTCCTGTGTTTTCTCGCCATGAGTTTTGTAAACAACAGAGAGGTTTGGAAGCGGCCTCGCGCAGGAGTGCTAGAATAATTGCTAAGAATTTGCCAATTAAGCCTGCTTTCCATGAGAATCTTTAAGGAGTCAAACATCTGGTCTCAGAGATTAGCTTTCGTTTCTGGTTCCCAGAGAACTGCTCTCGGCGGGAAAGTTAGACTCTATATAGGTGTTTTACCCGCGGAGTAACTTTGCGGAGTCAATTCGTCAGCCTCCGGAGCGAGTTGTGTCTGAACAGCGCGCTCCGCTTCAAACCTCGTTCCTGCTCAAGCCTTGTCCTTGTTTCCAGCCTTCGCTCCTGTTTCCCAGCCTTTGTTTACCTACGGACCTTGCCTTGTTTCCCAGGACTAAACCTTGCCTTGTTTCACGGATTTTACCAAGTTATTCCACGGACCTTGTTCTTGTTCCTCGTTACCTTGTTCCACGATTCAAGCCTTGTTTCAAGTATCAAGTTATTCCTAGCCTTGCTCAAGTTCATGGACTAAAGGACCTTGTCATCTCCCCTCACTTTGCCTGGCAAAGTGAGTGTTTCGGTTGTTGGATTACAACTTTGGACCTTAATATTTCATATTGGACATTGTTTCTTTGGACTAATTTTGACCTTTCCTGAAAGGTCTGCTTCTGGACTAACTTTTACATTTGCTTTTATTAACTTTATATATTTCCTTAATAAAGATATTAGATAGAATCTGGCCTCTGCGTATGGTTATTGGTGCTCTGTAGCCTGGGTCGTGACAGTTTGACTCCGCCACCCATAAGCACCAATTAACCAAGGCCAGAATGTCTACCGGAACCGTGCCGGGTGGGCAGCCGCTTACCTACACCATCGACAAGGATGAGGTGGACCGAATCCGTGATAAGCTCAATGCACAGGATGGGGAAATAAAGGGTTTGAAGGAACGCGGAATCCGTCTTCCGGCCATGGCGTTGCCAACCAAGTTTACTGGAGAAGCTTCTAAGGTTCATGTTTTCCGTCGCCAATGCCAAGCTTATCTAGAGGCCCGTGATGCCGAGTTTCCCCAGGAAGACATCAAGGTGGCGTGGATTTACAGTCTCCTAGACGGGCCAGCGGCTAACTGGGCGACGGCTCTGTTCGACCAAGCCTCCCCACATCTAAGGTCAGCGCAACATTTCTTGGACCACCTTAAGGCGACCTGGGGAATCGAGGACAATTTGGAGGCAGCCGGGCACAAACTCCGCCGCCTCTTCCAAGGAGACAGACCCATGTCTCAGTACATAGCCGAGTTCCGAGTGCTGGCCCACAACACCGGCTGGAACGATGTTGCCCTCAGAGGACAATTTCGGGAGGGTCTCAACATTGAAATGCTGGAGGAAATCTCCAAGGTGGATCCTCCCCAAACGCTTGAAGCACTCATCGATCAATGTTTACGGGCTGAAGTCATGATTGCCAACAGGAAACAGTGGGTACGAGGCCAGAGCGGTAGAGCTGGGGCAAAACCCCCCGCTCCCGCCAGCGTTCAGCCGCGTCCAGTGTGGAGACCCCCACCACCATCCCCATACCCTAGAGGGAGCGAGGAGGCGCCGATGCAGTTGGGCAATGTGCGTCCCAGATTAGATGCCGCCGAGAAGGCCCGCCGCCAACGCCTAAATCTCTGTTGGTATTGCGGGAATGGGGGCCACTTCGCCAGAGAGTGCCCAGCCAAAGGGAAGCCCGCCGCCCGTCTTGCGGCGGCGTCCTCCACGGAGACGAAGGCGTCTGAGGCGGCTGGCACACAGCCGGCGGGGGAAGCCAACGACCGGGCGTAGAGAGGCTCGCCAACCCGGTCAAGAAACCCATTCAAGAGCCGCCAACCGGGGTCCTGTTCCTTCTAGTGGTCACCTTATGGTCAGCAAAAAAGGGACCCGTCATGATCCACGCCATGATAGACTCAGGAGCTACCAACAATTTCATTGATAGAGAGTATGCCGACTCTCTGGGATTACAATATCATGACTTCAAGAATGCCCGTGTGGTGCAAGCCATCGATGGCCGCCCTCTCAAGACGGGCCCCGTAAGCCAGTGGTCGGAACCCACCAGGATGTGGATAAGGGAACATATGGAAGAGATTTCCTTCTTTGTTACTGAGGTTCCCCATTTCCCTGTGATTTTGGGGATTCCATGGCTGACACTTCACGACCCAAGCATCTCCTGGTCCAACAGAGAACTGCAGTTTGCTTCAAAGTACTGCCAAAACCATTGCCTCGTAGCCAAGGTCTGCCATGCCACAGACACCGAGCCCATTATCACCTTGCCAAAGAAGTACTCCGAGTATTGGGATGTATTCAATGAAAAAGAAGCCGAAAAATTACCCCCACATAGACCTTATGACTGTGCCATTGACTTGGTGGAGGGGGCCCCGATCCCGCGAGGGCATCTCTACTCCCTGACTGAACCAGAGCAAGAAGCTCTCAGGGAATTCATAGAGACAAACCTTCGCAAGGGATTCATCAGACCCTCTCAATCCCCAGCCGCCTCCCCAGTGATGTTTGTGAAGAAGAAGTCAGGGGAATTACGCTTGGTGGTGGACTACAGAGCATTGAACAATATCACTAAGCGGAACAGCTATCCCCTGCCCTTAATCTCGGATCTACTAGACCGACTTCGAGGAGCCAAGGTCTACACCAAGCTGGACCTACGGGGGGCTTATAATCTAGTTCGCATCAGAGAAGGGGACGAGTGGAAGACCGCCTTCCAGACTAAATTCGGATTATTCGAGTCCCGAGTTATGAATTATGGTTTATGCGGAGCTCCCGCAACGTTCCAGCATTTTGTCAATGACATTTTTCAGGACTATCTAGATCGGTTCTTGATCATCTACCTGGACGATTTTTTGGTGTTTTCTAGATCACAATCAGAACATGAGAACCACGTTAAAATGGTGTTACAACGATTGCGGGATCATGGACTTTATGCCAAGCTGGAAAAATGCGCTTTTGATCTACAAGAGGTAGATTTCCTGGGGTACCGCATCTCGCCTCTAGGGCTCTCCATGGACCCGGCAAAAGTTTCAGCAGTATTGGAATGGCGGGCGCCAACCAACAAGAAAGAGGTGCAGCGATTCTTGGGGTTCGCGAACTATTACCGCAAGTTCATTCCAGATTTTGCCCGCTGGTCTGACCCAATCACCAGCTGCATCCGTGGGAAACAGCCCTTCCGCTGGACTGATCAAGCAGAGAAAGGGTTCCAGCAACTAAAGAAATTATTCACATCCCAGCCAATCCTTCAGCATCCAGATCCTGAAACCCTTTTTGTGGTGCAAGCGGACGCCTCTGATGTGGCAATTGGGGCTGTGCTCCTACAACCGGTGGGAGATCACCTTCATCCTTGTGCCTATTATTCTCGTCAACTAACCGCACCAGAGAGGAACTATACCATTTGGGAAAAAGAACTATTAGCCATAAAGGCAGCTTTTGAAACTTGGAGACATTGGCTAGAAGGGGCCAAATTTCCCATTGAAGTCCACACTGATCATCGGAATCTAGAACATCTAAGAACTGCCCGCAAGCTAAATCAGAGGCAGCAACGTTGGGCTTTATTCTTTGAACGTTTCAACTTCCAGATTCATTATGTGACCCCAGCCCAAACCAAGCAAGCAGACGCCCTGTCACGTAAACCGGAATACGCTGCAGGACGCAAGGAGACCTTTGAATCCCAACTACTACAACCCGAGAACTTTGCCACGCTCACAGTGGGGAACACCAAATCCACTCCCATTGATTCAACTCCCTCTACTCCAGGACCCATCTGTGCTCAAGAAATCAGGGCTAGTCAGCAAGCAGATGCCTGGGCGCAGGACCAACTTCGTCAAGGTCTGCATTTTCCCTTTTCGCTTAAAGATGGACTGCTTTGCTATAGAAATCATGTTTATATCCCACCCGGACCGGGCAGGGAAAAAGCACTTCGTCTGTGTCATGACTGCAAACCAGCAGGGCATTTCGGACTATTTAAAACCATGCATTTGATCCTAAGAGATTTCTGGTGGCCCAAGATCCGCAAAGATGTGGAAAAATATGTCAACACCTGCCCAGTATGCCAGCGCTCCAAGATAAGAAGGGAGAAGCCCTCAGGGCTTCTACACCCCCTTCCTACCCCATCTCGCCCATGGGAAATAATTTCTGCGGATTTTATCACTGACTTACCACCTTCCTGTGGATTCACCACGATCCTAGTGGTGGTGGACCTTTTCACCAAGTTAGCCCATTTCATTCCCTGTGAAGGCCTTCCCACGGCCCAAGAGACTGCAGATTTATTCCTCCAACATGTTTTCAGACTACATGGATTGCCCAAGAGTTTGGTCACAGACCGTGGATCCCAATTCACCTCTCGTTTCTGGAAGGCACTACAAAAACTATTGGGCATAGACTCTCGTTTATCTTCAGCTCATCATCCCCAAACGGATGGGCAAACGGAGCGCACCAATGCCACTTTGGAACAGTACCTTCGCTGTTATGTAAACTACCAACAGGACAATTGGGCTTCTCTGTTACCACTGTCGGAGTTTGCCTACAACAATGGAGTCCAGGCTTCTACAAAAGAAACGCCGTTCTTTGCAAACTACGGCTTCCATCCACGTTTCTTTCCCCCTGTCATTGAAACTTCAGAAGTTCCCGCAGCAGAAGATTGGCTGCAGGAACTCACAGCGGTGCAACAACTTTTGCTCCAGCAACTGGAACAAGCCAAGGAGGACTATAAACGTCACGCGGACAAACATCGCCAGCCGGGCCCCGAAATCAAGGTAGGAGATCGGGTTTTTCTGTCCACTCGCTTTTTGCCCTCCCATCGCCCTTGCCGGAAGTTAGATGCCCGTTTCATTGGTCCCTATCCAGTGGTGGCGCAATTAAACCCCGTGACTTTCAAACTCCAACTTCCGCGTTCAATGCGCATTCACCCAGTGTTTCACCGCTCCCTGCTCCTTCCGGCGGATGGTGTGCGGCCAGATGTAGACCGGCCGGCCCCCGTCCCTATTTTGGTGGATGGGGAGGACGAGTTCGAGGTTCAGGACATTTTGGATTCTCGCTTTCACCGCCGCCGCCTGCAATATCTCATTGACTGGGTGGGTTTTGGCCCTGAGGAACGCTCTTGGGAAGACGCCTCCACAGTCCATGCTCCTGATCTAACCCGTCGCTTTCATCAGACCTATCCCGCCAAGCCACGACCTCGCGCCTCGGGGAGAGAGTCCCAGTTTGGGAGGGGGCTTGAGGAGGGGGATAGTGTGATGACCCATGGGCCTTGTAGTCCTGCTCATGACATTGTGATGCCTGATGAAGAAGAAAACTTGGGTTTTTTACCTTCCCAGTCAGAACTGGATTCTTCCCAGACAGATTCTTCCCAGCCAGATCTGGGAACCTTGCACCTGCAAGAGGGTTATGTTCCAGAAGTATGTCAAACAAACACTGAGGCTACTTCTCCTGTGTTTTCTCGCCATGAGTTTTGTAAACAACAAAGAGGTTTGGAAGCGGCCTCGCGCAGGAGTGCTAGAATAATTGCTAAGAATTTGCCATTTAAGCCTGCTTTCCATGAGAATCTTTAAGGAGTCAAACATCTGGTCTCAGAGATTAGCTTTCGTTTCTGGTTCCCAGAGAACTGCTCTCGGCGGGAAAGTTAGACTCTATATAGGTGTTTTACCCGCGGAGTAACTTTGCGGAGTCAATTCGTCAGCCTCCGGAGCGAGTTGTGTCTGAACAGCGCGCTCCGCTTCAAACCTCGTTCCTGCTCAAGCCTTGTCCTTGTTTCCAGCCTTCGCTCCTGTTTCCCAGCCTTTGTTTACCTACGGACCTTGCCTTGTTTCCCAGGACTAAACCTTGCCTTGTTTCACGGATTTTACCAAGTTATTCCACGGACCTTGTTCTTGTTCCTCGTTATCTTGTTCCACGATTCAAGCCTTGTTTCAAGTATCAAGTTATTCCTAGCCTTGCTCAAGTTCATGGACTAAAGGACCTTGTCATCTCCCCTCACTTTGCCTGGCAAAGTGAGTGTTTCGGTTGTTGGATTACAACTTTGGACCTTAATATTTCATATTGGACATTGTTTCTTTGGACTAATTTTGACCTTTCCTGAAAGGTCTGCTTCTGGACTAACTTTTACATTTGCTTTTATTAACTTTATATATTTCCTTAATAAAGATATTAGATAGAATCTGGCCTCTGCGTATGGTTATTGGTGCTCTGTAGCCTGGGTCGTGACATAAATAAAAAAGATAAGTTACAATAAAATTAATTAAAAAAATACAAATAACGTCAAATAAAAATTCCACAACAACTTTTAACCAATACCATCACCACTTTGCCACAGCAACGCGTGGCTGGGCACAGCTAGTAGGTTTATATATGATGAAACAACTGAGATTCTCAGTATTACATCCATGTTGTATGTTTTTCCATACAACGTTTCTCCAATTAGACATATTGAGATTCTGTCTGCCTTTCAATCAAGTGGACAGCTGAGATATACAATCTCAAGAGCAAAAGCAGGCTGATTCTACTGCTGACATTTCAGACCTTCAAAAAGTGCCTTTTTAAAAATTACAACTTTACAAACCTTCTTGCCAATGCACATACTGGTTAAGGGGTTTGGGGAGTTCTAGTCTAGAAAAAATGCTTTTCTGGGTTCTTTAGAAGTAAGAGAACCTTGGTCTGTCCCAGCTGCTAAAGTCAATCTTTGACTTATCCCCCTTGCTCGTTGCCTGCAGTTAGACAAACTTAGATCTGTCATGGAGAACATGATGTCGTCTTCATCCACCTTGCTGTCCATGAGCATGCCCCCCACCCCGGAGCCTGGATTGGGGGTACATATCCAGCAAGGAACGTGTGCTGCTTGCAGCTTAGATGTCAGTGAGAAGGTTAGCCAGCTGTTCAAGCGCTACGAACAGCTGCAGGACTCTGTCAACAACTTCATGTTGAGACAGACAGAAGGCAGGATGAAGAAACCCAAGCACCGCCAGGTAAGGCTTGGACCAGCAATATGGCTCAGCTGGTTGACCTGGAGATGTTTGTGAGGTGGCTGTGAGCATGCAGGAGGGGTGGGTATTGAGACCAGTTATATGAGTGTGGCTTGAAGAAGGCTCATTTGGGACAAAGGTAGAGCAATTTAGTTCTTTATTGCTGGTACTGAATGGAGCCAGCTCTCCAGGGTTTGAGAAGCATTCCTACCCCACCTGGATGGGATGGGCATTAAACGTGTTACTTCTGGCACAGAACTTAAATGTTATGCCATTCTGGATCTTGCCTAATGCTATGTGGAGGTTTGCACCTTCTCTATGTTGTGTCTTTCTTCCCAATTACATTTGGGGATGTTCATGAGAAAAGTGACATAATCAATTTACTATTGGCAGAAGAAGGACCGTACTTTCTGTGATGTTTGAGGTGACCAGGCTTGCACTATGTAATGGGGTTGTCAATTGCCATAGGACAAATGATAAGTGATGTTTGCTTCTAGTTGCCTGCTGGCCAAGATATAGTGTGTTATTATGATCAGACTATCGTGATTGTTTATTACAACTTTCACAAACTAGTGCTTTCTAGAAATATTGAAGTATAATTCATATAATCCACCAGCACGTCACAGTTTATGAAAGTTTTTGGGGGTTATTCAAAACATTTGCAAGACACTAGATTCGGAAAGGTTTTATATACTGTCGTTTGATTCTGTTTCAATAAGTTCAGACAATTCCTAGAACTGAGGAGATACATATTTATAGATTAAAATGTGTACCTTTTTGTGATTCTCTTTCATCAGGCAACAAGTTTTTTCCTTTACTGTTTTCTCTAACAAAGTGCCAGTATCTGCTGCCACTTCCTATGTTGAAATGGCACTATAGTGGCACCTTGGGGAAGAAAAGAAACACTGCAACATCAGCAACACGGGCATGAAAAATGCTCAAGTATTTCACTTAGAGAGGAGAGACATGTAAAGACAAAATTCATAGATATTTGCTTCTAAGTTCAAGCCACATACATGGTAGCTCTGGTCACACATCAATAAAAATTTGATTTTACCAAAATAAAGGAAAATGCATCAGGTATCAATCAGAAAACAATTTCTGAACAAAATAAATGACAGGTAGAAATGTATTGCTATTTGAGTAAGTTTGATCAAATTGATGCTGGGCCCTTTGAATGTTGCTGAATTCTTTGTTATTGAGATACGTGTTACACAGAGATTGAACCCCACATGCTCTGAGCATCTGAGAAGGGCAAGGGCAAACGGCCTTTGAACAAAATGTGCCAAGAAAACTCTATGATAGGTTTGCCTTATGGTCACCATAAGTTGGAAATGACTTGAAAGTACACAACAATAGTTCTACTAGAAGGAATGACTGATGACATTAGTCCACACCTACATCACTTAGTCTTTTAAATTCACCAGCAAAGCAAACCTTGACTCCCATGAGATCAGAATAATGATTAAAGGCCTTCCTTATGAGGAGCAAAACTGTTGCTACATAGTTTAGACCAGATCTCCCCAACCCAGAATCTTCCATATATGTTGGTTTGCAAATCACATTATTCCGTGCTTTTGGATTGGTCTTTGCCATAAAGTCTCCTGGGAGTTTCCCAGTTAAATTGAGTTTCCCACTGAAATGGATGACTGCTGTATACTAACACGTTTTTTGCTGATTCCTTTAGAGGACAGTGTTTTAATTTGTTCTTGTAGGGTGGGTGTTTCTTTACTCTACAATAGAAGCAGGTTTGGGGGTTGGTAGGACCACTCCTGTTTCAATACTGGCCTTCATTAACTTACTGTCTTCACCTTCAGGATGAGGAAATGCTCAGCCAGATCCAAAACACCATCCTGCAAGTTCAGGAAGACTGCGAGAAGCTGAATGCCACTACAGGCAACCTCATAGAAGACCATCGCCAAAAGCAAAAGGAGATCGGTGTAGGTGGCCTTGGGGAGGGGGGAGTTCATGAGTGGAGGGGGGAAGAGAAGTGGGCATTACTGGATGCCACCAGGAGTGTGTTGGATTGTACTGCTAAAACGTAGCAGTAAAGTAATAAACAGAAGAGTTGCAGTTATGGGTTTCTGTTCAAACAATGGATCATACCCAGCTATTACAATGAATAATGTCAGTGGACCGCCTTATAAATGTAATTCGCCAAGCTCTGTTTTGCCTTTTGATCTGTTTGCTGTGCAGGGAGATATTTGTTTTCTTTCCAGAGCTCACCCTTTATGGGTGAAGAAGCTTTAGGAGAAATAATGAAATGGCTATCAAATAGGACAGCATAGGTATAAAACTCAAAGAGAGATGTGGTGTTAAGATTTTGCAACTTTGGAAAAACTTTTATTTTTCCTTATGGACACCAAGCTCAAGATGTCTACCTAAACATAACTAAAATTAGTCAATTATAGTTGCCAAGAACTCTGTCATGCAATGGACCATCTTAGCAATAATTGGCCATCCTTGTTGCTTTTTAACATTAACTTCGCAAAAGCTGAAACAATTAATGTAAGACTCCCCAAGTCCTTAACACTTAATGGCAGTAAAGCCTCATACCCAGTTGAAGAAGTCTAGTGCAGCCAGTTGCAAAAGAGACTGCCAACCCTTGTCTCTTGGAAGTTGTATAGAGGAGAGAACTTTGCTAAGAAATGCTGTCATGTAATTTCCTTTCTACACAATTATGGAAGATATAGAGAAATCTAGTATTGTGTTATTCCCAACTACTGGAATCCCACTGGATGCAATGACTCTTGAAAACCGTAGCACAAAAGTGCTATATTGCAAGGAAAACTTTATTGTGAAAAGTACTTTTTATTTTCTTCCCTATATATTACTGTTATTTTTGCTAACTTTAGGCAATAACAACAAAGTCAAGTAACATCTTATAAATGTATATGTTTTATTGGACATAAGTTTACATAGATTCTAGTCCACTTCATGAAGTGTGTTTGGAGTCCATCAAAGTTTATGTCCAAACATCTTTGTTACTGTTTAAGGTACTACAAGGCTCTTTATTGTTTTTGTTGCAATACAGTAACACAGCTAGCCTCCTGTGAAATTTGGGCAGTGATGTAGCAGTTGATACAACATTTGCATTTAGTGAGTTGTTCATTTATTTAATAAACAAGCAACTCACCGAATACGTATACCAGCCTACATTGTGTTAGTACCAATAGAATGGGATGACAAGCACAGGATGGCCCAGTTTTGAATGGGTCTGTGCTTGGCAATATCTGACCCCAGTGAAACGTTGGGGAGCATATGCTTCTGCTTGTTTGAAATTAAATTTGAGAGGGAAGAGAAGAAGGTGGGGTGGTAGAGGAGGAATGTGATAAGTAGTCAAGTTTGATTTCTTTTGCATTGTGTACTTTTTTAAAGCTGCTGTTCAAATCCCTGGACAAGCTGGAGCATGAAAAAGCAGACAAAGAACGCATAGTGATGGAAATAGGTGTGGTAAGGAATTAGACTTCTTGTCGCACTGTGGATTATCTTAAATAGTACATGTCAGACCATGGTCAGATCTGCCTATCTAAGCAGTATCTTCAGAGGGTGCAACAGAGATACAAAATGCATCTGCACCAGTTCTTCTTAAGCTTTGTGATTGTGGGAGACTAGCACCATATTTTTGTGCCAATTCACTAGAACCATTTCTTCTTCTTCTGGAAACTCTCCGGGGACCAGTAACCAATAGCCCACAAACTGGCACTGATCCAACAGGCTGCCACTTTGAGGTGGCCTGATCTGAATCACAGCTTTGGCCTGTGAAATCTAGGGAATTCATAGATTGGTGAGGTTTTCTGCTGTCATTTAGGAGAGAACACTAGGGATGAGGATCCCACATCCCTCACCGAAACTGGAAATTCATAGATTCCGTTGAAAGGAGCCATGACAGTTGAAGAGGCATCAAGCTGCTTTTATTATGTGTGTAAATATTAAGAATGTAAAGACACTAATTCATGATTACATCTCTGATGAAAAAGGAGCATCTCAACACTTGAGAGACATCACTGAGGGAAAGGAAAATGGCCACAAGCCTCTCTTTTTTTATAGGAGGGGGGAGCTCATCTGCACAACATTTCTTTTTCTTTTTTCTTTTTTTTTGCCCAGAAAACCTTTTTAACACTAAAAAGTTATTCTGTTCCCTGCACAAAATACTACTTTTGCCCAGGAAAAAAACCACGGCATGTATTTGGGGTCAAAGACACTTTTCCTAAAGAATTTTCAGAGTGCAGATATGTGGTCAAAAATTGGATCCTGGGCAGGATATAAATTTAATGAAGTAAATATTCTACCACAGTGGGAAGAAAACTGTTGAAATTTTATGTTCTTGTGCCTGGGAGTAAAGTGAAGATTTACATGCCTATTCTGGTGAACAGAGGTGACAGCTTCTTTTCTTCTTTCTTTACAAACAAATGTTCTTTTTCTAAAAAAACTAATTTTTATTCAGAAGCAAAGAGGAAAAAATTAAAACCCCACTTTAACTTCTAATAACATTCCTCTAGCTCATAAATCGAGCAGTTAAAATTTACCCCCATTGTTGTGAAAAATTAATAAATACATCCCAGTTTTTCTAGAAGTTCATTTGAGATTTCTCTTTGATCAGCATTGTCAGTGTGTCTGTCTTGGCTAGTTTGCCAATCTTCATCTTTTCAGACAGAGATTCTGATCCTGGCCATCCTTCAGTACTAGAGCCAGGAGAGGGAAGATACTCCTTGGACATTCATGTTCTGTGATTATGATGGAGAATGCAGATGTAGACCGGACCAAATATATGTCCCTATTTTTCCTCCATCTTTTAGAAAGCCGATAAGACTGCCCTTGCTGCAAAGGTCAGTCGCAGCCAATTCGATGCCACCACAGAACAACTGCATAAGATGATGCAGGAGCTGTTAAACAAAATGGCTGGGCAAGAGCAAGATTGGCAGAAAATGCTGGACAAACTTTTGATTGAGATGGACTCCAAGGTAAGCAAGACTCAGGAGTTTCCAGTCTTTCAAAATCTAGCTGGACATTGGAAGCAACTGATAGGGAAGTATGAATTGTGCCAGGGATTCTGTGGTGTGGAAACCAAATGGGATTGCCAGATGCTTCATAAAAATATGCACACCTTTCTGCATCCTCTCGGCATTTCTATTGCTGTTGATGTTTGCTTAAAATTACTGTGTCATAGCTATTTTGAGCACACCACAATGTTTCTCACACGCTCTACTTATCCTTGAACTCTGGAAGTGTCCTAAATCAAGTTGCTGAACTGTCAGTTTGAGAGCTGAGCAAATGTCAGATGGGAAAAGACTTTTCTGGCTTTGAATGCTCTCCCTTTGAGCCTCAAGCTGCTCCACTGAAGCAAACCATGTTGACTTTGATGGTTCTTGCACACAACAGCAAAGGAAAAGCCCCCTGGGTACCTGAGCTTATGCAGTGTATCAGTACAAAGATCGGCATGTAAAGGGATATTGTAGCACCTTTGAGAAAGAAGTTTAAAGAAATAAGCATTCATAGACTACTTTATCATCTGTATGGAGCAGATGCTTCTACAAAAGCTTATGTTACAAACATCTTTCAGTTAGTGTCAAAAGCGTTATAAATTCCCTTTGCATTTGATATTCCTTTAAGTACAAAGATCATTTGGATACACTGTTAAATTTGAATTGTGCTACCATTTAATGCTGGGCTGGGGAAATGTATGGTCCTCCAGATGCTGTTTGATCACAACTCCCATTATTAGTTCTGCTTGGTGTAGTCAACAATATGGGGTGATGATAATTGCAATTCATTGACAATTGAAGGGCCATACATTGCCCGGTGTTGACTTAAAACATCAACAAATAGGCTGTGTAAATTCCAGAAATTATTGACATCCTTGTTTTCATTTCCTAAATTTTATTTTGTATTCTTTGGTCCATTAATCTCCACTGCCACATCCCCAACATCTTCCCAAGGGTCAAGTCTGGTGCCCAATAACTGCTGCTGGCCCAAGAATCATGAGGCAAGTGGTAAGGACCCACTGGTTGCTGACAACTTAAAGACCATTTAGAAGCACGGGAATTGGGAAACCAAACTACTAAAGGCATTTTTTGTCCTTCTGTCCACTTGGCTTCAAACAAGAGACTACAGTATATGTTAAATGATATTGTAGCATTTGTTGATTTGGTTAAATCCAGGCTTCCTGGGATCCCACTCTGGCACCACTCTTTTTTGCAACAATAAACATGTCTTTCCAGAAGCTCACATAGGAAGGTGCCAGTCAGAGCCGGCCCTAGGTATTTTTCAAGTGTAGGCGAACAGAATTTTGGCGCCCCCCCCCCAAACCAATCACTGAAAAATAAAAGCGTTGGATAAGCGAAAATGTTGGATAATAAGGAAGTATAAAGGAAAAGCCTATAAAACATCAAATTACATTATGATTTTAAAAATTAAGCACCAAAACATCATGTTTTACAACAAATCAATAGAAAAAGCAGTTCAATACATGGTAATGTTATGTAGGGATTACTATATTTGCAAATTTAGCACTAAACATTGAACAGGGATATAGGGCAGTGTGGACTTAGATAACCCAGATAGCCCTCAGTATTAAAAAAAAAAAACCTCTAAAATCAGGACAATAAATAAAGAACAACACTCTGAAAACAGAAGAAATCCAGACAGTAAACAATCAGGGACAGCTAACTCCTCCCAAAAAAAGATTCTCCCAGGCAAGAAGAAGCCAGGCCTTGAAGCCACAGGGCCATTAAATGCTCATCAAGGTGATTAATTACAACATTCACACCTGCTTCAAAGAAAAGTTCTTTCTCCCACCCTGGACCTTCTACAGATATATAAACCCCACATACCTAGCTTCAAAGTTCCTACAGACCTCACAATCTCTGAAGGCCCCAAAGGTGGGCTTGCGTAGTGCGAAGGTGGGTCTGCGCTGGCCGGAAGGCCCAGCGCGGCCGCTGGAAGGCCCGAAAGAGAAGGAGGTGGAGAGTGGTGCCCTCCTCCCAGGACGATGGTGCCCCCGGGACGATGGCGCCACAGGCAAATGCCTATTTCGCCTTATGGTTGGACCGCCTCTGGTGCCAGTGATGTATTATATATCGGGTGATGGTTAAGTCAACTCTAGTCTCTGTTAATTGAATATACAGTTGAATCTTCTGTCCCTGTTCTGCAGCTTGACCGTTTGGAACTTGATCCATTCAGACAGCAGCTGGAGGAGCGCTGGAAGGATATCCGGAAACAGCTGAAGCAACGGGCACCACAAGATGAAGGTGATGAAGCTGCGGGGATCAGAAGGTAAGGAATTTGAAGGTAATGGTCTTTCCTGGTATGTGTGTTTGTGAAATGAAGCAGTGTCCTGATGTTTTGTGGTAACATTAATCAAAGCTGGCTTCTTTAGACATTTATGACATAACTAGAAAAATCTTTGAAAAGTCACCAGGTTGCCAAACATGCTTCCTGTGTCCATTTTAGATCAAGTTGCCATTTCTGAACTCTAGCATGAAACCTGGCTTTTACTGCTGAAAGGTTTGAGGTAAATAACCTTAGTCTTCTCTAAGCTCTCAGTCTCCAAGTGTACTGGAATACAACCCCCGTAATTCCTAGTCAGATTGCCCATTTTAGCTGAAAGCATGGCATGGGACTTGTAGTCCAACACAGAAGTTTTTGCAGACCACTAGATTGTGGAAGAATTAATGACAGTCAAATGCTATGATGGACCATGCACCACTGATCCAACCTGACATGAGCCTGCTCTTACATATAGTGTGATTTTGTCATTAGGTAAATGTTTAATCCTTATCAAATACTTTACTTCGATATGTCCAGCAAGCTGCACCTCATATTGTATGTGTGTTGTGTTCTTTGAGTTCCTAATGATTGCATTCGACACCCATGTGGCAAGTGCAATTGACACACTGATCCAACACCAGAGGCAGGGCTTCATTGCCAGGATGTTTCTATTTGCACTTTCTTTGGCTTTTCTCAGCATATGTAACAATTTATGAGGCAGACCTGCTTCTCCTAGCTGAAGGAGCACAATAGCAACAGTCCACAATAGCAAGATATGTCTTTGAGAATAAATCACATGTGTATTATTGAGTGGAATGATTAATACTTTTGTCCATGGTGATGTACATAGGAATTGCTCAGTTGGCGCTGGTGACCGTTGCAGCACAACATTAAATGGCACACTTCTGGCAGGAGATCTGGATGCATTAATAGGCAGACTGGGGTGGGAAGCAGGAAACGGTGCCTCTTAAACAACCAGATTTGTGGTTTGCAGATTAGGTAAAAGCAGTTTATTCTCAACAGAGGTGCATCCTGGAAGGAAGACAAAAATACCCCGCAACCAAATGAACTACTAGCCCCAAACCCAAATAATGTATGTGGGCCTTTAGAGAGCACAGTGTTTTGCCCAGCCACCTTTGATGCATTTATTTGCATGTTATTGTTCCCTTGGTAAGGCCAAGCAGGTGTCAAAACCCAGCATCCTAGTTAGCTGTCAGCAGTGTAGTAGCCGTTTAGAGTCTACCAGGATTTGGAAGAATTAATAAAATACCCAGGATGGGCAAAGAATTTTTAAAAGCACCAATCAAAAAAGCAAATTACTCCAATAACTCTGGCCTACTTCTCTCATCTGCATGGACCCTTTTCTAGATGCACAATATTCAATAGGAAAATAAACTAATTTCACCTTTGTCAATGAAATGGTTGATCTCCTAGTTAATTTTGTTTCTTTTAATTCATTATCAACAGTTCATTTCCTATTATGCTCCTGTTAAAATCCATGTTAGATTCATTTGCATATAAATGCTGTTGTTGTCATGCATATTCAACTCATCTAACATATGGTGGCCTTCAGGTGAACCTGTCATAAGGATTTCTTGTCAAGATTTGATCAGAATGGGATTGTCTTTCCCTTTCTCTGGGGCTGAGAGAGCATGACTTTCCTAAGGTCACCTGGTGGGTTTCTATGGCAAAGTGGGGATTCAGACCTTAGTCTCCAGAATCGTAGCCCAACATGCAAACCAATATACCTTGCTACTGAAATCTCTCCCCCCCCCCCCCCCCGATACTGTATATGCAAACATATGCATCCAAAAATAATTAATCGAGTATGAGCAGGGGATTTTAGCTGCTAATTATGAGTAGGAGAATTTTAATGAATTGGAACCATTTCATGAAGAATTGGTTTTAATTCATTTCAGCTAATATTAAATCTATTTTACATCTGTATCTAATTTTATGTATTAGCATTCTGTGTAAATACTTAAAAAAAACAAGCTGAAAATAAAAGTGTAAATTTGGCCAACCTGATCAGTGCCTCCCTGACAATTGTTCCCGTCTTTCTTGGACCCACCAGGACTGTTGAGGATGTCTGCTGACAGGGTTGACCTTCATTTGTGGCCATTTCAGTGTCATCTGGATTATTTTTAATCTGATGTTTCTGTTTTGAACAGCAACTGGCTCTCCCATCTCTTCAGTTGATATTATTTCCTTCACTGTTCCAAGCTCTCTAACCCCTTGGTTGCCACAAGATGGTGCTGGCGTGTGGTGTGTGCGTATGGATACATAGGGGAGCACACAGGTTTTCACCTACTCACTCAGGGGAAGGGGGCAGGAGGCCTGAGCCCCGCAAAAGTGGCAATTCTTCCTGGCTCCCTGTCAGGCACGGGGTGATACGTCAAACAGCTCTGTGCTATGTGGCCCTCCTGATGTAAAAAGTCACCTGTGGCTGTCTGCCAGAACTTCTCCCAGGCTCCTACTTCATCCTTGACTCCGATTACTGTTTTCACCCCCACTCCACCCCTTTCTTTTAATTGAATCTAACACTGACTGTTTGCAGAGGAATGGAAAAGTAAGCAGCAAACCAACCTTGACAGACAGGAAGCCTGTTTCTCTGGGCAAAGTAGTTGTGTGTGTATGTTTGTATACTTTGTTCCTGCTCTGCCTCTAGGGTGAACTTTAAAGCACATGGAGGCTTGAAGATACTGGTATATATCCCTGCCCCACTGCTCCAATTACACTTTCCCAGAAATAGCTGGCAGGGACAGTGTCAGGTCCTGACTCACACTCTTCCTCATACACATACACACCTTTCCCCTGTATTGTTGATGTCATTTGGCTGAGGTGAAGGTGTGTCATATTTAGGTCTAGAAGATCTCCATAGCTACCCAACATCCATAGACAGAATATGCTAAGGAATTTGCTTTTAAAAAGTTAACAATTAAGGGTTTATATTAGCCACTGGTGCACAACCTGTGGCCTGCCAGATGTTTAGGACTCTATCTCCCGGAAGTCCTGGCCAGCTTGTTCAATGGTCAGGAATTCTGAGAGCTGAAATTCAAAACACCTGGAGGTCCACAGGTTGTGCACCACTGATACAGACAACGGAGGGGTGGAGAAAGCAATGGGGTTCAGAAATGGAATATAATTGTAGCTCGTGTGCACTTTTAAGGGGGAAAGGTTTTGTTTGCTTATTGTAGCTGTCTTAAAGTAGGCTTTTGCTTTTTTTAAAAAAATAACCAAAATGTTATCCCATGATCGATAGAACATGTAAATTCAATATTTTTGATTCGGAATTTCCTTGAGGACCACTATGTTACTCTTTGGTGACTCACAGGGTGGTCAGATTAAACTAAAGCTTGAAAAGTTACTGTGGCTCTCAAAATCACCTAGCAATCCTAGCTAGGGGATTCTGGGGGCTGAAAATCCAAAATAGTCATGTTTCCAAGTGCTGGCTTAAAAATATGATGTTCCTGTCAATTTCAGTAGAAAAACCTGACTCTGTATGTGGGATCTTCTTGGGGACACACATGGACATAACACATGGTTACATTTGTATAACTTGTTTTTGGAAGACATCAAAGCAACTGTTCACAGTAGCAGTAATGGAACAATGTGAGCAACTAGAGTTTTTTTCCTCTGACTGAACATCTGCGATTGTATTGTCTCTGCTTTGGATGGGGTCATTTGTGTGCCCTGGAGCTACTGTCCACACTCTTGTCAGATGGCGGAGTCCAGATATAGTGATGAATTGTCACAGAGGACATGCCTTGGTCTCCCATCCCCCATCCTATTTAAAGTGTCATTTTATTCTCTTGTATACTGGCAATTGTGTATCCTAAGTCCTCTACCTCCATCTTCTTTGATTATAAATTTTCTCTCTTCTCCAAACAGGAGACTTCTGGCTCATTTCCACTGCATTTCTTGTGACCGGCCCTTAGAAATGGTGGTGCCTGGCCCGTAAGTGTTTGTTTGGTACTCTTGCATTGCTTTTGTGCTTTGATTTATGTGGGCTTGGTTCAGACCCAGGAAAATGTATTGGTGTGGACTTTGCTGTTGTGTGCCTTCTAGTCATTTCTAGTCTAAATCACTCAAAGGTGAACCTATCATGGGGATTTCTTGGCAAGGTTTGTTTATAAAGGGTTTGCCATTGCTTTCCTCTGAGGCTGAGAGAATGTACATTGTCCATTGTTACCCAGTAGATTTCTTGGACTGAGGAAATGTGAAGCTGGTCTCCCAGCATCTTAGTCCAATATTCAAACTACACAGCATGGTGGCTGTCCAGCTAGTGTGACATGGGGAGTTGTAGACCAAACCAGTAATCTTTCCAATTAATTAAATAGATTTAATAGGCAGAGAGACAAAGTACCCTAGTTTATTGTCCATACTGCTTTTGGCTGACAGCACAGCAAGGCATCCATCAGCCAGTCAGAGCCTGCCAATCAATGACAACAGCTCTTTGGAGCTCAGCCAGGGACAGCCTCATCTTTGTTTGTGTTTTTCCCTTGCAAAACCTCCCTGTTTGTTATCTTGACAGCCACATCACAACACTCCCAGCTGTGCCAGGTTTACCTCCGCACCAATCCCTCCGGCCATACATGGTTTATGAAATGGAACAAATCAGGCAGCTAAACCGCAAGTATGAAGAACAGTGGGGCTTCTGTTTTTTCTTTGCTTTGTTTGCCCCCCTCTTTCTCCTAATTCATATGTACACTAAATGGCAGGTGGGAATTGGGTGTGGTGGGGAGATTGGGAATTATGCCTACAGGGGAGAATAAACCAGAGAAAAGATCAGAAGCAAAGAGTCGCAATGATTTAGAGCATAGGGGTCTAAATCCAATTACTAGTCTCACCTACAATAAGTATGTTGAGCCAATTGGTGACTAGTAAGTCAACTTTTATGTAATGAGTATACTCTAACTGGGGCTAGAAATTGGTTCTGTGCCCTGTAGGCAACTGCACTATGGCTAAACCTTGCCCTCATATTTTGTTCAGTAGGCTGCATCACCCACAAAAGGTTCTTTCTAGCAGCCATTTTCAGTTTTTTCGAGATGAGTTAAGATTTGAAGGCTTAAATTATATGGACTTGGGCTCCTTATGGCCTCCACAGTTTAAAGCTGAGGGAGGGCTGGGGCTACATGTGACCCATGAGCTATGCTTTGCAAAGGAGGTGAATGACAAAGTAAGATTGCATGTGCATCAGCTTGTGAGCTGGGTCCCGTTAGGTCCAATATTCTGAACCACAAAAGTATGACTAACCCAAACTGTCCCACTGTGCTATTTTTCCTTTTGCATTTGCAGCCAGTAAATGTGATGCAGTCATTTCAGCCATGGGAAGATGTCAACCCCTTATTGCCGAAACAGAGTTCTCCCTGATACTGTTTGTATTTCCTATAAATCTCTTGTTAAATAATGGCAGGTCATTACACACAACATACTGGGAATCACAATCTTCCAGATTGTCTTGAAGATGCCATTGGGTATGTTGATGGAGTTTTTCATAGCTACAGCCAAGCAACCTTGGAAGAGCCACATGATTCCCAGCCTTGATGCAGAGGGAATTAATATGTTCTCCCATCTCCCGGCACTACTGGGAGAGTTCCATTGCCCAGGATTGTGAAGCTAGCAGTAACAAGGGGTTGCTATTCATGGTGTGTAGAGATTAACCCTTCTTTCTCCCGGCAGCATTTTAAAAAATGTCCAAAGGATCAGCATTAAGCCTCACTATAGACAGTTGGTAGGGCAGGCTTCCTACCTAATAATCAGAACCACCTAGCAACCCCTTGGTTTCTTATACCTGCAAGATATTCTACAGAAGACTTCTCTGGTGAAAGAAGATGGTAGATTCTCCATCCTTTATAATTTTTCCATCTTAGGTGGCCTGATTGGTTGCACAGGTCTGTGCAACTGAGGGCTTAAGGAACTTTCGGTGTATTAGCTTCCCTGTCCTTGCAGATTGTTCCCTCCTCCACTAAATACAGCAATTAGATTTGCTTTATAAAGGTTTCAATTACCTCAATTGAGAACATTTTAAAAACTGAATTACCATGTTGTGCAGGTGGGGAGAAAAGAGTTGACCCTTCTCTATACCCTTCAATAATCCTGATAACACCATACTCCTAATTCAGGACGTTTTTTTTAATTGTGTTTGTTAGTGTGTGTGTGTCTGTGTTCATAATGGACAGATGCCTGTGTGTGAGAGAGTGTTCAGTGGCAGTGTCCATCCCAGGTGTGCTCTTCCACAGGAGGTTCATGGGAGGAAATTTAAGCGTAGGGTTAAAAGGTTTCTCACTTGGCTGTAGATTTTCTTACTAATTCTGCTGCACTGATCTTTCAAGAAAGGACCTCCTTTCAACATGCCTCCTTAACTTTGTGCTTTTTCCTTTCCATTCCCTTTCTCTGCCTGCTCACTGACTTCCTGCTCTGGCTTTGTGCTACATCCCCATTTATTTGTCCTATTCTGCTGCCCTCACAGTCTGAAATTAGGGCCCGGTGCTCGTTTTGAAGCACTGGAGAAGAGTTCCAGCCTCAGCAAGCTGCGCCGCCTGCATTCCAAGATGCTCATGGACATCCAGAAGGTTCAGAGCCATTATGGCGGAGCACCAAAAGTCAACGCTCAGATGATCAGGGAGATACTGCAGGCCCAATGTCTTGGCTCGAGCCTGTATGGCAAACGGTAGGAGAAAAGGCCTTTCAACAGTCAGTTCTGGGATCCAAAGAGATGAGAGGCAAAATAGGACTCTAGGCAGATAGCCCTTGTCTCTCTGTCAGTCTCCATGCTGAGTCATTCAGGTGTGGAACCCTTGAAATAACTGCTTGGTGCTTCTAGATGAACACCACCAGCTGTCCTGCCACCAGTCTGTGTCACAACCTGCCTCTAAACTCCTCAAATACTGTGGTAGCAGCAGAGTTGTGGAAAGTAACTACAGCAGCCATTGCCATCTTTAATAAACCCTGAAATCCTCTGGGTCTTATCTATCCCTTTGTGCCCGCAATTAGGTTGTGGTAATAAAGATGGGGTAATTACTACAGCCACTTCCTTTAGCATTTTCTTATTTAATCCCTTTAGCTGGAAAGAGAAGAAAGTGATAATTCTTTAAATTCAAGATGTAGGAAAATATTGTTTGGTTAACTAGTGGTAGAAGTATTTTTGAGATGTCAGCCGCAAGGGGGTCTCCAGCACCAAAGCATTGGCCTTCCCCAGACTTGAGTGCTGATGCAGGACCTGAAGCAACCTTGTTGACAACTCTCCCAAGAAGCCCAGAGCAGGGCCAGAGTGCTCTCTGTCTGGAAATCCCTTTTAGGTGATTTAAGAAACTGTTTCATGCTCAAAAAACATGGGGCTCCCAGTTATATTTGCATTCATACAGCTTTGTAAAAGGTCAGCTGCAAGCCAGTCACAAGCAAATAGCATGTGGCCTGACTACTTGTTACTGTTCATCTTATTCCCTGCTTCACACATGGCAAATAACAGAGAAGTCACTGTGTAGCTGTGGGAAATCCCCAATTCTTCATATGCACCCAGTATCATCTCATGTTGAAAGAGTTGCCTGGAAGGGCTGTTTGTGGAATTTCTGCAAATTCCTATGCAGCATTGAGTGCCATATAAGAATTTCATCACGCCCAAAGTAGTTGCTTAATGGGCTTGTTTTTAGTGTATCTACTGATTGTTCATCAGAATGAATATAGATTTTTTTCCTGGTCTAACTTGCTCTGTGGGTAATAAAACGTGAAAACCCAAAGCAGACTGAGAATCTAACAGATCTGTCAAACAAGTCAGACCTGATTGCTATCACTTCACAGTATGTTTCATGATATCTGCAGACTGACTCCTGTATCTATAAACAAAATACAGATGTGATATACAAACAAAACCATGAACTGGCACTGCGGGAATACCACATGGTTTGCCAAGCAGAAGGTGCAACACCGAATGCCAGCAATCTTTGCCATGAGAGCTTGGCATTCATCTCACAGTTTGCTTTGTTGTTGGCTTTCTGTTGCTGCTCCCTCTTGCTTGTCTGTTAAGAATTGCTCTGTCTGCCACCCTTTCCAGATGTTGCCTTGTGAAAAGCTCTTCCGCTCTTTCAGTCTGTTTTATGTGTTCTTTTGCTTGTTTATTATCTGGGAAAATGCAAATAGGAAATGCCAAGGCAGCTTAAAAATCTAAGGAGCCTGCTGGACCAGGTCCAATGCCTGTCTGGTCCAGCATCCTGTTCCCACCTTCACCAACCTCGTGCCCCATGTGAAGTCTACAAGTGGGGCATGAGTGCAAGAGTTCTCCCCAATATATTCTGTTCACTTATGCTCCTTGTGCTGATTTTACAAAGTTGGGTCTTTTGGGCTGCAAAGTTTGATGTTCTGTTTTTTATGTCAAATTCTTGGTGAAGGATATTACACTTAGCTGCCTAAAACAACCTGGTGACAGACAGTACATGAGTGACCACAAAAGAAATCTACAAAAGATTGCAAAAGCTTCATTCTCACACCAGGAGGCTCCATTGCACACATAAAACGTGTTCTTTTTAAAAAAAGCACGTTGGATAGGATGTTCAAGTCAGGAGCTCAATTCAACACAAATAATGCCATGAGTGGTCAAACACCAAAGCAGTTTAGCTCTCAAAAGGAAGTGTGCAGAATTTAGGACTGCAAGAGACTGCTGCTGAATATTGAGGTTCAATTCTGATACAACAAAGAACTGTCTGGAAGCATTGCTTACTTTATTGTGTTGTTTGAGAGATGGTTAGACCAGCTGAGTTTGGAGGTTTTGAAATTGTTAGTGCTGTGGGTGAAGTATTGTGGGACATTAAAAAGGAAATGACCGTGAAACAAAGGCATAAACAAAACAAAGCTGTTGTAAGACATATATTTGGAAATACATTTTTCAAACAATCATGGACAGGTTTATTTAACACCAGACTGCTTGCACGTTTTCTCTCTATCTCATCTATATATCACTAAAATGACTGTCTTACGTTCTCTCCAGGAAGGGACTTAAGACAGTTGACAAAAGCTCTGAAACAGGCACGGGGAACTTACAGTCTTTCAGATGTTGATGGGATTATAGTCCTATCAGTAAAGGCCATAGGCCGAGATGACAGATGTGGAGTCCAGCCACTTCTGGAGAACTACTGGTCTTACACAACCTTGAATTACTATTACAGTCAGCCCTCCCCTCACTATTTGTGGGTTGAACTTTTGTCAGTTTGATTAATTGCACATTTGATTGATCTGTTCTTTCTACTTCCTCCAATGCAATTATATGGTCAGTTTCTGCCAAAAGTTGATCATACACCGGAGGAACTAGAGAAGCGTTTTCCCAGATTAAAAGGGGTTTTATTTGCAGTTTTCCACTTTCATATGTCCTGCATCTCTAACTCCTGCAAAAACAGAGAGCTGGCTGTATTTTTAAATAGCAAGAAAGCAACACTTACCTCCCGCTTTGATTGGCCAGATTCTTCTTGCTTCTTTTAACAGATTTGCTCCCATCACAGAAGATGTTGCTACAAATGCACCTTTCCACTCTGTTTCTTCCTTGGTTTCCTTGACCACTGTCTCACCTGCCAGTGGGAGTAGTGCTGGAGATGAAGGAAATAAAGCAGCTAGCAAACAGTGACTTTCAGTGATAGTAGAAGACGTGGGAGCAGGGCCGGCCGGAGATATTTTTTGATGTAAAGCGGGGGTGCTGAAAAGCGCCCCCGCCACCGGCGCCCTGGCCCCGCCCAGCGTGCCCTGGCCCCGCCTCCCACGCTGCGTGGGAGGCGGGGCCAGGGCGAATAGTGAGGGGGCGGGGCCAGAGTTGGCCCCGCCCCCCCGTGCCCTGGCCCCGCCTCCCACGCAGCGTGGGAGGCGGGGCCAGGGCACGCTGGGCGGGGGGGCGGCGTCAGAGCTGGCCCCGCCTCCCACGTTACCCCCGCTCGCCCGTCTGGCCTTGTGTAGCAGGCCAGACTCAGCGGAGGTTCCTCCAGGCCGCAATCGCGGCCTGGAGAAACCTCCGCTGAGTCTGGCCTGCTACAAAAGGCCAGACGGGCGAGCGGGAGTAGCGTGGGAGGCGGGGCCAGCTCTGACGCCGCTCCCCCCCCCCGCCCAGCGTGCCTTGGCCCCGCCTCCCACGCTGCGTGGGAGGCAGGGCCAAGGCACGCTGGGCGGGGGGGGGGGAGCGGCGTCAGAGCTGGCCCCGCCTCCCACGCTACTCCCGCTCGCCCGTCTGGCCTTTTCTAGCAGGCCAGACGGGCCAGGGCGCACTGGGCGGGAGGCGGGGCACCGTCAGGGCGGTGCCCCGCCTCCCGCCCAGCCTGACGGCGCCCCCCCGGGCCTGCGCCCGAGGCGGCGGCGTCAGCTGCCGCATGAGTGGGGCCGGCCCTGCGTGGGAGGAACTGTGACCGTTTCCTTCTTTGGGACAGTAGAGCTCTTTAAAGAGCCCATTTAGATTCTTTGAATTGTGACTCTAAAAGTGCTAATTGTCTCAAACACATTTGTTTTTTTCCTGTAAAAGTAGAAGAACATAAGAACATCCACAGTACAGCCATAAAGAGTGATACCTCTTGCTGTATGAAAATGAAGTTTGGTCTCAAATTTTGAATCTTTTCCACATCTTGACGACTACTTCAGGCTTGGTGCCTCTAGAACAGCCTTCCTTCTCAGTGTGTTGGCCTATAGTTCCCATAATCCTACAGTTTAGCTGTCTGTAGGATTGTGGGATTCGCAAAACATATGTGTGGTAGGCATGAGGATGGAAAGGCTTCTCCAATGCATTTGTTGTGTACTTTCTAGTCACATCGTATCACCACTCTGCCAGTGAGGACTTAAGTAACTGAATGGTGATCGTTTTCTCTCTCCAGTTTGAAATCTGGAGCCATTTTTTTCAGCAAACTCCCTATCACTGCTCATCTCCTTATCTCCCCAGGAGCAGAGTAGTAGCAGGATGTTACCCATTACATGAGCAAAGAGAAGTCAGATCTTGTAACCCAGACAGAGCCCATTATAGGCCATGAGTCAGTACAAAAACGTTCTCCCTCCGAGAAGCAGGCCTGCATACTATTGTTATTCCCCACTGAAGTAAATGGATAAATTGGTAGGATTTACTTATATGTTGACCCATCACTCAATAACAGGTTGAATGGATCTACCCCAGTTGTACCTGATAAGATGCCAACCACTGACTTCAAAGAGTATATATCATATGTGTGTTTAGAAACAAGTTTAATGCAGCCAGCTGAGCTTCAGATCTCATTGGTTTTGCTCTCTGTCTCTGGGCAGCTTTACTTGGTCAGTTGTCAAATACTGTTCCTTCATAATGACAGACTTCCTGAGATGACGGACTTCAGCTACCTCAGCGTCCCACGGCACTGTGGAGGCAGCCACACCCTCACCTACCCTTACAGGCGATATGGGAGATTTCAGCAGTTGGCCCAGTGCATGCCACCCATCCAGGCAGACGAAAGCGCCATGCTGGCAATGATGAAAGTAAGGGGATGTGGGGAACCTGAAAGAAGTGACCAGGTTCAGTGTGGTCTTTTGAAATCAGTGTGTGTCTTTTGCTGGCCAGGTGGTGTAAGGCCCTTATCACATGAGGTGGGGAAAGCGATATTTCCATGGGATGTCGGTGTCTAGTTGTTACTTACCACATTATGCTGTGCCCACCCTGTAGCTGCTTTTTATTCTATCAATTCTGGGGTGAGCCTCTTAATAAATGGGTAATGACTCTCAGCCGTGCTGCTTTTCCAGAATGGATTTACATGAAAAAAATTCCTCCTCAGGCACCCAATGAAATGCATGGGCATGATTTGAAAGTAAGCCGTAGAGGGTTTTACAGTTCTTCCTTGCTGAGGAAACTTTTCTTTGTGAGGAAGGACTCTCATTCCTTCTTGGGCGCACTGCCTCCTCCATCTGTCAAAGAATCAATGTCAGTCCTTCCTCGCTGGAAGGACTTCTCCTCACAGGAGGACTTGGATTTCTTCTTTGCTGATGAGTGTTGTTGTAACTGCAAAATTATAACAATGATTAATAAGAATGAAAAAACCAAAATGTAAATATGCATAGGATGGGTCATTGGGTGGTCAGAAGATACTGTTAGGGTGGCAACCTGAAAAACAGATTGCATGACAATATATCATTAAAACAGTGCTAATGCACAAATGCAAAATAAGTTTGATAAAGATTCATATCAAAGTGGCATGCTTTCATAATGAAACTACAATGTTTGTGACAGGTCAGCAGGCTTGTGTGATGTGATGTTGGAAAAGTTACTGCCTTGACCTACAATTCCTAAAAACCTCAGTCAACGGAGACTATGCTGACAGGGATGTTATGGGAGTTGTAGTCCAAAAAGGGAAGTTTTCAATATCTGTGTGGGATAAACCTTTGGGGGGGGAAATGATATTTTTATGTTCAGTTCTTAAGTGACAAGTCTGGTGGAACAAACTTTTAGCTACGACTGGTTTGCACTGGATTTTCATATCTGCGTCTAAAGGCTAGGTTGAAATCTGTCTTTTGTTTCTATTTATCCCCAGCATGAAGAGGTAGATATACTGGGCCTTGATGGTCATATCTACAAAGGGCGGATGGAAACGCAGCTGCCGTCACTAAAGGATGGTAAATGTTGTATTCCACATGCAAATGTTTAATTCGTTCCCTCTCTCTTTCCCAGACATAAGTTCATTCAGTATGTAGACATTATAATTTGAAAGTAGATTAGATAGTGAGGACCTTGCCACTACCAAATTATTGATTGGGATGGACTACTCATTTGTGTCCTGAAGCATCCTTCTCTTTTCTTTGCACTTCTCACTCCACAGGTTTTTTAAGGTCAAGGAACAAACTTATTCGATCCTCCTCGCAAAGGAATCAACCCATCCTTGCTGATATTGCCAATTTCCCAGTTCGTCCTCATTCTGCTAAAATGTCGTTGCGCAGCCTGTCAGGTATGTTGAAGGCTCCAGATTGGTGAGGAGAAGAAATAATTTTTATCTTACCAGAAGTTGAGATTTCATATCTGATCACTCCTTGCAGCAGGAGCAAGCAAATGATTAATGATTCCTTCCTCTGGTTTGTGATGCGGGTTGGCGGGAATAGGTCAGAAGTTGTATCAGCATTCAGATGACATAATGAGCAAGTCACAGAGCTTTTTCCTTTCAGCAGTGGACACAACTGGGCAGTGTGAACTAGCATATGAGTGCTCACACTTGATCAGCCAGGGCCCCAGCTTGCCATGACATGCAGTTCTGCTTCCTAGAGTATTCTGCTGACTTCATTCCTGTCCCTCCTATGTAGTAAAAGTACTGTGAAATAGTACTGAAATGTTTTTTCATAGTGTGTAGTTGATGCTTGTGACTATTTTGCAAACAACTGTTTTAGTAGATATTGTTTGTTTTGTTGTTGTTTTTTGTTAAACAAAGGCTCCTAGTGAGATGACTGTCCCTGGTTGACTGATTCTAGGTCTGTTTGGAATTTCAGTGCCTGCCAATCCATCTGTCCTTTATAGAGAGCTCCCTTCTGGTAGCACTGAGGTGCTAAATGATCACATCTGAGTTGTAATTGCAAACACAGTCAGTTAGAACAATTGGACTACATGCCAGATTGATTGAAGAGCACTGCAGGAAATCACAGAGCCATTTAGCACAGCCCAAGAGCACTGTTTACCTACCAGGGTCAGCCATTCAATCTTGCCAGCCCTGAGCGCGTGTGTGTGTGTGTGTGTGTGTGTGTGTGTGTGTGTGTGTGTGTTTGCAGGGTTGGATGGGTGGGAGTTATTGGATACAGAAACAATACAGATTTGGTTCATATTAGGAATGCAAAATATAGGTCCCGTGTAGAACGTTTGGGAGTTCCTCACAACTGGTTCTTATTGACAGATGTCTGAAGGCCACCACTGTCCTAAATACAACTGAATTCAATGGCTTCCAGATTTGTGGGGGGGGGGGGGGGGAGGGGCAGGGAAGGAAAGATATGCCAAAAATATAATTTAAAGCACTAAGAACAGATTAAAACTGAAATAAAACAAGAACCCAGCCACCAAAGCTCACTGAAAAACAGCCCAGCTTAGATGTCAAAGTTCTGCTTTGAATAAAATATTATTTACCTGCTGGAATCTGTTAGTGACTTACACCATGTGTATGTTCAGTTCAAGATGTCAAATCTGGACTTGTAACTTTGCCACTCAACATCAGGGTCACAGAGCACAATCCCTGTGTATCTGCATGCCAAAATTATACACCTTCAACCCCCATGTAGATCTCATGGAAAAGGTACAGCAGGAAGGGAGCCATTGGAAACACCCCTTGGAAAGGAGTTTGAGGGTCTTAGAGTCACTATCAAGTAATCCCTTCCTTGCATCCCAATCAACCAAGCCTCCATTAGTTCATTAGTCATTACTACATTGATAGGGAGAGGCTCTCCATGATTTCAGGAAGAAGACTACCATGTCTACCTGGGAACAGCAGGTGAACTGGAATCTCTATTCATCCACTGAGGTCAAATTGGAGCATTTTCATGCATGGGGAAGGAATGAGAGAGAAGTCTGTCTCAACATATTGTTTTATTTATTTATTTCGTGTCAAAAGCATTGCATAATAAATAAGTTTAAAAGTGATAAAATAAAGGAATTACAAACAGCTAAATAGTTTTGGACCAAAAGTGGGCAACAGCAATCGCATTGTTCGTAGCTTTAAACAACTCCTCCGTGCATGAGGCAGGGCATTGTGGGCAAGCATACATATGAGGAGTTGTTTGTTCAGCTCCACAGTCACACAAGGTGGAAGATTCCTCCAGGTAGTGCCACCTTGCCAGGTTGTTTTTTGATCTGCCCACTCCGCTTCTGAGTCTGTTCAGGGACTTCCAAGTTGCCCATTCTTGGTTTGCCCCTGAAGGAAGACCCTCATGGGGGGCCATCCAGTTAGTATTGCCTGGTTTAGCTGCCCAGAGGGACACGCTTGCTGCTGCTGGGGGGACATCAAGAGGAGTGGTGGTTCTCATGAAGCCCTTCCTTGATTTGAGTCTACTGGGAGGAGGGTGATAGTCATGCAGTGGATGGCTTTCACAATGTTCAACCTTTTTTCTCTCACAGCAGCAACTTCCCGTCGCACATCGGGGGGGGGGGGGGGGGCAATGTCCGCTAGCTTATAGAGTTTATCAACAGGTGTAGGTTTAAGGCATCCTGGGATTATTCTACATGTTTCGTTCAGTGCTTCTGCACCTGCTTCCCATGGGCAGACTTGTGCCAAACAGGACAGGCATACTCAGCAGTTGAGAGAGACAAGGCCAGGGCTGATGTTCTTACTACTTGTGGGTCTGCTCCCCATGCACTTCCAGTCAGTTTCCGCAAGATATTATTGCATGCAGCTACTTTGTGCTTGGTGTTCATGCAGTGTTTCCTATATGTTAGTGTTCGGTCTAAGGTGACACCAAGGTATTTAGGATGGAAACAGTGTTCGAGCTCTTGGCCTTCCCAAGTAACTTTCAGTTTCCTGTTGGCTTCATGGTTACGTAGGTGGGAAGCACACACTTGTGTCTTGGCAGGGTTAGGCTTCAGGTGGTTCTCCTTGTAGTAGCTGGAGAGATCTTTCAAGGCATTAGTGAGCTGGTTTTCAACTGTTTCAAAATCTTTTGCTTGTGTTGTAAGGCCAAGGTCATCAGCATATATAAAGCTCTTTGTGAGTGGTGGTTGTGGCTGATCGTTCGTGAAGATGTTAAACAAGGTCGGTGCAAGAACGTTTCCTTGGGATAAACCATTCTTTTGCCTCCTCCATCTACTTTTCTTGCCCTGAAACTCCACATAGAAGCTGCGGTTCTCCAGAAGGGTCTGGACAATTTTTGTAAAGTCAAAGTCCCGGGTAATATGGTAGACTTTATGCAGCATTTTTCTATGTTGCACCGTGTCATAGGCTGCCGTAAGGTCCACAAAAACTGTTCCCGTGATGCAGCCTTTCTTGTATCCTTCCTCAATATGCTCAGTCAGATGGAGAATTTGACCTGAAACCTGCTTGTTGTGCAATAAGCTTAGGTTCGATGACAGGTCCTAATCGATTGAATAGCATCCTCTCATAGACTTTATATAGATGACATAAGAGGGAGATTGGTCGGTAGTTCCTGGCATTGGAGGCATCTTTACCAGGTTTTAAAATGGCAATGATCTTAGTTTTCCTCCATACTCTGGGAATCTGTTTGTGTGCCAAGCATTGATTGTAGAATTTCAAAAGCCAGTTTTCAGCTTTGGGCCCCAAGTGTTTGATTTGCTCCATCATTAAGTCATCTAGGCCAGGTGCTTTACCAGTTTTACATCGATGGCTTCTCTGAGTTCTTTCAGGTTTAGAGGAGAAGACAACTGGTGGGTTTCAAGTTCTGGCACCCTGTTGATTTTCATCTTTACTCTGCTGTGGTTGGTTTTCCCATTCTAAATTAGCTGGTAAGCTATCTGGTCTGGTGTTACGTTTGCATGTCCATGGTTGACCAGAGGGTCACTATCCAAGCGTCTCAGCAATTGCCAGGCTTTTTGGCTACTCTTGGACATGTCAAGGTTCTCAAGCAGCTCTATCCAGCGGTCTTTCTTAGCATTAGCTATGGCTGTAGATAGTTTTTGGCCTTGCATTACTTTTAAACATATTGGTTAAATCTCTTTTATATTAATGGCAGCTGGAATCAAACATAGCTATTTTTTGTGTATTGCAGCAAAATCTACAGGGGACAAGTCTGTGGCTCCTGTCAGGATCAGTGAAGAGCCTGGAGTACAGGACAGAGAAACTCTCGAGCTACGAATGGAGGTTCCCTCAAGACAACAGTCCACATAAACCCTGATGAACAATCCACATAAGCAGCATAGCAGACAGTGGTTTGTGCCTCAGATAGTTTTTACCAATGCAAGCCAGACAATAAAGGCAATAAAGGGCAAAATTGGAAGAAGACTGTATCAACATACAGCTGGCCAGAGGAAGATTTTCATCTTGTGATGGCCCATAGCAGGGGCCGCATCTGGCTCTTCTCTACAGCAATGTTTCTGGGACAGTTGTCAGGAGGGGATATTACTTCCTTCTGTAGAGATAATTAAATCTATAGACCATTTATTTTAATTGTCCAAGAAACAGTTACCCTTCAATACAAAGTTATGTGTTCAAATTAGTTATAGAGAGCGAGCTGATTTTGAGTGCTGATATTCTCAACCTTCCACCACACTATTATTTACCACATTTATATCTCACCCTTCTCACCCCGCAGGGGACTCAGAGCAGCATCACAAAAAGACAACAATTTGATGCCTCAAACATACATACAACAAATAAATAATACATTAAAACTAACAAGTTAAAAACATGTCAACATTAAAATCAAAACCAACTAATTAAAACCACATGATCTAAAAGGTTGGTGAAGCAATGAGCTCCATAAGGCCCAGATAAATCTCTTTTGGGACTGAGATTCCATAGAGATTTTTTTGAGCCAGAATGAGCAAAGACAGATATAGCTTCCAAAAGCTGATGGGTCCAACCATCTTTCCCCACCTACCCAAAAGAAAAGAGGAAAAATGTCTGTATTTAATAGGTAGGGGAGAAGGATGAATATTAAATATTTCTGTTGTTGTCATCCCTCTTTTTCCCTCTGAAAAAGAGACTCAATTTTTGAGGTAACTATAGGTTGGGCATCCCTTATCTAGAATAATTCAAAATCCAAAATTGTCCACGTGGTATAGTTGAGATTGTGACATGGTTGCTTCTGATGGTTCAACATAGCAGCCCACAATGAAAGGACCAAAGCAGTGACATCTCCAGCCTGTCCCCTATTCGGATAACAGCCGACACACCAATGCCTTAAATCAAGAAATAGTTTTCTAAAATCTACAGAGATACTCACAGGAACACCTCGACAAGTGAGAGTCCAAAAGTGGTAGGCTAAAAATCGGGATCTCAAGCCGTAGTTGATACCGAATGAGAGACTCCCTCCTGTATGTTAGAACAATATATATCAATTAAGTAAAGAACAGCTAAAAAAAGAAAATCGCATTTTTGAGCCACCAAAGTGCCATTCTCCATTCCAATTGTGGGGAAAATGAGGTGGGAGAACACTGAGCTGCTGGGAGACCCTTCCTTACAGCAACATCTTGCAGGAACTGGACTACAAGATGTTAGGATGTGTGTATTCTAGCTGGCAGTGTTGTCATAAAATATTAAGGCAGCGCTGGGAAAAGTTGCTTTTGGGACCACAACGCCCAGAACATCCAAGCCAGCATGCTGGAAAGAGGTTGCTTGGAGTTATGGTACTAAGAAACAACACTTCTAAGCTCTGCATTAGTAGAAGTTAGTTTTCAACTCAGTAGGTTTGACTCACAGCAAAATCTCTACACCTAGCCTTCATAATACACCAGAATGAGCAATTTACCATCCATTTCCACCATACAACTTTTTACTGTCAGACTATGATTTTTAAATCTGATTTATAACTTACCAGCAGCCCTCCTGTGGGAAGTCATTTACTTAGAGCAAACAGTAATCTTCATTTAGTATTTTAAGCACTGAGGCGAATTGTTGGTTACAGAGTCTTCTCCTCTGCATCCATCAAAGTGAGTTTGCAAGAATGAGTGTAAGGTAAAAGATGACACACATTGCTATCTTAACAAATCTTGCCAAGAAAACCCAGCGATGGGCTCCCCTTAGGGTCACTGTAAGTGGCTTGAAGGCACATAACCTTTAGAAGGGACCTTTTGACTGGCTAGCACCAGTTATTTTAGTTGCACATGACAGAACCATGAGAATGAATTGCCCATAACTGCACAGGAACCCAGGGAAAATAGTTGTGGACATGTATTCCTTTGATCTGAATTATTTGAACTGTCCAATCTGTTGCAGTTGGGCAAGCAAGTAATAACACTTCTGTAAGGCTAGAACTTTTAACTCCCTTGTGAATTTTAAATGATCACTTGAGAATTTCAAAAGCATTCCAAAGCAAACAAGCTTTGGGTGGAAAATACAACATTTGGTTTCCCAGTATGTTTCAGTGCCTAGTTACATCATACAGAATGCAGTCAGACTAGACAAATATCACAGGCTGTCTCATAATGCAACAGAAGGGCTTTATTGCATTTTTTCATGTGGAGGTGCTATCGTACCAGAGCTAGAGGATATGAATTGTTCCTGCAGTCAGGCTGGATATGTTTTGAAGTTCTACATTCTGGTGGCTTCAGAGATCCTTCCGCTTTCCCTTGGCTGCATGACTTGGCACCAACGACTGGCAATGTCAGGCATTTGCCAGCACTCTGAGACCAACAAATGGGACAGTGTGCCAACACCACTCCCACCTTCATTTTCATGCAGAACACTCAATAAGCTTCCTTAAGTGGCAGTGAAAGAGAAATCTGTTCAACTTCTTTAATTCACATGTACACGGCACAAAACAAGAGAACCTACCTGGCTTCCTTCAGGGGTCTCTGAATTTCCCAGGAGACCCACAAAACAGGGTTAAGTTATATTGCACTGAGGCCTGGTGTGCTGACCCTTTTCCTGCCCACTGCAAGAAAAGGAATACTTGAGAGGTTGCAGTCTCACTTATGATTGGAGACAACTTCATAAGTACTTATGGAAGTCACATGAAGGGAATTCTCAGGGTCTGCACCGTGTCTTGGTTCATACTGCATCTTTCTCAGAAAGGGTGCTTTGCTCAAATCCTCTCTGCTATTGTAGCTAGCTGTGCCTGACATATAGCAGAACTTCCAGGAGATGTCATTATAGTTAGCAACTCAAATTGCTGTTATCCCACAATACTTTTCAGGGTATGCCATAAAATTACCTTAAATCTACATATTACAATACTCAGACACGTGATTAATTGTGCAGTGGTTGAGCATTTTGCTTAATTTTGGTGCTGATTTGAGTTTTCTCAAATTAATGGAAAGCTGCTACAAAATGTATTGTGTGTGTACACAGTTCCCATTTCCACAGGACCAGTTCCTACCAAATGTCTGAAAAAATATTCTTGCTCTAGGGATTTTTCTAGATCTTCCAGTAAATTCTATGCTATGCTTTCACTTTCACGTTGGCAATAAAGGTCCGCATAGATAAAGCAATGGTATACCCCATAATAACTTATGGATGCGAGAGCTGGACCATAAGGAAGGCTGAGCGAAGGAAGAGAGATGCTTTTGAACTGTAGTGCTGGAGGAAAATGCTGAGAGTGCCTTGGACTGCAAGAAGATCCAACCAGTCCATCCTCCAGGAAAGAATGCCCAACTGCTCACTGGAGGGAAGGATATTACAGGCAAAGATGAAGTACTTTGGCCACATAATGAGAAGACAGGAAAGCTTGGGGAAGATAATGATGCTGGGGAAAATGGAAGAAAAAAGGAAGAGGGGCTGACCAAGGGCAAGATGGATGGATGATATCCTTGAAGGGACTGGTCTGACCTCGAAGGAGCTGGGGGTGGCCAACAGGGAGCTCTGGCATGGAGTCGGAAGTGACTGAATAAATAAATAACAACATGCTTTCACTGGATGTTGGATCGTAAGGTCATGCTGGAAGACTCAGAGATGCTACAGAGGTGTCAGGTGTTTTACAGGTCATCCAGAACAACTATATGGCATGTTTCTGCTGGAAGTAATTTATTTCGACATGATTCATTGTTATCTGCATTTCCACAGTAAGTGCAAGAACATATCTCCCACAGATATGGAGGTTATACTGTACAATAGAGTCTCACTTATCCAACATTCACTTATCCAACGTTCTGGATTATCCAACGCATTTTTGTAGTCAATGTTTTCAATATATCATGATATTTCGGTGCTAAATTCATAAATACAGTAATTACTACATAGCATTACTGCGTATTGAACTACTTTTTCTGACATTTGTTGTCTAACATGATGTTTTGGTGCTTCATTTGTAAAATCATAATCTAACTTGATGTTTAATAGGCTTTTCCTTAATCTCTCCTTATTATCCAACATATTCGCTTATCCAACATTCTGCCGGCCCATTTATGTTGGATCAGTGAGACTCTACTGTATTTGGGAATGTATTATATTCACACAATCATAGCGTCTACATCTGTGTATTATATATTTTAGTTAAATCATACTGTATCAGTGTGAAATAAGAGACCCAAACTGGACAACTATATAGGACTAGAAATTACTTGGGAGGGTTAGGGTAGTACTAAACAGGTTTTAAGAGTTTGCTAATTTCAAGAACCATTATCAAGAAGTTTGCTAGACCTATATAACAACAAAATTTATTTAACACATTATCTAAGTTACAGAATTAAGTAATACAGAGGATGTTAGGGTCTTCAGCTTAGGCAGTTTAAAAACAGGTGAATGTATGGAAAATTGTCCCTTATTACCAAGTTATTGAAGGCATCAGAATTTGGCCAGGAAAGAAAGCATAAATATGGGAAAACCACAAACTGTTAGAACAAGCTCTTTCCTTTCTCTTGATCTGTTTTTTAGGTATCTATAAAACAAACATGGATGGAGAACAGCATTCAAACATTATTATCTGCAACCTAGTAATTTTGCTTAACTCCCATCTTTCTGCACTGAGCAGGATCTGGCTTTGGACACATTCCTTTGTCAAATATATTTCTTCTTTGTGGTCTCTGAGACCCTGTCTGCATCTCAGACAAATGGGATTGTCTGCACCTGTGTAGTGCATCATTTGGAATATTCTATAGTTAGTATATTATAACTCTATCCAGAATTTTATTAGGTCCCTTTTATTCTGGTATTTTAACTGATGATGTTATTTTTAAATTGCTGCTGCAGCCCCCCCCCCCCCCCCCACCAATGAAGTCAACTGAATTGCACTTGGTGGTTGATTGATATTATTACTGTTGTATTAACTCTTGTTTTATTGTCTTACTGTGTTTTATTTTTATTTTTATTGTATATTGTTCAATGTATTTATGCTGTTGTTTTTGTAAATTGTGCTAGTCGGGCCTTGCCCCATGTGAGCCACCCCGAGTCCCCGTGGGGAGATGGTGGCGGGGTATAAATAAATAATAATAATAATAATAATAATAATAATAATTATTATTATTATTATTATTATTATTATTATTATTATTATATCTTTTGTTGGTAGTTCTGCACACTTCTCACATAAATCCCCAGTTCCATTTTGTCTTATCACTACAGCAGCATTGTGAGGAATTATTGGAACATTTGTCTTACATGATATGCCTCAGTTTAGATGGGATTTGTCTTACTCTTTTGCATTTTGGCCAATTTCAGTTTTTGTCCCTAAAGTTTGACTTGATCACCTGGTATGGAATTGGCTTGACCTGAGTACATTCAGTGGTCTGGACATATGTGCTATAAAAAGTAGAACGGGAAAAAGACATGCATGAAGGACTTTTTGGAGGTAGCTTTAAAATTTCCTCCTGAGTTACCTCTCTTTGGTTTCTCGAGAGATGGGTCCATCTTCTCCAGTTTTGGTCAGTTCCAGGCATTTTTCAACCAGAAGAAGTGTAGAATTACCAACTATAGTTAGGCAGGTATTCCCATTGCCTAAGATTGCTATCATTTCAGATGGAGAGATTGTTGAATCTTTTCCCAGATAGTTAGTCAGATCACTGTTGGCTTGAAGCCTGTAATCTCATTCCATACTAAGTGATCCCTCACATGGTCATTCATCTTGAGCAAAACACCCACTATCACCAGTTCTGACATCCCCAAATACTCAGTCCCATTGTTACCATTGTCCTCAATTTCAATGTTCATTTGATTCCTCCTTGATCTCTTCTTAGTCCAGATCTCAAAGTTCTAGGCACTATTATCAGCCTTCTCACAATGTGTGTTACATATACCAAGTTGATGCGCCACACCATTTTTTGTGATAGGTTGCCTTCTTCAAATTGTTATTACTATTGTGAATTTCAACATTACAATTATGTGATCAAGGGTTTGCCTTGTCGTGACTATCCTCCATCTGGAAATCTATGTCCTAAATGTGAAAGACCATGTGGATCCAGAATAGGTCTTCACAGTCTTTTATGGATTCATTGCTAAGACTCTGCGTCTGATTCATACTCAGCCATGAGTGATTTTTCATGAATGGATGAAAGTATGTGATCCACAGAGTTTTCACTATAGAAGACACTTAAGTTTTCTGCATCTAGCTATTCAGGCATGATATAAACTCTGTCAGGCATTGTCCTCAATCTTTAAGTCTATCATTGAAGTGTTAGTCACCACATCAGCAAGCTCCATCGGGTAGTCAGGTTCTATTTGATCATCAATCTCCATTTCATCATGTGTCTCTATCCCATCTCTGGGCTCCATCTCATCAACAGACTACACAATCATCTTCTTTGCAATGGAGGCATCAGTTCAGCCTTCCTTGGCTGAAGTTGGATTTTCTTTGGCTACTACTACTGAGACTAATCATATAATTAATCCCATCTTGAGGTTTGTCAATCTGGTCTGCATCAAAGAAGCTAAAGGGGCTATATCGTATTGTTGAATCTGATTAGCCCAACTCAATAATTCTTGATGCTGACCAATCCAAATCTTCCCAAAACTTCAGTATCTATAGACAAGGAGGGGAAGAAACAGGATCTCACAAGTAGAAAATTCTACTCTACAGCTGCCCATTTCCTCCATATTTCTATCTACACTGCTTGTATGGGCAAGGATAAACATTCCTTTGTGAAATGTTGTCAGACGAGATCACAACGTTAACTCCATTTGCAGGCTGAAGCTCACAAATCGGCTGATCAACAAACGGCTACCATCTGACATTCAGTTGACTGCAGTGTGAAGATGTTGGTAGAGTCTGTTAGACCTTTGGGGAGACACAGTTGTGCTCCTTTGGTCTGTCTCATCAAGCCCGAATGATCATCAGAGATCTGCCTTTCAATTAGTATGTTTTTTCAGTGCTCAAACAAGCGAATTTTTAGCACACATGCAAAATATGCACAACTGTAAAAAAAACCTGACTTTCTTGCACAGTCTACATTCGGCCATTCTTGCTTCTTCTGATCTCATTATCACCTGCCATTGAAATGGCAGGCAGCAGAAGCCTTTGACTTAGTTCTCCTCAATGAATAGCTGTTTGGGGAGATACAGGGTGAAACAATTTCATAAACAATCCAAAGATTCCGCCAAGCATCACCTTCAATGAGTGAGAGAATAGCTGCATTGTTGACAAGCCTACCTATAATTTCTATCCATACTCATCTTTTCCACAACAGGCTCAGCAAATACCATCATGCTTGGGTCTCCATCACCTCAGATTTGTGTGCCATTGATATCATTGAAAACAATTCTGTCATAGAATTCAGTATAAATAGTATTATGCATTACTCTTCCTTCACCCACACTATAAGAAAAGGTAGAGATTCATCTTCTCAAATAGCCATTGAGCCCTGTCCCTCTCTCACTCATCTTCATCGTGGGGTTTCTCCCACAACTTCATCATCTCCAAGAAGGATGGAGGACTACATCCCATTCTGGATCTTCAATGTCACCTTCTATGTGCAGCCCAGATACTTCAGGATGACAACTTTTGCTTCCATCTACCCATGATACAGAAAGGATTGGTTTGCCTGAATTTGAAAGATGCATACTTCTATATCGCTATTTATGCACCTCACAGATTTTCTCTGTGTTTTGTACTGGGAAGCAAAATGTACCATATCTATGTCCTTCCTTCTTTCTCTATATAGATTATTGGTTGATTATTCCTTATACTCTTCCGGTTTCTTTGGGGTTCATTGTGAATTGAGGAAAATCTCATCTGCCTCTGTCCCAATTCAAAAGAGCCCTATTAGATTTTCAAGCCCAGGTCATGTTGCTCCAAGTAAACGGGTATCTCTCCCTCCAGAGTGCCACCCTTTGTTGTCTTATGGACATTTCTGTCATTCTAACTGAGAGCAGGAATATGAAGCCTAGAATGTCTAGAATTCTGAAGCTGCTCCCTTCCAATGAGGTGTCCACTTATTTAGTTAATTCACCAAGGATTGCTTTGGGGTTGTTTTGAAAGCTAATGGGAGATTCATGCAGTTTTGCAAGGACATCATGTTACTGGTGAGAATATCTTTACTCTTCACATAACTTTTGATATGTTGCACAAGCAGCAGCAAAAATAAAATCTCCAGATTTTCTTTTACTGAAATACATTTCTGTATCCTATCCAAATCCATTTTTCTGCCTCTTCTTTGCTATATTTGATTTCTATGAGCCAACTCCTAATGACTTGTTTGCTTCACCATGAAGAAAAGCAGTTGAATTTCCCAGAGGGCTTTTTCACTCATGATGTGGAAGATGCTTTTTAGTTTCTATTAACTCAGGATGGCTGGATGATGTGAACAAGCCTTTACCCTTTTGACTCTTTCCATTCAGATTATAGACACAGGAAACAACACCCGCAGTGCTGCTTAGGAAAACACACTGCATCAGATGAATGGGCAGGCAGTAATTTCCAGCTACCTACCTAGGCAGCATTCACTTAAGTAACATAAAACACTATTGCTGTTTGCACTGCCACTTCATAGCGGAGACTGGCATTTTTCTTTGCATTACTCATACACACTATGGGAAAAGTATCAACCATTCCATTATCACTTGCAATGTTGGCATCTAGGCAAATGCTTGAGTTAACACTAGGCTCCAAATCCTCCAGTAAAAGTTTTAACATTCAGATTTTGTGGTGCCAGCAAAAATGCTAAAGTAGCTTGGGGTCATCCTTAAAATTACAATTAAATATTGATGTGCCCAAAAAGCAATTAATTCTATGTAACAACTATTGAATCAGATTCAAAACATATTTGAACTGTGCATGTGCCTTTAAATGGCAACCACAGATATTTCATAGGGTTTTCTTGAGCAAGGAATACTAAGAAGTGGTTTTCCAGTTCCTTCCTCTAAAATATAGCCCACGGGTCTGTAATAAATAATAGTAATAATAACTTTATTCTTATAACCTGCCATCATCTCCCTGAAGGGGCTCGGGGAGGCTTATATGGGGACCAAGCCCAACATAAACAAGGCCTGTACAAATCAATATGTTTGTCCTGAAGCCCCATTGATTTGAATAGGATCCACTCTGTTGCTGTGCCTTCAAGTTATTCCCAAGATTAATCTATAATGGTTTTATTGGCGAGACTTGTTCAGAAAGGGTTTTCCATTGCCTTCCTCTGAGGTTGAGTGAACTATGGCACAGGCAGAATTCAAATCCTGGTTTTCCAGGATCATAGTCTAATACTCAAACCACTATGCTACATTGTCTCTAATGGATCCACTTCAAGGATGGCTAAATCTAGAGCCATCCCCAGGTTCCACAAAATATTACAACAGTGGTTCTGTGAGTCCCCAGATGTTTTGGCCTTCAATGCCCAGAAATCCTAACAGCTGGAAAACTGCCTGGGATTTCTGGGAGTTGTAGGCCAAAACACCTGGGGACCCACAGGTTGAGAACCACTGCTTTACAAGGATCACCTTGAAATTCTGGATTTAGATTCTCAGTGACTGTGGGCATGGATATGCAAACACACACATTAACAGTTACTGTGTTTCTGTCATCAAATGAAGAAAGCAGCCTACTAGTGCTGCAAGTCCTACTACATTTACTGTTTATTCTGTTCCTACTGCCCTTGAGGAATGAGAACACAAGCCGAGTGAGTCATACAGCCTGCCTGTCTTGTAAATTGTTGTCAAATACCAGCCAGAAGAGAAAAGAAAAGTTACAAATTCCTTCCTGGAGTTCTCATGGGGGAGGAAGAGGGTAACAGAAAAGCTAGCAATCAGCTGTATTGTTCTGAACTTAATAGTTAAAGGAAGCAATGTGAAAACCTAATCTCTTATTTTACATCTTTGAGTATGGGCAGATCTAAATGGGCATTGCTAAAAATTAGCAGGCAAGTTGGGAATGGCTGCTTTGTTTAGAAGAGGGTTGAAGCTATTCTCAAGGTCGTTGCATGTCTTTCGGGCTGTGTGGCCATGTTCCAGAAGTATTCTCTCCTGACGTTTCGCCCACATCTATGGCAGGCATCCTCAGAGGTTGTGAGGTATGGATAAATTAAGTAAGGAAAGGAAAGAATATATATCTGTGTAGAGTCCAAGGTGTGGCAAGAGTTCTTTGTCACTGGGAGCCAGCATTAATGTTTCAGTTAATTACCCTAATTGGCATTGGAAATGTTTTGTCCCTTGCCTGGGGGCATCCTTTGTTCAGTCAAGTCCTTATTGTGTTGGTTCCCATCTACTGTTTTGATTTTGGAGTTTTGTAATACTGGTAGCCAGCTTTTGTTCATTTTCATGGTTTCTTCCTTTCTGTTGAAGTTGTCCACATGCCTGTGGATTTCAATGGCTTCTCTGTGTAGTCGGACATGATAGTTGTTAGAATGGTCCAGCATTTTTGTGTTCTCAAATAGTATTCTGTGTCCAGGCTGGTTCATCAAATGCTCTGCTATGGCTGATTTCTCTGGTTGAATTAGTCTGCAGTGCCTTTCATGTTCTTTGACTCTTGTTTGGGCGCTGCGTTTGGTGGTCCCTATGTAGACTTGTCCACAGCTGCATGGTATCCGGTAGACTCCTGCAGAGGAGAGAGGATCCCTCTTGTCCTTCGCTGACCGTAGCATTTGTTGGATTTTCTTTGTGGGTCTGTAGATAGTTTGTAGGTTGTGCTTTTTCATCAATTTGCCTATGCGGTCAGTAGTTCCCTTGATGTATGGTAAGAACACCTTTCCTCTGGGTGGATCTTTGTCTTGACTCTCATGGCTTGTTCTTGGCCTTGCAGAGTCATGAGAGTCAAGACAAAGATCCACCCAGAGGACTTCTCCCTGCTGCCCCTACCATGCCCATTTGTTATATACACCTTAATAATAATAATAATAATAATAATAATAATAATAATAATAATAATGTTTATTTATATCCCGCCTCCATCTCCCCCGAAGGGGACTCGGTGCGGCTTACAGCAAAATCAAAATACAAGCAATTATAAAATATAAAACATCAAAGGACAAAAACAAAAACCAATAATAAAATATACACAATAGGTGAAAAAACACAACACAGAATTAAAACATCAGATTAAAAACAATGAGGTTGCAATAGTGGATAAGCAAGGTGCACATTATGAGTAACAAATTTGTAAATAGATAAAGTGCATTAGAATCATTTAAGGTCCCATTAGGTAGAGAGGGGTCCTGAATAATATCAAGCAATCAGGAATCAGGGGAAGAGCGACCAGTGCAAAAGGTCGAGGAGCATAATAATTGTGATGGAGAAAGGTGATCTTAACCAAAGGCCTGGGTGAAAAGCCAAGTTTTCAGACTCTTCCGAAATGCCATCAAGGTGGGGGCTTGCCTGATCTCCCCAGGCAGCGAATTCCATAACCGGGGGGCCACTACAGAGAAGGCCCTCTCTCTCCTTATGACAATATAATGGGTTGTTACGCTGGCATAAACCACCAACAAGATTTTGGCCCACGTTATAAACAAACTTCCCATATCACTTTGGATTAGTATTATCCAAAAAAAGGAGAAGCAAAGTAAACATTCAGAAAATTTCCTGCAAGCCTGGTTTGGTGTATTTGCTTTCCTTCCTTATTTCAGGAAACGAAAGCTACTTGTATAGACCACAAGAGACGTGCCGTTACTGGGCTCATTTCCTTCTGCAACGTGACACAAAGACACTTTATAACACAGGCATGGGCAAACTTGGGCCCTAGAGGTGTTTTGGACTTCAACTCCCACAATTCCTAACAACTGGTAGGCTGTTAGGAATTGTGGGATTTGAAGTCCAAAACACTTGGAGAGCCAAAGTTTGCCCATGCCTGTTATAGCAGAAGTGTGCACCTCTGGATGGTAGGGGATAGGGGATGTAGGCTAGGGGATACATTTGTCCTTCTGTAGACCTTGGAAGCACCCTATTGCAGACATTGGGGATATTTTATTATGTTTGGGGGGTTTTGGGGCCATTTTCGGTCCAAGAGAAATCTTTATAACACCAGCTGAACAGACGTCATTTCCTGTTCATTCTCCTGGACCTAAATATGGCAGAAATGCCCTCCATACTCCTTTGTAGTCATTTTGGGCATTGTGAACAACAACAAATGACCTCTAGTGGATCAGCACAGTCCCAGCATGTTTAATGTGGTGGCAGGTTCAGTACAAAGAGAGAAAAACAACCAGTGAAGGGGACTTGAGATAGACCACTGAGGACAAGAGGAACAGGAAATATTTCACCTATTGGTTTCAAATGTAATTTTGCACCCTACTTTAAATGTAGCAAAGGATTTCTCAACAACTAATGTATTGCAAGAAAGCACCAATGAACTTCACATGCCTTACTTCCAAACAAAGAGACCAGGAATATATTAATGGGTAATCTTGTAGAATTATCCCAAACCTCATTCAAATCAGTGAGTTTTCTTCCTTCCCATTACGTGGGCAGGGGATTCAGTAGCAGTCCCCCACCAAGGAAGTAAACAGCTCCCGTCCCTTTTAAGCTTCCAGTCGGGAGTCAAAACTGGGCTCTTCCACATGGGATGTAAGGTTTAAAACTGCTCTGTTTTTACTGTTTTAAAATGGAATTTTAGGAACGTTTTAAAGCGTTTTTAAAGTGTTTTTCTTTGAATGCAAAAGAAATACATACAAAAGTTCCCACTACAGAGAACTGCACACAACGGACAAGAGTGGGGAGAAAGTATTATATAAAAGAAAAACACTATTACGTAATCCTTCACACATTGTGCACTGCATGCAATAGCATGTTTACTAGCAGAAAGGTACACATACATGCTCGCAAATTTGCATGCAGGTTTTAAAAAGCAAATGGCAAAATCATGCAGAAAGATGCCGTCAGCAGGAACCAAAAACTAGAAACGTGAGACAGAAAAAAGCAAGTATTGACAGAGCTGTCCGTCGCCACATTGGTGTGGGGTTTTGTGTCACTATATGTGTTTCAGTTGAGTTGCAATAACCTCAAATAAAGGCTTTTATTTGATGTTCTGTAATGTAAAGCACTGGAATTCAGAGTCCAGAAATTCAAAAGTGGTTGCTGAGAAAAACAAACTAATTTATAGTAGTAAAGGTAAAGGTATTCCCCTGACATTGTTTGGTCGTGTCTGACTCTGGGGGGTGATTCTCATCTCCATTTCTAAGCCAAAGAGCAGGTGTTGTCCATAGACACTGCCAAGGTCATGTGGCTGGCATGGCTGCATGGAGCGCCTTTACTTTCCTGCCGGAGCGGTACCTATTGATCTACTCACATTTGCATGTTTTCGAACTGCTAGGTTGGCAGAAGCTGGGCCTAACAGCGGGAGTTCACCCTACTACCTGGATTCGAACTGCCAACCTTTCGGTCAGCAAGTTCAGCAGCTCAGCGGTTTAATCTGCTGCACCACCAGGGGGATAATTTATAGTAGAAAGTTTGAAATGCCTCCACTTTCTCAGCCTAGCCTTTAACCAGCAAGTGCAGCAAGCAACTCCATCCACAGCCCTATTCACTCTTGCTGTAGGTAGCAGTTACAAACAGAAGCTCTCCTGGTTCCAGAAACATCCTTATCTATCTTTTCTCACTGACCACGTATGTGACATGTGGCCAACCAAGCCTGCTGTCCTTGTCACCATGGCTTCCTATTTTTGGAAACAGAACTTTTTTCTTTAGAGAGAGAGACAGGACCTCTAGGGCTATCACTATCACTCATTTTTCTTCCACGCAGGCTGTCTTGCCAGCTCCCTCTTCCATTTGCTTCAGAAGAGCTCTTGGCCATACCAGGGAAGTTTTGCAACAACACCAAACCGTTACACACCATGATACTGCCAGGAAACTCTAATATCGGGGAAAGTTTGGCACACGACAGGAAGTGGCCAAAATAACTTACATTTTCACAAGAGCATGCAAGAAGCGGGGAGAGAACGCCTACGTCTTTTCTTCCACCTTTGCTTAAGAAAGTGTGAGGGGAATGAGGCAATCCCACTGGGCACCCTGGGAAAGCACAGAGGTTCCTCCTTGGTGTACCATTATTGCTTTCATGCTTCAGGACCCCCGAGGGCTACACCACACATTCTTCACAGTTGGGTGAAGTTCATATTTAACATTCTAGCATACGTACAGTAGTCTAATTGTAATGTAATATTTAAATCATGCCTTTTGCCGTATTCACCTATACCTGAAAGGGGAGAGTTTCAAAAAATGAGTGAGTGCAACAATCTTCACAGCAAGGAGACACATGTTCTGGATGGGCCTAATGATTATAGCCTACCAGTAATAACACTTAGAGCCAACCAGAGGAGAGGTGATTCTTCAGGAAGAGAGTCAAAACTTGGTTTTGGGAGAAAGCATTTGCAAAATACGAGTTTAGTGCAATAATCTCCAATCGGGAAATTGTGCAATTTGGAACTGACTACAGTACGGCCTTAGACCTTGATACGGGATGGTGTGATTAACTTTGGAATGTATTTTATTATGCCATTTTGGTTATAATAATTTTAATTTTAGTCTAGTTTAATTTATGTTTAACTTGTATGTTTTACGGCATTGGAAAAATGCCACTTGTAAGTTGCCTTGAGTCCTCTTTTGAGGGTGGAGAAAGGCAGGGTATAAATAAGGCAAATAAATAAATAAATAAATGGTCTAATTAATTAATTGTGACCAAGTCTCTTACACACCAGAAAAGAACTGCAAGAATCAAAAGAGAAATCACATTATTGATTGCATCACTTCCACAACTCAAATGAAGTGCTGAGAGTAGAGTGTATCTCCCTCTGAAGTCTATGGAGCCAACAATGAACAAGTTCACTTTATATATAATAATAAATTTTTATTTATATCCCACTTTTCTCCCTAAATGGGACCCAAAGCGGCTTACAACATTATATAAAAGGCAATACAAAACTCTCTCTCTCTCTCTCTCTCTCTCTCTCTCTCTCTCTCTCTCTCTCTCTCTCTCTCTCTCAATCTCTCTCTCTCTCTCTATATATATATATATCTATATATATAAAAGAGTGATGGCATCACGGCAATTCACAAAACAACAAAAGTACAGGCCCCCCAACCTCAAAATTTGACAACACAACCCATCATCCACGCCTCAAGGTTGATACAACAAAAAGAAAAGAAAAATAAAGTCCTAATTAGAGGGAGAGCAATAATTTTTTTTATCCAATTGCTGCCAGTTTAGAGGGCTAATCTCTGCCCACTTGGTTGCCTAGCAACCAAGGGACAGCCAGGTTTCAGTTAGGGGACAGGCAGATTTAGGCCTCACTTAGACTTCTTCCACAGATTATCTAATTTGCACTGGATTATATGGCAGTGTAGACTCAAGGCCCTTCCACACAGCTATAGAACCCATTTATAATCTTATATTATCTGCTTTGCACTGGATTATCTTGATTCCGCACTACCATATAATCCACTTCAGTGTGCATTTTATACAGCTGTGAAGAAGGGGCCTCATATAATCCAGTTCTAAGCAGATAATTTAAGATTATCAATATACAGTAGAGTCTCACTTATCCAACGTAAACAGGCCGGCAGGATAAGTGAATATGTTGGATAATAAAAAGGGATTCAGGAAAAGACAATTAAACATCAAATTAGGTAATCGTTATACAAATTAAGCACCAAAACATCATATTATACAACAAATTTGACAGAAAAAGTAGTTCCATGCGCAGTAATGCTATGTAGTATTTACAGTAGAGTCTCACTTATCCAACACTCGCTTATCCAACGTTCTGGATTATCCAATGCATTTTTGTAGTCAATGCTTTCAATATATCGTGATATTTTGGTGCTAAATTCATAAATACAGTAATTACTATATAGCATTACTGTGTACTGAACTACTTTTTCTGACAAATTTGTTGTCTAACGATGTTTTGGTGCTTAATTTGTAAAATCATAACTTAATTTGATGTTTAATAGGGTTATCCTTAATTCCTCATTATCCAACATATTCGCTTATCCAACGTTCTGCCGGCCCGTTTATGTTGGATAAGTGAGACTCTACTGTACAGTATTTACAAATTTACCACTAAAATATCACAATGAATTTAAAACACTGACTACAAAAACATTGATTATGAAAAGGCAGACTGCGTTGGATAATCCAGAACATTGTATAAGCGAATGTTGGATAAGTGAGATTCTTCTTTAATATGAAATAATTACTGGGATAGAATAATGCAGAACAATAAATCTCTAAAACCAGGACAGTAAATAAACATGGGAATTCCACACAGGAAACAATCAGGGCCAGCTAACACCTCCCAACAAAGTATTCCCATCATCAAAGTCTGGCAAATCCTGTTTTCTCAGGGCCACAGACAGTAGAAGCACATAAAATATCGCAAACAACACCACTCTGAAAACAAGGGAATTCCAGACAGGAAACAATCAGGGCCAGCTAACAACTCCCAACAAAAAATTCACTCAGGGAGGAAACAGCCAGGCTTTAAAGCTGCAAGGCCATTACATCCTAATCATTTTTCCTAATTGCAGCATTCATACTTGCCTCCAACAAACAAAAAAAACCAATCAGAAATATTGTATATTCCCCTGATGGCGCAGCGTGTTAAAGCGCTGAACTGCTGAACTTCTGGACTGAAAGGCCACAGGTTTGAATTGGGGGAGCGGAGAGAGCCCCCACTGTTAGCTCTAGCTTCTGCCAACCCAGAAGTTCGAAAACATGCAAATGTGAGTGCATCAATAGGTACTGCTCCGGCGGGAAGGTAACGCCGCTCCATGTAGTCATCCCACATGACCTTGGAGGAGTCTACGGACAACGCCGGCTCTTCGGCTTAGAAATGGAGATGAGCACCAACCTCCAGAGTAAGACACGACTGGACTTAATCTCTGGGGAAAACCTTTACCCTTGACCTTAACTACCACCAATTCCTCAATACTTTATTTCCCATACCACCATACTTCGCCACAGCAACGCGTGGCCGGGCACAGCTAGTATATATATAAAAGAGTGATGGCATCATGGCGACCCACAAAACAACAAAACTACAGGCCCTCCAACCTCGAAATTTGACAACACAACCCATCATCCACGCCTCTAGGTTGATACAACAAAAAGAAAAGAAAAATAAAGTCCTAATTAGAGAGAGAGGAATAATTGCTTTTATCCAATTGCTGCCAGTTAGAAGGCTAAGCTCCTCCAACTTGGTCTCCTAGCAACCCAATAAAAAACAATAAAAAACACTAAAAATATTAATACAATAAAATACTATAATAACAGAAAATAACTAAAAATAATACAAGAAAATAATAAAATATAATAAATAAAAATATAACTTACAATAAAATTAATAAAAAATGCAAATAAAGTCAAATAAAAATTACACAACAATTTTTAACCAATACCACCACCACTTTGCCACAGCAACGCGTGGCCGGGCACAGCTAGTATATATATATAAACAATAACCTGTAAAAGTAAATTTAAAACAATTTATATTTAAAAATATGTCTAATGCAGCTATTGCAAGCAACTCAATTAAGAGAGATGGTGATCTTACAGCATCTCAATAAAATCTAGCCTTTCTGTCATATCTTCATCATAAGCTTTTGCAAGCAGGAAGATCTTTAGCTGTGTGGTCGAAGGCTTTCATGGCTGGGATCACAGGGTTGTTGTATGTTTTTTGGGCTGTATGGCCATGTTCCAGAAGTATTATCTCCTGACGTTTCGCCCACATCTATGGCAGGCATCCTCAGAGGTTGTGAGGTATGGAGAAAACTAAGCAAAGAAGTAAATATATATCTGTGGAAAGTCTAGGGTGAGAGAGGTCAGTGTGAATGTTTTAGTTAATCACCTTAATTAGCATTGAAAAGCTTACCTGCTGTCTTCTTCCTGCCTCTGGGGCATCCTTTGTTTAGAGTCGTTAACTGCCCTTGATTGATTCATGTCTGGAAATCCTCTGTTTTCAGAGTATTGCTTTTTGTTTACTGTTCTGATTTTTGAGGTTTCTTTTAATACTGGTAGCCAGATTTTGTTCATTTTCATGGTTTCCTCCTTTCTGTTAAAGTTGTCCACATGCTTGTGGATTTCAGTGGCTTCTCTGTGTAGTCTGACATGATAGTTGTTGGAGTGGTCCAGCATTTCTGTGTTTTCAAATAATATACTGTGTCCAGGTTGGTTCATCAAGTGCTCTGCTATGGCTGATTTCTCTGGCTGAATTAGTCTGCAGTGCCTTTCATGTTCTTTGACCCGTGTTTGGGTGCTGCATTTGGTGGTCCCTATGTAGACTTGTCCACAGCTGCATGGTATCCGGTAGACTCCTGCAGAGGAGAGAGGATCCCTCTTGTCTTTCGCTGACTGTAGCATTTGTTGGATTTTCTTTATGGGTCTGTAGATGCTTTGTAGGTTGTGCATCAGTTTGCCTATGCGGTCAGTGGTTCCCTTGATGTATGGTAAGAACACTTTTCCTCTGGGTGGATCTTTGTCTTGACTCTCGTGGCTTGTTCTTGGCCTTGCAGCTCTTCTGATGTCTGTGGTGGAGTATCCATTGGCCTGTAGAGCCCAGTTTAGGTGGTTGAGTTCACCTTGGAGGAGGTGAGGTCCACAGATTATTTGCGCATGGTCCGTTAGGGCTTTGAAGATGGGAAGCAACTTTGAAGTAGATGGGAAGCAACTCTCTGAGGGCAGAGGAGCTCCAGGGATGGCTAATGACTCTGAACAAAGGATGCCCTCTAGGCAAGAGACAAACCTTTCAAATGCTAATTAAGGTGATTGACTGCAACATTCACACTGACTTCCAACTGACAAAGAAATCTTCTCATACCCTGGACTCTCCACAGATATATATTAACCTTCCTTGCCTAGTTTCTCCATGCCTCACAACCTCTGAGGATGCCTGCCATAGATGTGGGCGAAACGTCAGGAGAGAATACTTCTAGAACATGGCCATACAGCCCGGAATACATACAACAACCCTTCTGGAACATGGCCATACAGCCCGAAAAACATACAACAACCCAGATCGTTAGTTGTTTTTTAAAAGATGTCAGGGACCTTCTTGGGAAGGGAGTTTCAAAGAGTTGGAGTGGCCACCGAGAAGGCTGTCTCTCTCATCACCACCAACTGCATTTGCGATGGTGGCGGCAATGAGAGGAGGGTCTCGCTAGAAGATCTTAACGTTCAGGCAGGTTGATATGAGGAGATGCGGTCAGATAGGTAAGTAGGATCTGAACCATTTAGTGCTTAAAGGGTCAAAAACAGCACCTTTAATCAGGCACAGAGAAGAATTGGCAGTCAGTGCAGATGTTTTAGCAGTGGGGTAGTATGCTCCCTGGTTCCAGCACCTGTTAATAACCTGGCTGCAGATCTCTGAATTATCTGAAGTTTATGGATACACTTCAAGGGCAGCCCCACATAGAGCCTGTTACAGTAGTCTAAATGGGATGTAACCAAGGCATGGACCACCATGACTAAGTCCAGCTTCTCAAGGTACGGTCGCAGCTGGAGCACAATTTTTAATTGTGCAAAGGCCTTCCTGGCCACCGCTAGCACTTGGGCCTCCAGAATTAGTGGAGTCTAGGAGGACCCCCAGACTGCGGACCTGTGTCTTCAGGTTTAAATCACTTTAAATCCCTCTCCCTGTATAGCTATAGATATAGATGTATATCTCAAAAGTAGAAATTATATTTGGCAGGGATTCACTGTCCCCAAAGTTCCATACAGCACTTGACTGCAGGACCTTTCTGCCTGGGCTGCTCAGGACAATCTATATTCACAGATTCTGTGTTCACATACAAATACAACACACACACAAATTCCTTGAATTTGTGATTTTATATAAGAGTCACACTTTTATTGCACCATTGTATATAACAGGACTTGAATAGCCACAGATTTTAGTATCCATGGGAGGTCCTGGAGCTGAATCCCAGGGGACACCAAGAGCCTATTTTATTGCTGCAACATTTGCCCTTGCAACCTTAAAGGCCTTACTCAATGTGCAAAGGGTCTATTTCTTAGGTCTGGCAATACAGCTCTTCTCCAGCTCCAGCTGAGCTCCTTCCGAATTCTACCAGCCGGTACAGTGCCTTTCTCAGAGTTTGCAAGAGGCAAAAGATGTGTGAGGCATGTAAATTTGGTTACATTACTTGGAAGTTATGACCACAATGCTGTCCGGTTGAACATTCACATGACTTGGTAACTTTCTCAGAAAGTACCATTCTATTTAACCTTAAAAGAGGAAATGGCTCAGAAGAGAAGATTAGTTCAAAGGAAGTTGACAGGAAGGGACAAAAAGGTCAGACCTCTTCAAGATACAGTAGCCAAGAGCTTACAGTAGTTAACACCATCATAATAGAAGCTGAGGAAGAATCTTTAATTCAGATTAAAAAGTACCCCCAAAAAAGCAGAAGAGAAAGTTAGTGTATAAATGTGCCATTAAAGGCGTGACAGCTTACTTTAAAAAGTGGAAGGTTTAACCAAAAGGAAATAAATACGGAAGAGTATAAATAACTAGAAGAAGAAAAATGTACATTGGTTAAGACCTTCTCATGTGTTTCCACATTAAAAACGAGACATGGGAAGCACCATCAAAATGAGAACTACCTTTCTGAAGGAAATGAAAACCCTTCATTGACTTTTTGAGAAAGAATGAGGTTGATAAGATGACCACCGGTTAAGACTATTAACATGAATTAAATTTATAATGACATATAATAATTTAAATTAAGAAGAGAGAGATAGATGTTTAATAATTAACTGCAGAATATAGTTAGAGGTCACACTCTAACTACATGTATTATTAATGTAGTTGTATATACTGTTTGTTCTAGTATATATAGTTTGTAGTACAGGGCACTAGTAGTGTAGTACACTGCAGTTTTTATGAATATTTTTAAAATGTAGTTTGCCATGTGTGTTTTTATCTGATTTATTCTATGTTAAGTGTATGTATATGGAATTTTGATAAAAATGAATGTTTAAAAAGTACAAGGGATGCATTCCTTCCCAACCCTGATTTACAAGTGGCATCGCACTTCTGGAAGAGCAATTCATAGGATAGAAGAGGATTGCATAAAGGGATGGACTGACAGATTTAAAGAGACAGTACCGGAGAAAATAAATATACCAAGGAGCTGGCCCAAGATCCCACAAAGAGGGAATTAGCAACCAAACTTGAATAAAACAAAATATGGCTGGTCCCAAATTGAAAATGGAAAAAGATATCAAGGACAACAAAGGTTTGGGAAGAAGACCCTCAGAGGACATGAGCATGAAAGATATTTTAAGGGAAATTCAGAAATTGTCAATAAAACAGGATATACACCAAAAAGAAGCCCAAAAAACCTCGGAAGAGCATAATAAGCAAATGTTGGACATGAGAAAAGAAATAAAGGATGAAAATAGCCAATTGAAGGAAGAAATTAGAAAAACACATGAGGATATAAAAGATTTAAAATCAAATAACACAAAATTAGAAAAGAAACAGGATAAAATAAAGAAAAAATGGAGGGCTTAGAACTGAAAAATACTAAGATAGATGGAAGAGCAATTCAGCTTGTTGCACACAAATGTGGATCTTGTGTTGTCAAAGGCTTTCATGGCCAGAATCATAGGGGTGCTGTGAGTTTTCCGGACTGTATGGCCATGTTCCAGAAGCATTCTCTCCTGGCATTTCACTCACATCTATGGCAGGCATCCTCAGAGGTTGTGGGGTCTGTAGGAAACTAGGTAAGTGAGTTTATATATCTGTGGAAGGTCCAGGGTAGGAAAAAGAACTCTTGTCTGTTTGAGGCAAGTGTGAATGTTGCAATGTAAAAACTCTACATTCAGGACAGTAAATAAAGAACAACACTCAGAAAACGGGAATTCCAGACAGGAAACAATCAGGGCCAACTAACACCTCCCAACAAAGGATTCCCCAGGCAGGAAGCAGACAGGCTTTAAAGCTGCAAGGCTATTTAATGCTAATCAGGGTGGCCAATTGCAACATTCACACTTGCCTCAAACAGACTAGAGTTCTTTCTCCCACTAGTAGTTCCCAGTGGGCTCACTTCTCTCTCTGTCTCTAGCCCAGCATCCTTTTTTCCTAAGTAAAATATTTAGCCTGGTGTTTCTGGGAAGCCTATGAAGGTAACAGACCACTCAACAGTTTGGAAACATTTGGAAGAAAAAAAGTCATGTTCATAGGTATCGCCAATTTAGACAGATCTATTTTTGTATTTATGGAAATGGCGTGAAAGTCATCCTTCACAGAAGCCATGCTGCTACTTTCTCCCTGAAGCTTGACCTTCCAGCTCCAAAGTAGCAAATGGAGAGATGCTCAGATGTCTGAACCATTTTAACACAGACAGTGCCTCTACAGAATTTACTACAACCCCTGTATAAAGCCAAACCTGCAGATGGGATACAAACCTCCCCAGAAAATAACACTGGATTTTGAAGATCTTTGAAATGGTTGAAATGGACAATTGATCCATTAAAAAATACGTTGGATAAACCTTTGAAGAACTGAGAACTGTTTTTGAGTTTTCTAAAGAAGAGAGAAGAAAGGATAATGCTCACCCATTTTGAAGATTGATATACATGAACTTTAAAAAAAATAGAAGACAAGTACTTTGAAATTAGTTGCAACATTCGAGAAATGTTTAGATTTGGTTCTAGGTATTATAGGGCAAGAAGTCAATTTTTATGTACCTTTCTGAGGTGGGCTTATTTTGGCTGGTGGTCAATATCAGTTAGATATTTTATTTTGTGTATGTAAAGTATATTTTGTATGTATCTGCATGTGTACTTGTACAGTCAGTGCCCAGGTTACAAACATCTGACTTACAAACAACTCATAGTTAAGAACAAGGTGAAACAATAGGAAGTGAAAGAAATCTACCTCCAGGGATAGATAGATGGATAAATATCGATAGATACACATACACACACACATACAGAAAGAGAGGGGGCGGGTCTTTGAATATCATAGGGAAGGGTTAATATCCCTGTGGTATTTGTTTTGTTGTCTGTGCCCCTATTCAGAAGATTTCACCTTACTTTCTGTCCCTGTGATAGCTGGATTTTGAAAAGTTTGACTTGTTGTGGAAACAAGGATTGGTGAGGAAGCTTCAGTGGAGACACCTTTTCCCCATGATAACTCTTTCAGGAGTGAATTTCCCTTCCGAGGGGAAGATTTCTCTTATTTTCTGTTGACTTGCTTCCATTCTTAATTATGAGTCTTCTGTAACTCAGATGCTTATAACTCGGGGACTGCTTCCAGCTATCTTAAAAATATCTCTGCATCCATTCCTGCTTTGGGATTTGAGAACAGTATACACAATTAGGTAACCAAAGGGATCTCTTTAAAAATGACATATGGCCTGAGAGCAAACCTACATTTATGCTTGCTTTTGGCTCTAAAGCAGCAGACCCTTTTCACAATACAGAACTGCTGACACAGACAAGGAATGAATTGGCATATTTGAACCTAGTGGTTATTCTGTGCTTTAAAAACCTGAGATGGATATTTTACTGTGGAATAGCATGGTGTCGTGTTTTGATCACTGGAAGATAAAGGTTTTCCCCTGACATTAAGTCTAGTCGTTTCCGACTTTGGGGGTTGGTGCTCATCTCCATTTCTAAGCCGAAGAGCCAGTGTTGTCCACAGACATCTCCAAGATCATGTGGCCGGCATGACTGCATGGAGCACCGTTACCTTCCTGCCATAGCAGTACCTATTGATCTACTCACATTTACATGTTTTCAAACAGCTAGGTTGGCAGAAACTGGGGCTCACCCCGCTCCCCAGATTCAAACTGCCAAGCTTTTGGTCAGCAAGTTCAGCAGCTCAGCAGTTTAACCCCCTGGGCCACCGGGACATCCTGATCATTGGACTAGGACTCTGGAAATCAGGATTCGGCTCTCCATTCAATCACAGAAATTCACTGATGTCCTTGGGTGGGTTTCACAGATTTTAGGGTTGCCATAAAATCCCTGGGGGAAAAGCGCGGTATATAAATTAAATAAATAAATAAATAATGTGGAAATGACTTGAAAGCACACAACAATATTATTCTAAATGGTAGTGATTTAAACTGAGTATTTCTTGATTGTGCAGGGTATGAATGGATTCCTCCTTTAGTTGTGGACTAGAGGCAATATAAAAGGAGGTACTTAAATGATTTTGCTCCCAGTTAATATAGTCCAAGCTATCTATGCTTTTTAATTCCTTTTTTAAAAGCAGCTATAATCATAGTATTTAGGATAATAACCTTTCAAATTGTTTGATATACTATATTAATCAAAATAACAACCAATCACATTTATTGTTTATTGCCAATGGCCATTACAACCTCAGAAAACAGGGAAATTGATCCAAATAAATTAATAGCAAATTTCTGGAAATATAACTGACCATTAAAAATTCAAGCTGATACATCCTCCTGGCATCTCCTCTGTTGCTAGACCAAACAATATAACTGAGAAGCTCTCCATCTCATATTGTTGTGCAGTGTCAGTGGGATTTTATGTGTTTTTGTGTGTACATGACTGAGTTGTACTACTAGCAATTTTCAGTTTGCTATCTCCTTTTTCATTCTTAAGCAAGACAGAAAGATTTCCAAAAGGCAATGACAAATACAGTTGGGGATACCACTAAAAAAAAAACACAATTCCTGCAAAGGCAGCTAAACCAAAAGATAGACATATCTATTCTAGACGCTAAACCGCTTACTGCTTGTGGATGAAAGGTGATAAGAAGCTTCCTCGAAGCCATTCACTACGTAGTAGCACTTGCGGGAATGTTGCATTGCCTTTCCCTTGCCCTTCACTGGCTTCTGTCCAACCGCATACTTTAGTGTGTTAAAATAAACTATTGCAAAAGAACATGTTTGTATACATACACAGAGGACCTGGGCGTGAGATGGACAGCAAAAGCATGGGAGGTGGAATAAGGGTGAAGCATGGATGTGCTTGTATTAGGGGAGTTTCCACAGTCGAGCAGCATGTGTACAGCATTTGTAGCTATTTTAGTCAGCTTCTTATAGCCTCTGCTTGCTATGAGTTTCCATATTTCACCCTGAATAGGAAGATGGGGAAACAAGGGGCATCTTTGTCTGTTATACTCCCTTTTTTCCCCAGAAACACGTAGTATGGACAGAGGATTCCAAAATCTATTTGGCCACAGTTTCTTAAATGAATGGCAGTCATATCAGAAAAAGCAATATAAATATTGCAGTTTCTTAAAAAATATTTTCACTCGTTTTCACAAACAAGTGAAAATGTTTTTAAGAAACCCTGCAATATTTATATTGACTTTGTGGCTATTACTGTGCTTTCCTTGATTTTGTTGGCAACATACAATTTCAACTAGGGGAGACATTGGTTCAGCTTGAATTGTAAGTTCAGGTGGCCATTGGATGCCATGCATGACAGGATTGATTTTCAGTGCACAATGATTAACATTTTCCATCCAGCTCATTGAAGACTGAAATTTGATCTGCCCCATTAGATGGAGCAGTGGGACAATTTACCACAGCCAAACTTTGGGCACATCCAGGTTCTGGTCTAAAAATGCCAATTAACAGTTGACACTAATGCATAACTCCTATTTTATCCAAGATTGGAAGAGGGCATCCAATATAAACATCCTAGTAGAATACTACAGCACAATGTGTGTATTAAGTGCCCCATGGTGGATTGTTTTGACTTAAATTTTGCAAAGTAACTCTTAATAATCTGGAACAGAAAAAAATGTCTGTTAGATTATCCTGTTAAATAATACCAGTAATACGTTTTAACTGTTTTCTAATTGTCTGTGGTTTTAGAAATATTTTAAAGAGGAATTTCTTTTTTATATAATTTTCAACCATTTATTTTAAGTTTGAAATGTTTTTGCCCATTGTATAGTGCCTCAGGGGCCCTGGTGATTCAAAAGGTGATAAACAAATGCATTTGACAAATAAACTTATTAAGGTGTCTCCTGGATTATAGTCCATTTCAACAGATCTATGCAATGTCAGTGCTAGTTGGCATTCCTTATTGTATTCACTTATCAAGTGAAAATAGCAGACCATGCATCTGCTAGAGAGGGGAGTGTAATTCACAATGGTTTATGTTAAATTATATATATATTTACCCTTCAGATACCAAAGGACTCTATTTCATTTTCCTTAATACCGAAGGAACATGCTGCCAGTCAGCAGCTTCAGATGCATTGCAATTTCCTCCACTAAACTGGTGGACTGTAGACAATTGAGATTACAACCTCCATCATCCCATCTCAGCAGGCAAGGTGGTTGGAAATGTAACAACTGGTTACTGCTCCCAGGACTCTGCATGCAGCTAGTATTTTCTACAGTGAAACCTACAGTTATAATCTGTTTTCCTCATGTGACTCATGCAGAGAGCAGCAACTGTCAAGAGTCACATAGGAGGCATCTCAGCCGGTGGCCATGCAGCCGAGGATCTCCAGAAGATAAATATGACCTTTGGCTGCTGTGACTTGATAAGCTAATGTGAATTAATCATAATTGAACACACTGGGGTTGTTGCTGCTTCTAAATCCTTAATTGTCCACCCCACACAATCTCTGTTTTAAATCGAAAGGTGCCCCTCAGAACAAGACTGGAAATATACCTGGTTTTGTGCCTAACTGCATCCTCAGGGAGACCCAACAAAACAGCCTCAAGAGGAAAGAAAGTGGAGATGAGACATGGAATCAGCTGCCTATGGGATAATCTAATGCCAACAACACAGAAGGGGCTTATGAATAAGCAGAGCGTTCCGATTCTTGCTTCTGTTGGCCTCCATTGCTCCCTGAACAGAGCAAGTATTCAGCATGTTGAGGGAAGGAGAGGCAGTAAAGGAACCCTGTTAAGCCTGCAGCCTATGCACTGCCGCTCTCCATATTCCCCTATAATGCCATACATTAAATACCAGAGTACACCCAGTCCTGAAGCAAGAGAAAAGAAAGAATAGGCACCACCAAAACACAATACAGTCTGCTCAATGAAAGCCCAGCAAGCTGGCCGAGCTGTTCAGCCTCCCTGCTATGACGAGAGCAACAAGCGCTTTCTGTGTATGCCTGCGTGTATACAGAAGAAAAACAATCCCTCGCTAGCGGGTGGATGAATAGCTGCATTTCACTCATTCTGCTGCTGTTGCTTTTCCAGGGATCTTAAGATTACTTAATAGACACATTGAGACAACCAGCAAACCCCAAACTCCGGCAAATGCTAGCATTCATGCATTACTGTTTTAAATTGCTTGTTTGAAGATGAAAATGGCGTTAAGGAGGATAGATGTCTGCCCAGGTTTTACTGGTCAGAGCAGCTAAGTTTGTGCAATGCATAAATACATGTACAAGACCCAGGGCAGGTAGATAAGTTTACCCTATATACCCATGTATAATTTGAGAAATGTTAGTCAAAAATCAACTAAAATGAGTAGACATATCCATGGGTTAATAAAAGTGTTGTCCCTTAGCAGTTCGAAAACATACAAATGTGAGTAGATCAATAGGTACTGATCCGATGGGATGGTAACAACGCTCCATGCAGTCATGACAACCACATGACCTTGGAGGTGTCTACGGATGCTGGCTCTTCAGTTTAGAAATGGAAATGAGCACTAACCCCAGAGTCCGACATGACTAGACTTAACGTCAGGGGAAAATCTTTGCCTTACCCATCTTAATTCAAAAAAGAACCCATCATCTTCTCTGAGTAGTGAAAGGCAAGAGCTGTCCCAGGAGAACCCAAAAGAAGCACCAACCCCCCCCCCTAATCTCCCCACCAATGGCATCGCTTCAGGCCTTTTTAAATGTCCAGGCAGGAAAATAATGATGGCGGATATAGGCAGCTGGGATATTGAGGTGGCATTGGGACTTGCCCCGCTGTAGAATGACCCCTGACTTATCTATGGATCATTTTGAAATCCACAACTTTGGCTTCAAAAGCTGGCCTTTATTTATACATGAGATCAACTCAATATATGAGTATATGTCATAATTAAAAATAATCTCCTAATATACAAATTAAAAATAACAAGATGTGAAGGATAGGATTCACTGTACTGGGAAGATTTCTGTCTGTTATTATTTTCTACAGGCAGGTAAAATAAGAAGAAAATCAACTAATTTGAAATGTGGTGGTGCAGTCATACAAATACCTGAATTGCAAAAAAGACAAAATTATGGGATCTTGGAAAACTATCAAACCTGAACACTCCCTACAAAGATGACTAAACTGAAGCTACCATACTTTGGACGTACAGTAGTGTCTCGGTTATCTGACTTCCGCTCATCTGACACTCCAACACTAAGTCCCAATAGGTCTTAGTGAGGAGGAGGGAGAGGGAAAAAGAGGGCGGATGAGTGAGTGAGTGAGTGAGGGAAGTCTGCAAAGGCGATAGCAGTAGCAGAAGCAGGAGCCTGGAAGAGGCAGCCAGGATCCTGCTTCTGCCACTTCTGTCATTGCTGCCACGTTTGCCGCCCTCCCTCGCTCACTCATCACTGGGCTGGGTCTTGGCGGCGGCGGCAGAACCAGGACCTGGCCTGGTGAGTGAGTGAGGGAGGGCGGGTGAGCGAGGGGAGGGCTATCTCTCCCTATTATACAACAGTTTCACTTATCTGACATTCTGCCAGCCTGTTTATGTTGGATAACCGAGATTCTATTGTATAATGCTGTAAGTTGACGCAATTCATTAGAAACAATGATAATGCACAGTAAAATAGAATGGAATACAAAATGATGACAGCACTATAGGTGGATTCACTCAGAAAGCCATGGCCCAGAGTTTGCAAAACCTGAGCAACGTAGTTAATAACTGGGGATCTTGGATCTTGGTTGGAGCTCTCTCATTCATAGGGTTGCACACTCAGTTTGAGGACAGAGAAGAATGATTTCTGCTGATACCATATCCCTATTTGCAAAAGTGAGAACAGCTGCAGGAGCAGGAATTTTAAGCTGGAGCTGGGAAGGGCGAACCGGTTTACTTTACCTCTTGGATCTGGCAGACAGCTGCCATCATGTTGTTTTTTAAATAATATTTTATTGATTTTCAGAAAGAAAAAAGGGAAAAAAACATACACCATAAAATACAAAGAAGAAAAGACACACACAAACCAAGCAAACATAACATCGTCCAATTAAATAAATACTAAGATACGACTTCCTTCCCTCCCTTTGAGGTAGAGGTTCTTCCTAAGTCTTCATGCATTCCATTTGTTAAAAATGAAAATGTAAAATATGCAATGCTTATTTTTGTTTACACAGACTAGTTATTCCTTAAAATATTTCTCTACTTTCTCCCACTCTTTCCACACTTTGCTTAGAGAGCTCTTTCATTATTCTAGTTCATTTGTCCATTTCCATGGCTTCTCTTAATTTCAGTTGCCAATCATAGATGGAAGTTACTTCAGTTATTTTTCCATATATTTTTTTGGACAATATTATCCTTGCGGTTGTAAACATATACATAATTATTCTCCTTGTAGGTTTATTGATTTGTACATCTATCATGTTGAGAAGATACAGCTTTGGTGGAAACTCAAATTGTAAAATACTATTCATTGTATTATGTATCTTCTTCCAATTGTTCTTAACTCTTTAGTTCCATAACATATGATTAAGGATAGAGTGCATCTTCCTTTTTTTCACATTTCCAGCATAGTCTTTCCTGGTTTTATATATTTTAGCTAGTATCTGTGGGCTTAAATACGATTGATAGTGAACTTTGCAACAATTTTCTTTAAGATTGCTAGAATACGAAAAAATCCCCATGTCTTTCCAAGCTCTTTCCTATTAGTCAATGTCAATTACCCTTCCAACATTTTTTGCTATATATATTCTTTTCTTGGTTCTATTTCTTATTCTTTCTGCATTTAAAATTTATATCTATATATATTTAGAAATAACCATTGTCTCCTTTCCTTAATGCCTCCTTATTATCCAACATATTCGCTTATCCAACATTCTGCCAGCCCGTTTATGTTGGATAAGTGAGACTCTACTGTAACTCATAATTGTTCTCAAGTCTTTTCAAATTACTTTTGACTAGGTTAATCCCTAAATATTTCATGTTTTTTGTGCTCTTAAAAACCCAATCATCTTTGCAATTCTTCTTCTTTTGAAAGATTTTTAGTCATAAACACCATATTTTCTCTATATATTTTTAAGCCAGCCAGTTTATTGAATGTTTCAATTCTCCAATTAAGTCTTCCATGTTTAATTGCTGATTCTCCAAAAAGAAAACTAGATCATCTGCAAAAGCTCTTAACTTATAATCATGCCATCATGTTAGACACAAGAGGAAAAACTTTTTTTCTCCTTATTTTATGAGGAATTTTGAACAAAAAAAAAAGAGATGAAAAGAAAGGAGCATAAAGTCAAATCGTACAATGTTATGGCTATTGCAGAGTCCACAATGACTGTATAAGACAGCTGTCTGATAATTCTGAGCAATCAAAAAGGGTCTTTGGATAAACTGTCTCTTCAGATTTCAGTCAAAGGGATGATGCGTTTATTCTAGTAGATCACTTGACTTGTCAGTGACTCACAGTTCAATATGTGCACTGTGAGTTCAATATGTGTGCATTACCCTTGCAAAGCATTGTTTGAAAGAAGAGATGTGCTATCTATGGCATTTGATCTTTAGTGATTGTCAGTCTTTAGTGATTCACACATCCAAATTGTCAAGTGGCAAACTTGTATGTGTGAATCAATCCCAAAAGAGGGACCCACAAAGCATAAGACATTCTAAACACAAGTGAACCATCCTTACTTATGCATCCACGTGTATCACTCAGATTCATTTGGGAAAGGATTCAGGAATGTAAAGAATAATCACCTAAATTTGGGTCTTTGTGTGTTGAGAATTTTCATCGGCACACCATAAAGGCTCTCACATTGGCTATAACATGCTTCATCCTATCACAGAACTTCAGCTTCATATGACTATAGAGCAGTAGTTCTCAACCTTTAGGTCCCCAGATGTTTTAGCCTACAACTCCCAGAAATCCCAGTCAATGCACCAGCTGTTAGAATTTCTGGGAGTTGAAGGCCAAAACATCCGGGGACCCCAGGCTGAGAACCACCGATATAGAGGCAGAAATATTCAGTGTACAGTTGCTTCCATTCCTTACCATTTGCCATTTGTGCTTGCGAATCTGGAAATGTGTTACAGTTTGCATATCGCTTATCTGGAATTCCCAAATCTAAAATACTCCAAAATTGTGAGTGGCTGATATGGGTGTGGAGTATGGCCTCCCTGAGGTGTCATTGTTGCTTTTTCTTCTCTGCAGAATAACTCTCAGCTTACTTATGGGTCATACTGAAATCTATATTTTTGACCCCAAAACCTGCTCTCAACTTATCCATGAGTATATATGGTAAGGGGATTTGGTGTTTACACCTGGATCCCATCTCCGAGATAGCTCATTATGTATATGCAAGTACTGTATCCCAAAATCCCCCCTCCATTTTTTTCCTGAAATATGCAATACTTCTGGTTCCAAGCATTTCAGATAAGGAATGCTCAACTTGTCTATCATGAAACCATCTTAAATAAAACTTCTCAGTAAACCTCATCCAGGCAGATGAGAAGCAGACGTTCATCAAAACCATGTTTTGGTGCAGAATTCAAACAGTAGATTTGCAAGGGAGGCATTTCATGGTTCTGCTGTTTCTGGCACAACGTATTACTTTATTCCTGTTGCTCTTTTCAAAGAACGAACATCAAAACATGGAGGCAGACTCAGGCTAAGTGAGTACTCAAACAAACTGAAGATTCAATGCTTTGCATAGCTTTCCAGGAACACACGGTGTAATAACCAGGGAAGCAAGCTTGAGCTCAAACCAAAGAGACTTCTGCTTTGTTCAGTCAGGCTCATTTGTGCACGTTTCCTGGAATCCGCCCTGTGTACCAAGAAGAGAAACAGAAGCAACCAGATGGGAGGCAGCGGGGTTATGCAATTGGGCAACTCTCACCCATATAAGGGCATGGACAAGGAGCACCTGCCAAGCAACTATCTAACAGGTGCAACATCAGATCCCCAGTCGAAGTGCCAGCCAACTAGGACTGGGTTCCCGAGGTCACTTGGAAATGATACCACTTAGTAACAGAGCTGAAGGTGTTACCACCAGCTTCACTATTGAAGTCACTGGTTGCTTCACACCTCTCCATCTTCTCATTGGTTGACATTCTGCAAGGCTATTTTGAGACTTGTTCCTAAAGCATAGCCAAGATGCTAGCTTATTATTTTTCCGCTTCCTTCTCCCTCTCTTTGCACACCAGCTATTGAGAAAGTAAACAGCAAAGATTTTCATAACATTATGGTATGCAAGGCAGCTTTAGTTATGATAGCAACAGGGAGGTTCAACCAACATGCTTTTTGTTCAAAACATTAAGCTACCCAGTAAAATGTCCCGGAAAGATGGTTTCTTTTTTACCTGCTTGTGCAATATTAAGATAATTAATGAACCATAATAACACTAAGTAAAATAGGTAAAAGTAAAGGTTTTCCCCTGACATTAAGTCTAGTCGTGTCCAACTCTGGGGGTTGGTGCTCATCTCCATTCTTAAGTCAAAGAGCCAGCATTGTCCGAAGACACCTCCAAGGTCATGTGGTTGGCATGACTACATGGACCTCCGTTACCTTCCTGCCAGAGCGGTATCTATTGATCTACTCATGTTTGCATGTTTTTGAACTGTTAGGTTGGCAGAAGCTGGGGCTAACAGCAGGAGCTCACCCCGCTCCCCTGATTTGAACTGCCAAGCTTTCAGCTAGAAAGTTCAGCAGCTCAGAGGTTTAATCTGCTGCACCACTGGGGGCTCAAATTCCAATAGAAATGAGAAAAACAGCACTTTGGTAGCTTTGGCAGACAAGATGAACTGTGAGCCACAAGTAAATGTATGATCTACTTGACAGAGGACAGGTAACACAGGGACGGAAATATGTATTATTTAAAGAGTTGCTAAGACACTTATACTTTCTTAGGAATGTTTATACCCAATCCCCAAAAGCTAGGTCAGCATTATGAACTCAGTGCTGCAAGTGGGACATGGGAGAAATTAGAAGTGTGTATTGCTTGTCAAAAGCTAGCCATGCTCCATAGCCGTTATTCACTTCCTTAACTAGTTTGCTTTACTGATTGTTAGCAGAAACCACAATCCCAAAGAGAACGGCAAAGGGCAGTGAAAGCAAAATGCTATACAGCAGTGACTTTTAAGCATTTATATATCAGGATTCATTTATATTTCTCAGAAGGTAAAGCCAACCAAATTAATGTTCACATCCAAATTAATTTAATTCTTCCAGCATTTTACACCCAGACACTAGTAGTTCCTTTTCAATTACCATTAACTTGAAAATATGTGGAAAAGCATCTAAAAAGGAAGCATTTGGTAGTTTCTCCCTCTCATTGGCCCCTTTGCTTCTTTCACTCACATTTTTACCTAAAAATGGCAACTTTTGCACCAAAACTAGGTTTCAGAAATTTGACATAGTGTTAATACCTTAGGGGAGACTCCAAAGGTTCAGTCTTTCACTGATTACTCCCATCACCATTTTAGTTACAAATCTGTACGGATCAGAGGTAGAAGGATGTAGCATGGATTGGAAAGAAAGAAAGGAGAGGACAAAGGAAGCTTGGAAGTGAGACAGCACTCTCTTTTTCTCTGCTTGGAATTTTCTCTCCATGGAGTTGGGACTTGCAATTTCCCTACTCCCAACCCACCATTCACAACAGCACGCACACACGCACGCACGCACGCACACACACACACAGTTGGGGGGGGGGGGAATTGAATCCAGACAAGACAGAGGTCCTGGTCAGTCGCAAGGCCAATCAGGGTATAGAGTTACAGCATATGTTGGATGGCGTTACACTCCCCCTGATGACACAGGTTCACAGTGTGGGGGTGATCCTGGATTCATCACTGACCCTGGAGCCTCAGGAGTCTGCGGTAGCCAGGAGTGCCTTCGCACAATTAAAATTTGTGCGTCAACTGTGCCCGTATCTTGAGACATCTAACTTGGCAAAGTTAGTCCACGTTTCAGTCACATCTTGTTTGGACTACTGCAGCACTCTCTACTTGGGCTGCCTTTGAAGATAGTCCGGAAGCTTCAACTAGTTCAGAGATCGGCAGCCAGTATACTAACTGGGGCTCCGCTTATGGAGAGAACCACCTCCATGTTGTGGCAGCTCTACTGACTGCCGATCTGCTTCCAGGGTAATTACAAAATGCTGGTTATTACCTTTAAAGCCCTAAATGGTTTGGGCCCAGGCTATTTAGCAAACCGTATCGCCGCATACAAACCTGCTTGGGCACTCGGATAAGCAGAAATCCTGTTCAGGGTCTCACGCCCATCACAAGCACTGTTAGTGGGAATGAAGAGAGGCGGCCCTCTCTGTGATCGTGCCCTCAGCCTCTGGAACTCCCTCCCAAAAGAGATTAAAACAGCTCCCTCTTTAACCTCCTTTTAAAAACTTTCTTATGTGCCCAGATGCATAAAGATGAGGAAGCTTAGTACGTTATATGGAATACTCACCCATATAAAACGTATTTCGCTGATCTGACTGCTCGGTTTTCTTGGATTACTATGAAATTGTAAATGTTACATGTTATTATTATTATTATTATTATTATTATTATTATTGACACAACGACGTTGTATGACACAGCAAACAAGACAGACATGCTGGATTTCGTTTCACAAAACCACAAGTCGAACACTTCCCAAGTGTCTAGGACTGTGTGATGTATTTTCGGATGATGCGTGCAGATCCCAGCAGGGTGGCCTTTTGCAGTTGGCAGATCGTAATTTTGTCAATGTCTATTGTTTCCAAATGCCGGCTGAGATCTTTTGGCACGGCACCCAGTGTGCCCATCACCGGGACCACCTGCACTGGTTTCTGCCAGAGTCTTTGAAGTTCAGTCTTGAGGTCCTGATAGCGGCTGAGTTTTTCCTGTTGTTTTTCTTCGATGCAACTGTCACCTGGGATGGCAACATCAATGATCCAAACCTTTTTCTTTTCCACAACTGTGATGTCTGGTGTGTTGTGTTCCAGAACTTTGTCAGTCTGGATTCGGAAGTCCCACAGTATCTTTGCGTGTTCATTTTCCACGACCTTTGCTGGTTTGTGATCCCACCAGTTCTTTGCTGCTGGCAGGTGGTACTTGAGGCATAAGTTCCAATGGATCATTTGGGCCACACAGTTGTGCCTCTGTTTGTAGTCTGTCTGTGCAATTTTCTTACAGCAGCTGAGGATATGATCAATGGTTTCGTCGGTTTCCTTGCACAGTCTGCATTTTGGGTCATCAGCTGATTTTTCGATCTTGGCCTTAATTGCATTTGTTCTGATGGCTTGCTCCTGGGCTGCAAGGATCAGGCCTTCTGTCTCCTTCTTCAGGGTCCCATTTGTGAGCCAGAGCCAGGTCTTCTCCTTATCAGCTTTTCCTTCAATTTTGTCAAGGAACTTTCCATGCAGTGTTTTGTTGTGCCAGCTGTCAGCTCTAGTTTGTAGTGCAGTTTTCTTGTATTATTATTATTATTATTATTATTAGAATGAGTCTTATTTTTGGTTTAAATATGGATCTGCGGGGCTTTTGGGTGGGATGGTTATTTGTCTATGTGTTTTTCTTTTATACGGCATTGAATGTTTGCTGACTTTGTTGTTCACTGCCCTGAGTCCCTTTGGGAAGATAGAATTGTATATAAATAAGGATGATGATGATGATTATATAAAGCCAAGGGTAATAGTGAACGCTATATTTTGACTGTATTTGTGACAGAAGCATATCATACAATCCCATTGGAGGACCTAGAGAGGCACACAAAGACTTCCAAGATTAGGGTGGTAGTATTTTTGGTGTATGTGTAAGTGAAACTGTAGATACTAAATTTGTGGATAAGGCGGATGTACTAGATCATCCAGAACATGGAGGGGAGGTGCAAGAGGATGTTGCAGCCTGTGTGAAGGGGGGCAGTAATTGTTCCACCGCTATGTGCAATTCTCCATGAAAATGGCATGCTACACAGTCATAAGGCTGAAGAAAGCCTCTTCCACTGGCACAGTAATGGACACTTGGGTCCCTGGGAACTGGACTTGGGGCCAAGGTCCCATGGGCTTGGCCCAGCCACACTCCTGCTATAAGACCGCTTTTGTGTTGCGAGTTCTAGTCACAAGCCAGTTTCTTTCAAGTAAGATTAAATTCCAAGTACGAATCACATCACAAATGAAAGCAGACCTTGTTCTCCCCTCACTGCAGTCTATAACGCTTGTCAGATCAGGGCTGATCCTTATCTGTATTGACAGTACTGGTGAAGGTGGCGCCATCACCAAACTTAATTAAACACTCCTCTTGCCATTGCCGGGGTTACTACCCAAAGTATTTCCTCAATGGGTCTCATGACTAACCCTTTGAGGAATGCTACGTGCTGCTTATCTGTAACATGAAAGTGCTTTGTTCTCTCTTCTAATTCCTCACCCATTGCACAATACCTGCACAAAATGTCCCATGTAAACAGTGTAAACAGTCGTAATTTTCCGTAATTCTTTAAACCAATCGCTTTATGAACCAACGAAGAAGTGAACCAAGGAAGAAGTGGTTTCGCTGAACTGATATGCAAACATCCAAAGACAAGCTTGGTTTATTACAAGGATCAGTATAAACTTTGGCCTCTCTCCCTGATGCTTCAGACAACAGTTCCCAAAGTCCTTTCCTATTGGCCATAGTGATGGGAATTTTGTAGGTCAGAACTAGATCACAAAAATATTTCCTTTACTTTATCTTGCCTTTGTCCCAGCTCTCAAAATGGCTATAACTATTAATGTATTGTACATCACTCTAAAACCATGTAGCTTTTGATGTATTGTACATCACTTTAAAAATCAACATAGCTAAAAACATCTCTAGGTTTTTAGTTTATCGAGCAGTGTTTAATTGTAATATCAAAATGTTATCGGGGTGGTCATTTTGGAAGACTGATGAGTTTTTTATATCTAAAATAATTATAATGCAAAGAGTCAGCAATATACCACTGAGAAATCATATTGCAAATCAAATCATAAAATTTACTCTAAAAAATAAACAGGAGAAATTGTGAGGAATTAGCAGCATTTGCAAGCTTTGTTCAAAACATCTGGAAAGTCAAATTCCCATTCTTGATTTCCTGAAGAAAATGTTTTGCTCAATAAGCCGGCTGCCACTTTGAAGGGAGGAATCTGAAAAGGCTAGCACAATCCACCTACATGTAAACCCTTTAAATTCCCACCATAAGCTTTTAGCATCTACTCTTCCCTACACTAATAATTCTCCCTCTCTCCATGGTCTCTAGGCCTTGCTTTCCCCAGAAGTTAGACACTAAAAGGTTTGTGGTTACCTAGGCAACTTATTCCCTCTCTTACATATACACACAATAATCACCACTTGGCAGGCATCAGGTTGCATGTCAGTCTTGTAACTGGGTCTGATAGTCCGCACATCATCTCCACTGATGCTCCCAGATGCTGGTTATTAAGATACATGCTGGTAAGATGCAATCCTAAGCATCTGGAAATGCGTCTCTATGAAACGAAGCCTGAACAGCATGCTACGTTTGAGTTACTGGGATCAGAGAATTTAAAGCTTAATCTCCAACAAATCTCTCTTGGTAATTCACAACCCATATCCAATATATTATCATCATATTGGCTAAGAGTTTTGGGATGCTTACGCTTTTCCAACTCTCCCTCTCACATGCACACACAGACGTGCACAGACACACATATCTCAGAGCAAATGAAGGATACAAGAAAATGAAGCAGCAGTTCAGTAAACTGCTCATTATTAGTTCCTTTTTAAAGCGAGAAACATTCAGCATAACTCATTGTTTGAAGAGTGCTGTATTCATGACATATTTTAAAAGCACACCCTTAAAAGTGTAAAAATGGCTCCAATTTGTACCCAAGCAAACAATTTACGGTCAACAAGTGAATATTTACTTGTTACATCAAAAAACTGCTGCCGTTTCCAACTTTTGTTAGGACTTCTAAGGTATACTATTATGGCTATGTCACCTCAAATAGTAGTTGTAGTGGTGATGATGATTATGCATTACAGGCATTATTTCCAATCTCTGTGTAATAGAACCATATAGCAGTAATAAAATCAGAAATTGGTTCATCCTATATACTAACAGCAAGCACCTTCTTAGGAAATCCTTAGGAAGTCAAACAGAAGCATTCATAGACAAGAGAGAGGTATCAGTAGGGTTGGGGAAACCTTAAGATCTACAGGAGAAAAAAGTTACAAAAAGGGCAACTTCAAGACAACTCTGATTGGGATGAGGCTGTTCAGGAGCCACTGACAGTCTTTGCGAACAGCAAGGGGAAGAGAATGGAGTATCACGGAGAACAATATGACTGATAACATCCGCAACAGAAACATTTCGTAATTCAAAATTTCCTGCCACACTTCACTGCATTCTTCATTTTTAAAACTCTAGTTCTCAGGGTCTATGTTTGTGTAGAGTCAACACCTCATTCCTTAAACTTTCCAAGCTCTCCCATTCACATAGCAAGCAGAAGCCAACCTTCCTAGATCACAACAGAAAGCCCTTTTGCCACAACTGTCAAGTTGCTCATTGCAGCTTTCAAGTACGTAGTAGTAATAACTGATGTGAGGGACAGCAGCTGCTGCCTGGAATTAAACCTGATTTATAGGAAGAGCTTGTCATTTCTCAGCCTCTTCGTGCAAGTGGACACACAGCACAAGTGGTGCAGGAGGGGACAGAAGAAAAACAGAATCATGGAGTTGGGAGAAACCACAAGGACCAGGCCTATAGCGAGGGGGGGGGGTGTTAGGGGTTCAACCCCCTCCCCGAAATTTTTCAAGTTATAAAAAAAATCTCCTTTACTCATGAATTTTAACTGGTTAACCAAATCCCCGTGCTAAGTCTATGAGATGCAAAACATTAAGAGTCCCTCTAGGCACTATCTCAAGCAGATATTGACAGGTTTGTAGCGGGGAGGGCCCCCCCCCGAAATTCAAACCCCCTACCCCGAAATTTTTAAAACCCCTCCCAAAAATTTTTTCTGGCTACGGCCCTGACAAGGACTATTCAGGATGATCACTACCAGGATGATCACTACCAATCATTGGGCATGACACCACAATTTACGAACTCATATTATTTTACAACTCGTACAATGTCATTTTCAGTGCAAAAATGACTGTTCTCATTCAACTGCTGTGCCAAAAGGTAGTTAACAAAACTAACAAACAAATTGTGTGGTAACAAAGCATTATTCCCATTCAAACTTCTGGTGATAAGGCTGGAAATTGCAGAAATGGTAACTCAGTAGAGCCCCTTGCTCTAATGTTTCTTTGACTCACCGCCCCCCCCCCCCCAACCCCCAATAGGGGCTACTTTACCCAGTGGCAAAGTACCTTGAGAGGCAGAATTTTCTTCCCACTAGATTCTGAATTTCACATCTGTTCACTTATAATTTTACAAAAACTGGCCTCTTTCCTCAATTATTGAGAGCAGAAAGGCATAGATGACAGATGATGGGACAAGCAAGGTAACGGACCACTGATATCGTGGGTGACCGAGTTAAATCTTATAATGCTCTTGTCAGAATAGATATTGGTCCAAAGTTAGACTTCTTTGTTGCAACAGGTTCCTGTCGTGTTCTACAGAAGTGAGATATAACACACCAAATGTAGAAGTTTTGTTTTTGTTTAAATTATTCTGGAGTGAGAGGCCCAGACTGAGCTTATATTAGGTCAGGTGTCCAAACTTTTTAAGCTGAGGGCCAGTTCATGGTCCCTCAGCCTGTTGGGGGCCCAGAATATAGTTTGAAAAAACCATGAACACATTCCTATGCACACTGCATATGTCTTATTTGTAGTGCAAAACCCCCCAAAAAAGTAAAACATGAAAGAACAATACAATATATAAAACAAAGAACAATTTTAACCAACATAAACGTACCAGTCTCTCAATGGGAAGTGTGGTCCTGCTTTTGGCTGTTGAGATAGTCAAGTTAATTAGGATTGTTGTTGTTGTATGACTTCAAATCATTTTAAACAGTGGCATATACTGCCTCAGAATCTGGTGGAGTTTCCTTTCCTGGAGGTTTTTCAGCAGAGGTGACATGGCCATCAGTTGGGAGGGCTTTGATTGTGGTCAAGAAAAGGAGGGAGGAAGGACGTCAAGGGAGAGAGGAAGGCCTGGAGGAAATTTGAACGGGGGCCACATTTGGCCCTCAGCTGGACTTTGGACATGCCTGCATAAAATACTTGATATTTTGAAACATTACTGTGAAGTAAGGATAATAAAGCAGACTTCAGTCTGGATTATGCAATGACCTTTGGAATACTTTATCCCTATTTCCAATCATTAAAATGGAAACATATATTTTAAAAAGAATTTCAGCATGTCTTGCCAGGAAAACAGACTTTGGTTTTCATTATCTTTTGGGTTCTAATATTCAACTGGAAATGAGACGGTGGTGACAAGATTGCACATGTTCGATGAATCCTTGGCTATAATTTAGGTTATTAAACAGTGAACTTCCCAGGGGTGTTCTCTAAATAATCACTGCTGAATAACCACCTTGCTTAGGAAAAGGGGGAGGTCTATGTTAGCCTCGAAACTGGGAGAGGTCATTGCAATCAATAGGGAAAGAACAATTATAATAAAAAAGGAGTGGGTTGAAGAAATGCCCTTCTTCTCTTCCTTCTCCCCAGTTAGAGGAGTCAGCTAAGCTTTTGGATAAGGTGCTCCATTTTCCATCTTCAATTAGCATTAAAATGTCTTTTCATTCTAACCTACATTGCTAAGGACTTCTGAATTAATGCAAAAATTAACACTGATGGCCCAGTTTTATCTCATTTTTCAGAAGAACCAGAGTGATGTGTGAAGATGAGGCAGAAGAGAGGTGCAAGATTATCAAGACAAACAAACTAAGTGGAAGAGGATGGGAAGGAAAGGAATACATTGACCTGGATCTTTCTGCGGCCATGTGCACTTATTCCACTAAAAAATAAAACAAAACCTTTGATAGGCAAGCTGCACCGAACTGATCTGGCATTTGCAAATCTGCGTGTGTGTCTGAAGAGTGTTTGGCTTTCTCCCCAGTTCTTCTCTGTAATTCATATTCATCAGACCTTTCTGTATTTTGAAGTTTTTACAGCAATGAAATGTGGAGATGGGGAGAAAAACAACAAGTACCAGTCAGATTAAAAAAGTGTTTTTTTATTTTTAAATTAATAAAAAACCTTCAACCTGTTTTAAGCAAGATTCTGATTTTAAAACCTAAAAAATAAAATAACATAAACCCAAGAAGAAGAGCCTCAACTTCTCGCCTGCCCTTGGATGTATGGGAATATTTTGGAGTCCTCCTTCTTTTATCTGTCTTCAGGGGAGGCTGATATCTCTGTGTGTGCATAAGATATTTAAAGAAATATATATATAATCTTAGAAATTTAAGCGGCTTCCCTTCTGGCTTTGCCTCCCAAATGCACTGTCCTTTTAGAAAGGGAAAGAGCTTGTGAGCTGAAGGGGGGAAACCATTCTCAAGAATGAAAAGCAGGAAAGGTTTTAGGTACGTGGTAAGGTGTAAGACATAGCTTCTTTTCAGCTCTTTGGGGCACATCTGCTGCAGCCTTCAAAAAAATTTCCATAGCCAAAGTTGGGGTGTGGAGGAAAAGCTTTAGGGTATCCCACCCACAAAAAAAGCCCAACAAAGTAAAACAAAAACAAACCTCCCATACACACATACTTTGCACATGCGTACGAAGGAATGGCTGGCTGTCAAAAGCTTTTGCCAGCATGCGCACATACTGGCTCCTCCCCAAGATGACAGGGCAACATATACACTTCATTGTGTGTATAAAACCATGAGCGGAATTCAGCATGCTACTCAAAGAGGGTCCCAGCAATATATTTAACAACACAGCCATTTTGCACTGTTCCATCATTTCTTTTTAGGCCCCTCATGTGGCTCATCAGAAAGCTCTGTGGTGCTTATGAAAAAAGTTACATCACCCCCCAACCATAGGGCAAGGTCGATGATGGGTTCCTTCAGTGGGTTATACGCCCATGCCAAGTAGGCTCATGTTTCTCCTCATATCACCCTTGGCCTCTGTACACAAACCAAATCTGAGGCCTGCCATGGGAGACCAGTGATTTTTTTTCATCCAGAGATTCCCTGCAACCCCTCAACTATTGCAGATGCTACAGGCATCTCCTAAAACTGGGAGCCAAAAGGAAAAGCATGAGGAGACAACAAGAATAAAGGAGGGCCAGTTTCCTTCCCTTCTCTTCACCCAACACACACACACACAGTTTCAAGGGAGACCCTCCCCCCACACACACACATGAACCCCAACACCGGATCCAACGCAGCCCCCTTCTTTCCAAGCAGTGTTCTCAGAATGCCACTTGGATCTTGGTAATCCCGTTGCTTTCATCTGTGATGTATATACATTAGATATATTTATATACTTATATATTATAGTTATATATACTTTTTTCTTTTTTAAAAAAGAGAAGAGACCAGTTATTAACTCTCCTGAAGAATGGACAGAGGAGGAGAAGCAAAAGAAGGACCAAAAAAAGGAACACCGGGAAGCCTGATGCCATTGCATCAGTTTAAAAAAACAAAAACTATAAAATATTCCAGTGCGATCTTCGGGAGGGAAAAAGAGGCCCCCACCCTATTCCCTGTGTACCCCTCCCCGATTTGTCAACCCCTCCCCACTTGACACAGCTTCTTCCCCCATTCTAAAAATATTAAGTCTTATCTCTGGCCATCCATAGCCGTCACGGCTTTCTGCTGAGAGGCCCCTTGCTGGGACACTGGAGGCCACATGGGCTGCTGATGGTGGAGGTGATGGTGGACATTGTGACTGGTGGGTGACGACGGAGGGATCCAGGCAGGTTGATGGTTGGGAGGCGAGGAAGCCCAGAAGGGACTGAAGCTACCCGGAGGGGAACAGGCCATGGATGTGATGGGGCTGTTGCTACTTTGGAGATTCTCTGAAGTCCGCAGCTTGGAAAACATGGCAAGAGCGTCTGGGAAGTTGGGAGGCGTGGCTGGAGTATTGCTGGGTGTGCACATCTGTAGCAGAGAAAGAAAAACAAGGTGACAACATAAGGTTTCCTATATTTGGTCAGTGTGGCACTACTGCAATGCTTTTATTCCATTCCTAACTAAAAAGGCCAATTATCGGTCAAGTGAAACCGAGCAAAACAGACTCAACACTTCATCCCTGTCTCATGTGTAATCAGAAGTATCCACCTTTATTTGATATCCTCTCTTTCCCCCAGCATTGCAGACAAGGGCTGGATGAATGTGGCCTTCTAGATTTAGCAATGCCCATTGAGCCCTAGCCAGCAAAGCCCGTTGTGAAGGAGCATAAAAGCTGCACATCCCTGCTCTATTGTTTCCTTGACCATATCTAACTGTTGGTCTAGATATTAAAGCCCAGGAAGAGAAGGGATATTGCTTGGTTTCCTTTTCACAGACCCAGAGGAGGAAGTGTGTGACACGGCAATAAACTGCATCCCAGTATGTGGAAGGCTCCCACAATATCTTTTTTACAACAACACTGAAAGGGTGAGGGAACCATCTTAATGTCATCTTCTATGCTAGAGTCTGATGACAAAAGAAACATGAGTTGACACAGGATTCAAAGGTGGTAAAGGATGCCATCTAGACAATGTGCGATCCAGGTGCTTCTCACGCAAGTAACTCAGAACAGTCAATTTTGCTGCACACCTGGAAGGAAAGATAGTTTGCCCTGCAACTTGGAGATCACAGTCACAACTTCGATGTGCCTCATCAAATGCAGGTGCAACTTGGCCGCAGCGAAGGGCAATATGGATAATTTCTTCTACTTGTTTTATTATTGTATGTAAGTATGTTTTATGCCAAAAGGGGATGGTTTCAATAATTAAAAACCTGCTAAAACTCTTGTAGGTTAGCTATCAAAATGCTATGCATGTATATGTGCATACATGGATGCACATAGAGAGAAATGTGTTTGTTTTGCCCAATTTCCGATGAAATCGTGTAACCAGGGACTTGAGGGTCATGGGGATTCTTTTCTCCAATGACAAATAGCCCCTTGCTCATGGTTCTACAGTGAAAGATTATTCATTTCTGAATACAAATTGAATGGCTTCTCAAAAGTGCTTTGGCCCAAATGTGTTTGGGATTTTGAATTCTTGGTGTGTAGAATACCTGTTTCTGCACATATGCTATAATGAGTTATCATGGAGATGAGAAGCAAATCTAATCAGAAAATGCATATATGTTTTCTATAACACTTATGTCTATAGTCTGAGGGTAATTTCATACACAATATTTTAAAGAAATTTGTGCATTAAACAAAGTTTACGTACACTTATTATCAAAAGAGGAAACAGTGAAACTATCTCAGCTATTCGGGTGGATCATTTCAGATATAGGAGTTCCAGATAAGAGATACTCAATCTGCACAAGATGACAACATATATTTCTAATTGGCATCATTAACCACATACTAAGCTATATTATCTGGAGAATCTCTACACAGCCTTTCCATCTACCACTGCTTCTTATTTCAGTGGTATCCCTATCATCCCTATACAAGAGATCCACTTCCTTATTAAGGTTGTTTGCTTTCACCTTGACTTGAAAAAGTGACTTTTTAAAGAATGACACTTCAAAGCCCCTTTGCCTAAAGGGCACAGATTCTCATCTACAGTACGTTAAAACTTGAGAATAGGAGCAAAGGGTGGCTCTCAGAATCAGAGTATCTTCTCAATAACCCCTCTGTATTTGTTCTTGAAAGGTACTTCTACATACAAAGTTACACACACACAACAAAATTTGATTCATTTCCCAGAAAACTATTAAGATGATCCCACTTTGTAGGAAATCCTAATTGAGGGCCCTTCTACACAGGCCTAAAAACCTGTGATGGGTTCTGGATTAGCCTAAGGTGTCCAAATGACACGTCGGGATAATCTGGATTATGCTGATTTTTAAAAATCATCTATAAAGATCAGGACCTTTTAATAAGGTCTGGATCTCTGCAGGTATTGGGCCTGTGGGGATTGACTCTTGAGACCACCTTCTACGATCCCAAGGGTCAACCCCTACTGCTGTCCCAGTTTTTCAGGCTCCAGGAACCCAAAGAACCAGCACATCACTGCCACCCTCCCATTAGCCCCGTTTCACCCCCCTAAACTGGCTGGAGAGTCCTGCCTCCATATGGCAGTCTCTCTGGTAAGTTTAGGGGGAAACGGGAGGCTGGGTAAATAGCCTCCAAAGTCCATTTCTGATCAACTCGAGAGGGCATCGCCCCCCCCCCCAAACTAAAATTGTGGGATTTAGTCTTCTCTGGAAGGGCCCTGAATTCTTCCAGGAAGGCTTTGCTCTTTTGACACAACACGTCTGCCTGTTGCCTGCAGAAATATTCAATGTCCCTCTGAATATTCAACATTCCTCTGTTCTGGTTGGGACGCATGTCTTGTCTATTATAGTGTAGGTCCATAGTATCCAATGGGCCCACTGGGTCTAAGATCTCCCCCATAGATGTCAAAATCCAGGGATACTCAAATCCCGTTATATGCAATTGCATAGCAAAAGTATGTTCTTTATATAAAATAGCAAAATCAGAATTTGTTTTTAGAATTGAAAAAAATATTTTCAGACTTTGGGTGGTAGGATCCATAGATGCAAAAATCTATGCCTGACTAAGTCTATCTAGACCAGTGGTTCCCAACCTTTTTTTGACCAGGGACCACTCTCCAACATTAGTACCAAAAGGGTTACAAATCAGTTTTTGGTCAACTTTAGATTTGGTTTGGTTATTTGGGGTGCTGATTCAAAACATTTCATCGGATAGACCACATCAGGTCGAGTTTCTGATACAGAATCTATGCCATCCAGTAGTTGCCATTTGCCTGCCCACAGAAAACCATATTTAATAATTTAGAGCTGATGTGTTCTATCAAATACAACCCCAAATAACCCTGGGAGCAGGCCTAAAAACGAAGAAACCAAGAAAAATTTTTTTTTGGTTGGGCTGTGTTATTATCCGTTGTAGTAACGGTGAGGCCGCAGACCATATTTTAGTTCTTGTGGACCACTGGTGGTCCACGGACCAAAGGTTGGGAACCACTGATCTAGACAGTCAACATATTCAACTACAGATGTAAATACAAACTGAACTCTATTGTGGAACTTGGAATTAGGCCTAATCAGTTGATAACAGATCTACTGAATTACACTTAGGGCTATAGATTGTAACACAAATGCCCTGTTGGGGCAAAACATCCTTCAACGTGTTCTCCTGTCTCTCCACCCTGAAAGGAATGATACACAAAGGCATCCAGAGGCAGTCCATCCAGTGCAAGAATCCAACCCAAGGCACTCCTCCCATCCCACGCCTGCATACTACGTAAATGCCTCGGGTGTTCTCATCCTTGGCAGACAACTTTCCCTTCAGGGAGGAATTCTGACGCGACACAGGTAAGTGCAAGCTATTAGCATGTGCCTTCGGATGATGAGGCTTTGTTATGGAGGCACACCTATTTTCCATTTCTCAATTCTGATGCCTTATATACCTTTGAGTCCAGCTCACTTTCCAAAAGTGGTCTCTCAAATCACTTATTTTTCTTCTTTTGCTTTTAATAAGAAAAATGTTCCCTTGATTAAAAATGACTTTGAGAAGCTCAGATACCACATTAAGGAAATCAGAAAGGCATTTTACAGTCAGCCACACAAAGGTGAGTATATGCTGGTGGGATAAGAAGGGTTTGCCTTTAAAAACAACAACAACACTGCAACTAGCACATTTCTCTGGTTTTACTGTAACATAATAGATTTTTAAAAATGAAGTGGCCTCTCCACATACTCATCAATGAAGTAATAAAGTACATTCAGTAAAGCCACAGGAAACAGACACGTTCAGTCCCTCATTCATTCCTTCGAAACAGGTACACACCAAGGTGCATATACAATCTCGGAAATTCTTCTTCAAAACAAGGAATGGAAGGATTGTCCATACCATCAACACCATCATCCTAAGACAATAGTGGGATTAGTCAAAACAGTGGGATTTGTTTCTTTATAGTGTGTTTCAACCTACCTCAAGTGTCAAACTCATTCTCATTGAGGACCAAATCAATCATATGGTTGCCTTGAATCCATGTATGGAGAATCCATAGAGACAAGGGGCAACTCTCTCTCTCTCTATATATATATGCGTATGTGTGTGTGTACACACACACACACAAACACACACAGATAGTGATCGGTGCTCTTTCGTTTTTACCCAATTTGGATCTCCAGATGTTACTGAAAAACAGCTCCCGTACCTTTTGATTATCCACAATATGGACTGGGGATAATGCGAATTGCAGCCCAACAGCACTTGTGGTACTGAGGTTGAGTAAGGTTATAGGACATTTTAAAGTCTGACATCATATCCACAAGCCTTATATCTAAATTAAAACCCCACTATCATGACTAAACAAACCAACTACAGCCTTCCAGATGTTACTGTATCACAAATCCCATCAGAATTGTTTCTGTACACAACAGGAAAAACATGAACATTTCTTCTGCTAAAACACACGTTGATTTTACCTCACACCCCTGAAATCAAACTGAGACTACAGCAGCCTCTCATTATGTAAAAATATGACAAGAGGTACAGGAACAGAATTTTCCTATATGAGCAGGGTTTGAACCCAGACCAAGAACAATAGTCGATGGAAAATAATACATCACTGTAAAAAAAATGGGAAACAGCACTTAAAACACAGACACATGTTGTTTGAATGCAAAGCTCACTTAATGTATGGAACATGACTCAGTACATGTAAGTAAAGGGCAAATTTGGAAGCTGATTATATTCCACCCTTATGACTGTACCAGCACAGACAGTCCAACTCCCCAATTCCCATCCAGGAATCAAAGTCAAAGCAAAACATATTAAACAAGCAAGTGAATACTGCTACCTGGATTATTTTGCAACCTTTGTTGCATTGGAAACACATCATGGTGTGCAGCTTTTCCCTTAATGGCCTTCTTTTGGAATTAGCTCCAACAAGATGTCATGCAAAATTACAAGTGAGGGTTGGGAGTCCCTGTTCAGGATGCTAGCCAGCCAGCCAACCATGCTCATTCCTGGGATATTACATTACAAAACAATCCATTTTTTCTTTTCCTGCCATGAGTCATATTCCATGTTCAGTTAATATGAATCCACGTGGAATGGGTTCTCTTTGTTATGCATGTTTAATGCTATTTTGGTTGTGTAAGACTCCCCAACTCAAAAGAAAAAAAGTACAAGAGAGATAAACAGAATGTTTTAAAACTGACTCCATAGTTAATGTAACAACAATGACAATACGTTACTGACATGCTCACAGTTTTAGCGCATCTTAAGCCAATCCCACTTGAATGCTGGCAAATTTACTCCCATCTCATGGGTTGCTATGGTACATTTTAAATCATTACTGATATGTTAGGCACTTTTAAATACATTTTAGCCATTTAACCTTTTGAGGTACATGTGTTTTATGTGTAATTATGTTTTATTCAAATATTTGTATTTTTCTTTACGATTCTATTTCTATTTTCTCTTGGCAATGATGCCATTTTGTATTGTTTTGATTTGTGCGTTTGTGAATGTTTGCCTTTTTGTACATAAACCACTCTGAGTCCCCTCGGGGAGAGAGAGCGATCTATAAATAAAGTATTTATTTATCACTATTATTAAAATCAATTAGAAAGGGATTGGTCAAGTTGGCTTTGAGATTTAGAGCATTCTGCCCTACTACAATCAGCAGAACTAAACGCCCTACAGGATGGCCTATCGGCAACATCTGAAATGCACTGCCTAACATACTAACTGCACACTATACAGTCTTATTTAGCTTCCCTCTAAATTATTCTGCATACATGAATGTAATTATGATACTGAACCTCAAATGCATATATTCATTTTGTTTCGGTGGCTCTCAAAGGTTCACATGGATATAAGGATACTAGCTGTGCCCGGCCACGCGTTGCTGTGGCGAAGTATGGTGGTATGGGAAATAAAGTATTGAGGAATTGGTGGTAGTTAAGGTAAAGGGTAAACGTTTTCCCCTGACATTAAGTCCAGTCATGTCTGACTCTGGGGGTTGGTGCTCATCTCCATTTCTAAGCCGAAGAGCCAGCGTTGTCCTTAGACTCCTCCAAGGTCATGTGGGATGACTGCATGGAGCAGCGATACCTTCCCGCCGGAGCAGTACCTATTGATGCACTCACATTTGCATGTTTTTGAACTTCTGGGTTGGCAGAAGCTGGGGCTAACAGTGGGGGCTCTCTCCACTCCCCCAATTCAAACCTTTCGGTCCAGAAGTTCAGCAGCTCAGTGCTTTAACATGCTGTGCCATCAGGGGATATTATTTCTTAAAGGTTGTGAATATACAATATTTCTGATTGGGTTTTTTTTGTCTGTTGGAGACAAGTATGAATGCTGCAATTAGGAAAAATGATTAGGATGTAATGGCCTTGCAGCTTTAAAGCCTGGCTGTTTCCTCCCTGAGTGAATTTTTTGTTGGGAGGTGTTAGCTGGCCCTGATTGTTTCCTGTCTGGAATTCCCTTGTTTTCAGAGTGGTGTTGTTTGCGATATTTTATGTGCTTCTACTGTCTGTGGCCCTGAGAAAACAGAGGATTTGCCAGACTTTGATGATGGGAATACTTTGTTGGGAGGTGTTAGCTGGCCCTGATTATTTCCTGTGTGGAATTCCCCTGTTTATTTACTGTCCTGGTTTTAGAGATTATATTGTTCTGCATTATTCTATCCCAGTAATTATTTCATATTAAAGTAGAATCTCACTTATCCAACATTCGCTTATACAATGTTCTGGATTATCCAACGCAGTCTGCCCTTTCATAATCAATGTTTTTGTAGTCAGTGTTTTAAATTCATTGTGATATTTTAGTGGTAAATTTGTAAATACAGTACAGTAGAGTCTCACTTATCCAACATAAACGGGCCGGCAGAACGTTGGATAAGCGAATATGTTGGATAATATGGAGGGATTAAGGATAAGCCTATTAAACATCAAATTAAGTTATGATTTTACAAATGAAGCACCAAAACATCATGTTAGACAACAAATTTGGTAGAAAAAGTAGTTCAATACACAGTAATGCTATGTAGTAATTACTGTATTTATGAATTTAGCACCAAAATATCATGATATATTGAAAGCATTGACTACAAAAATGCGTTGGATAATCCAGAACGTTGGATAAGCGAGTGTTGGATAAGTGAGACTCTACTGCATAATGATAATCTTATATTATCCTCTTAGAACTGGATTATATGAGGCTCCTTCTTCACAGCTGTATAAAATGCACACTGAAGTGGATTATATGGTAGTGTGGAGTCAAGATAATCCAGTGCAAAGCAGATAATATAAGATTATAAATGGGTTATACAGCTGTGTGGAAGGGCCTTGAGTCTACACTGCCATATAATCCAGTGCAAATTAGATAATCTGTGGAAGAAGCCTAAATGAGGACTAAATCTGCCTGTCCCCTAACTGAACCCTGGCTGTCCTTTGGCTGAATTGGTTGCTAGGCGACCAAGTGGGCAGAGATTAGCCCTCTAAACTGGCAACAATTGGATAAAAAAAATTATTGCTCTCCCTCTAATTAGGACTTTATTTTTCTTTTCTTTTTGTTGTATCAACCTAGAGGCATTGATGATGGGTTGTTGTCAAATTTCGAGGTTGGGGGCCCTGTACTTTTGTTGTTTTGTGAGTCGCCGTGATGCCATCACTCTTTTATATATATAGAAGAAGATAAGGATGCATCAATTCTTTTGAGTGACTGTGTTGCAGATCAGACCAGTTTCCTCCATTACATTGCAGTTCATGAGGGCCCAAATAAGAGCCGGTATCCCACCCATACTACATTAGATTAAATGTAGTATACGTAGTGGATCTATTGCAATTCTACCCAAAATATTTCATCTGCAATTTGTTTTTGGGTTCACACAGGCATTGGTGTGTATATATTCCACATAAAATGTGAACAGATCCAAACACAAAATTCCCGAGCAATCTTTTTTGACAAGAAAAAAAGAAAAAGAAAAAGCATGCTTCTAGTAGCCCTTACAACTAGGAAGTTACAAATCCATGTGCTGAAGGCTGCCACAGAAACTTCCCTCTCTCCCCACTTCAACCGCTTGCTTTTTTGTTGTTTCGATTCCTTTTTCAACAGTCTGAATTCAAGGGGGAATGATGATGCCCCTCAAAAAAAAAACAACCCAAAAAAAAAAACCCAAACCCTAATTGGATCGACTCCATGCTGCTGTGTTAAAGCCAAGGCTGAGGAACATGTCTGTCAGACTCAAAAGCTTGCAACAATTATGATGTTAAGCCAGCTATGGCCTAACATCAGAAGATGCACATCTGAGGCATTGTTATCGTGAAGCCTTGTTTGCGCCTCAGAGCCCTGCCCTGTTTCCTCAACACCAAGGGGATGCATGTGATTTTTCTGAGAAATGTGCCAAGCAACCCGACAGTTGTCACATTAAACAGAAGGTGGTTTCCTGTGTGGTGGCCACCCCGGTTCGCAAAAGCTCTCTTCCACAATGTTCGTCTGATAAATGAAAGAAATGTGTAAGCAGCATGTGGCCAATAAAAGTACCTCAGAATAGAATGAAAGCAGGGAGGCGGGAGAGGCCGGCCTGTTTAGACTCAAAACATGGCTGCCCTCTTAAGAAAGCGGGGGGGGGGGGGGGCCTTGTTGTAACAGCACTCCTGGGCTCGAGCCGCAGCAGCAACGTTACCACAACAAACATTACAAAACGAGCCAGAGGCAGCTCCCCACCATAAACTCCGCTCCGACTGAGTGCATAGCCCACTCCTCCCCTTCCCTGGGGCAACCATTGCATGGTTGCTCCTGGGGCTCATCTTGGTGAAACTTGAAACCACCTCATAAGTTAAGGATTTTTCAAAGGGGGAGGTATAGAAAAACAGTCCCCCAAAACTCATTGCAAGGGCAGGGAGGGGTAAACAATACAAAGAAACACACAGAACAACCTACAAACACTGCCCTTAGGAATATATCAGGTAACCTTGATTATGCCACTGGTCTGTCTTGCTTAATATTGTCTCCCAACCTTCCCCAAATTACCCATATTTACTCAAGTCTAATGCACCATCGAATCTAATGCGTACCACAATTTTCAAAAATTTAAAACAAAAAAAGTATTTGCTGATGAATCTAATGCTCAGTCGTAAAAAGTGCACTCTTTGTTATTTGGTCATTCATTGCAGGTGCTGCCTGCTTAGGATTCCTTCTTTACAATCAAAAGTGTTGAAAAAACCAAAGCTTTCAGCAATGGAAAAGAAAACCCTCAAGGTGCATCTATGATGTAGAATGAATCCACTTTAACTGCCTTAGCTCAATGCTATGGGGTTGTGGAGTATTCACTTGTCTACTAGACTGACATTATAGGTAGGCTGTAGCATTGACCTCTAAAGAGCTGGAAACAAGGACTGGCAGCCTTTTGGTTGGTCCCACCTGGAACAAGCATATTTGATCGATTGCTGAAGGACAAGCTGATAAGTAGATAAATCCTATTGTTCCAATGGGTCTATTCTACTCTGGGGTAACAATAGGAATTGAGGCAATGTCCCCAGGATTCAGACCATAACTGTACCTGATTTTTGAACTGTGAAAGACTGAAAGAGCTGGGACAAAAACTGTCCCAACAAATCTATTGCTCTTTGTCACTTGGATACTTCCTTTTATCTCACCAAATTGGGGAGAAGGTGAGGATTCCATGCTAAGAAAGAAACCTAATATAATTTGGCTATGTAGTTTGGCTAGATAGGTGATGGTAGGATTCTGGAATTTGCAGTGGAATCAGAAGCTTTATGAAGTGTACATATACACGTCCATTAACCCTCAATGAACTGAATTTCAGTGCATTTCAGTCGAAATCAGATAATCTTCTGCAGCTCATTGAGCGCATTATTGTCCTTGTGAAAAATGGATAATATACCACCAAGGTAACATACAAGAACCTCCCCTCTAATTCACATAATATTATGCATACATTTATAATCTGAAATCCGCAAAAGAGCCATTCACATAAGCCAATATTTTCATCACTTGCTGGATTTCACAAGAACCCAAACATATTTCAAAATAAGCAGAGGAAAATGGAGAGTGCTTGAGGAACCGGAGGATCTACAAAATTCAAGTATAGGAAATGAGTCCAAAGAATATGTAAGTGTGCCTTTATAAAGAAGGAAAAACAGCTAGATCACAGATTGCCTGTACCTGTAAACCCCCTTCATTTTGCAATAGACAAGAGGTATCTTCCACCCAAGGAACTGTTTAGACTGCTTGGATCAAGTGTGGACAGATCAATCATCTTCTCAAGTCAACATTACAAGTGCTAAGTCAACATTACAAATTGGGAGCTTGCACAGGGCAAGAAACTTGAAGGAGGTGGGTGGAGCACCGATAGAAAACAACCTTCATTACAGTAACCTAATGGTAAAGGGTGGATTGTGCAAGCAGGCAATAAAACTGGGAACAGCTTCAGCTTTGCAACTGCAGTCCTACCCTCTACCATTAAGAGCCAGTCAGCTTTTCCTTGCTATCTATACACTAGCCAGAGAGCTTGCAACATTATAAATTTATTGCAGAGGCCAAAACAAAAGATTGCAGGAAAGCCTCAGCCGCCTCAGCCTCTCCTCTTCCTGGTAAGCTGCAATGGTTCTGGGTAATCATTCTAATTTTAGCTTCTCGAACACATGCACACACAATTCAGGAGTATACCTTGTGCCAGATTCCACACACGTATACACACACACACACACACACACACACACAGAGCACACTCTATGTCACACCCCAACTCTGAAGATGGAGGAGGGGAAAATAAGTGAAGTCAACCCACAAGAGGAAGAAGTAGATCATTCTCCATCTATGGTATTTACACAAAGAAAGAAAAGTCTACTGAACTCCGGAAAGGAAGAGGAGAACATTACTATGAGCGTGTGCTATCAAACAGCAGCTGCCCTGGCTGCGGAAGTGTAGGACTCAAGGGACAACAGATGAAAAAAAATCAGGATACCACTGCCCCTCTTCAGTACTTCAGAGTTTTAAAGTAGTATGACTTTAAGTTACTCAACTGCACCATGTACAGATAGGGATGGCTTCCCAACCACAGTGACAGCCAGCACACAGATGAAGGCGAAACATCAGGAGAGGATGATGCTGGCTCACATTAGCCATACAGCTTGGAAACCACACAACACCCCAGTGATTCTGGCCATGAAAACCTTCGACGATACAAATAATAATACTCCTGTTACATTGCTTGACTGAGATACCTTTTAAACATTTTGCTGCATGAAACAAGAAGGCACAGTTCCTTGTTTGTCTGCCTCTTTGTTGATGCCTTCTTATTAATCCAGAATGGGCCACGATGGCGCAATGGGTTAAACCCTTGTGCTGGCTGAACTGCTGACCTGCAGGTTAGTGGTTCGAATCCGCGAGATGGGATGAGCTCCTGTCTGTCAGCCATAGCTTCCCATGTGGGGACACGAGAGAAGCCTCCCAGCAGGGTGGTTTCTTTTTTTTTCGTGTCAAGAGCGACTTGAGAAATTGCAAGTCGCTTCTGGTGTGAGAGAATTGGCCATCTCCAAAGACGATGCCCAGGGGGAAGCCCAGATGTTTTACTATCCTGTGGGAAGCTTCTCTCATGTCCCCGCATTAGAAGCTGGAGCCGACAGATGGGAGCTCCCCCTGTTCCCCTGATTCAAACAACAGCCAGGCTTTGAAGCTGCAAGGCCTTTCAATGCTAATCAAGGTGGCAAACTGCAACATTCACAGTGCTGTCAAACAGACAAGAGTTCTTTCTCCCATCCTGGACATTCCAGATATTTAAACCCCACTTGCCTAGTTTCCAACAGACCTCACAGCCTCTGAGGATGCCTGCCATAGATGTGGGTGAAATGTCAGGAGAGAATGTTTCTGGAACATGGACATACAGCCTGGAAAACTCACAGCAACCCAGTGGTTCCAGCCATAAAAGCCTTCGACAACACACAGGATAATATTCAGAAAATGAATTTTTAATTTAAAAAGTGGATTTTTCTACTTTTAGCAGCAAAGAAGGATGGGAATTGAAGCACACATTTAATTCACCCCTTTCTTCAAAAATGTGGCTTATCTTTGGATGGGACAGGCCCAGGATAGAAGAAAGTGAGACTATTGTAAACAAACAAGGTTCAGCAGAGAGGAAGTTGCAGCATAATGTTCCCAATACGTGAGTCACCATTCCTACCGGTCCCATTCAAAAAAGAAACAACTATGCCAACAAAACTTACAGGATCACTTAAAATCACCAGAGCTTGCCAAGCAGAAGCTGAGACAATAATGTTGGCTTTCTCTGAATAAAGAAGCAAAATTGGTCTCTTGAGGCAAGGCTTCCTTTACAACCACAAGCAACATAAATATGACCGCCAATGAAAGAGGGTGGGGGAGGTAAGATCCTTTACCTCTTATAGATAGAAAGACATAGACACATGTATATGGCTTTGTAAGCTTGGCAACTCTTTTTTGGACCACAAAAATATACAGTGTGTTAACTACCATGGTCACGAGCCACTCTGGTAGGACAATTCTGGTAGTTATAGTCCAGAAAAGTAATTCTGCCAAGGTCTAACACATACAGTACCATACAAAAATCTCAGCCACTCCTGCTTCCAAGAAAATCCATGGTTTGGAGAAGAAAATCACAGTAAAACCACAAGGAAAAGGGAGAATACCTTTGATCTTTGAAATTTTTCATGTGCCACAATGATGTTAATACCAAACAGCTCACCATAAATTGTGTTACCATCGACTTCAGGAAAAAAAATTGCAGCCATTTGTGCCTGCAGAAAGCAATACACAGCTAATTTGTAATAGCTCTTTAAAGAAAACATGCCAAGGTGCTGCTTCCAGACACCAAATAGTATCTCACTGACTGCAACTCACTGATACAGTGGATAATCTAGGCTATGATCAGATGTCTGATGTGAGTTTGGGAGCGCAATAGCATCCACAGGACAGACTCAAAGGGTTAATCAAGACACATTAAACTCATCACTAATTAGCCACATGGCAAAACAGAGAAACATAAGGGGTTACTACTAGACAACAATAGAAAGAAGTGACATGTATTTTCTACAACGGTTGTTTTTGGGCATCTCTCCTGATAAATCCCTCTAATATTTGAAGATTCACACCCATAAGCACAAGATGGGCACTCACTGGGGAATGGCACACCAAATCATAACTCCCAGAGATCTTGCAAAGTCACACATTTCATCTCAACAACATGGCAACACACAATGGCTTAAGAGGCAAACCTGCCTGCTGTACAGGAGGAAATGAGCTTTTTTTGCGTCAAGTTTAACACTGCAGCTGCTCCATCAGTAGCTGATAGCCTTGCATACCACAGTCTATGAACCAATGAGGTCTGCAAACTAAGAGAAGACAAGTTATACCAGATGCCTGGGAGATCAGGCCAACAGTAATTATTTGATTTTTCCATGTTTTATTTTACTGGAAAATATAGCTATTTCACTTTGGCTTTCATTAATCCTACACACTGAATCTCAAACTGTACAGTTTATTTGGCTCTGACCAGTCATGGAAGGGAGGACAGGTTTGCAAGACCCAGGTGTCTGTGCTATGTTTAGTACATTTAAATTACCTAGCCAAATTGGCATACTTGCTCTTATATAGGTCCTCTACTTTGATGAACTGTTCTGTGATGGAGGAAAGATGTCTGTTCTGTAACCTGGTCACTGAGCTGGTGTTTCCTTAATTCTTTGCTTTAAAAAAAAATCCAATGTGAACATCTGTTCACAATGGCAGCCAACAGATTAGCAATTTTTCACAAACTTTAATCAAATAAATATATTTTATATTCTAGCATCTAAATAGTCTGAAGATTCATGTAATGATAACAAAATGACTTGTATTACCATTTTGCTACTGCAAGTTTGTTATTACTGATTAATAAGTTTTGCCATTTATGAAAGAGTCCGAATCAAGAGTTGGACAGCAGACATCAGCCCTGTATACAGACACTGCTTCTATTCCAAGTCCCAACCTATTCCCCAATTCTTTCCCACATCTCAGGACCAAAGCAGTCAAGAGATGCACGAGGCAAGACCTGTGATCTAATGTACGCCAGATGTTTTGATTTTAATAAGAAAGCAGTTATGCTCCTTCTCTCGCATTAGTAGGACAGGAAAGCCCTTCCAGCAATCCCCTACCACCCCCACTTATATGCCCCATAGTGGAAAAAAGCTGCAACCAAGCCTTATCCTCCACAAGCTGTGGGAACCAATAATGTGTCAGGAACAGGAAGACTGAAGGTTCATCCACACTGTAGAATGAATGCAGTTGGGTACCACTTTAACTGTCATGACAAAATGCTATGGAATCCTGCAAATTATACTTCTACAAGATCTTTAGCTTTCTCTGCTAGAGTGCTGATTCTCACCAAACTAAATTTCAGGACTCCATAGCATTGAGTCAGAGCAGTTACACTGGCGTCAAACTGCATTCATTCTATAGTGTAGTTGCACCCGTAGACTGAGAGCAGCTTACCTGCAGAGTCATCTATACACATAATAAAAGTGAAAATCTGTATGTGTGTATGTGGCACGGGTGTCTTCTCACACAGATTGCCTCCGGCCTCCACAAGCAGTCTATAGTTCTCAGTGCTGAGGAGCCACCAAGTCACTCCCTCCCAGGACGTTGCAGGTTACAGTGAGAACATCCTAGTGTTCCTTTCTCTATTTACATGACCCACCCACTGCCTCTCTCTTAACCCTTCCCTACCCTTTTCTATGGCACACAGCAAACAGGAGAGGTTTGGGGAGAATTCACCATGATTTATAGGAGTTGTAGGGACTGGGATGTATACTTCACCTACAATCTAAGAGCATTCTGAACTCCACCAGTGATGGACCCAGAACTCACTTCGCACACAAACCCAACACGGCCAACTTTGCATACCAGTGGGGTTTGTGGGTGCTTGGCCTTGCCATCAGAGTGTAGTTCACCCATATTAGAACACTGAACCCAGCAAGTGATGGATCTGAACCAAAAATGGCACACAGACCCAACACGGCCAACTGAGAATACCGGCAGGGTTTGGAAAGGACTGACCCATGATTCTGGGAATTGTAGTTTACCCACATCCTCATTCATTTTTTAGTGGGAGCATTCATAAAAAACAAAAGGAAAGACTGCCTTTTTTCAAATACATACTATAACATACGACCAAACTGATATGACCTCACATCTAAAAACAAACAAGGCCTTTCTCAAATAACCTGGCATCACCAGGTCCCCAAGCTAGTTCTAAATAAACACTAACACTTCTGTGCGCACTGTTTTTCCCAACTGAACACTACCATCTCTAGCCAGGTATATAAAAAGTGTGAGTTTTGACAGATTACCTGTTTGACTTCAAGGCTTCAGTCCTTAGAACCTAAAAGTTACATACCATACCTGCTAGGGGGAAATTCTGTAAACTGTAATTCCAAGTTGTACTTATCACTCTGAAAACAGAAGAGTTCCAAGGGCAGCTAATGACTCTGAACAAAGGATGCCCCCAGGCAGAAATAGCCAGGAGATGAACCTTTCCAATGCTAATTAAGGTGATTGACTGCAACATTCACACTGGCTTTCCAACTGACAAAGAGTTCTTCTCACACCCTGGACTTCCCACAGATATATATTAACCTTCCTTGCTTAGTTTCTCCATACCTCACAACCTCTGAGGATGCCTGCCATAGATGTGGGCAAAACGTCAGCAGAGAATACTTCTGGAACATGGCCATACAGCCCGGAAAACATACAACAGCCCTGTGATCCCGGCCATGAAAGCCTTCGACAATACTTTTCTTCTGTTGCCAATTTTTACCTACAAAAGCCCAACTCATAATCCCAAACTACTCTAGCTCCCTTGCTTGCTCATTCATAAAAGGTTCTGCTTTTCTAGTCCACTAAAATTGCCCTGTTCACCTCCTCACTCTATTCCAAGATTTTCCTGTAAAAGCTGTTCCTTTTGTTTACAGCCTTTTTGTGCTTCTACCCCAGTTTCATCTTTCTATTTTATTATCTTTAACTATGAAAGTTGTGAGCTGAAATACAGTAATATATTCTACCACAAGTATTCCACTGTCTCCTGTTACGATTTGCTATTTGAATGAGCAGGCATACATCAAAGCTCCCACCTCCAATAGTTTAGATCAGAGTCTAGAAAAAATAATAATTCCAAACTGGTTCTGATGTACAGCAACACAGATTTTTTTTAAAAAAAATTATGCTTGGAGAGATGAGGGACTGCTAAGAAAATGTAATGCCAAGGCCTTTAAATTATTCCTGCAATTGTCAAATGCTACCAGCACTACCGTATTGCAATTCTGACACAGAATGTCATGAAAAATGGTTTGTTGACTTCAACGTGTTCTTAATATGGCATCAGCATAGTGCTTTAGAATAACATAACTCAATGCTTGCATGCATACACAAGCTTTTGCACCAAAGAGATTGCAAGAGACAGACAGGAGAGAGAAGGGAAAATGATAAACTCAAGTGCTTGTTCTAGCACTAACACAGGCAGGAAAATCTGATTGGCATAGAACAAAGAAAGTACACACAGACTTCAGCAGTCACAGCACTTTTGGGACAGAGAAACCTTCAAAGTGTGCTAAAGTCTATGTAGGCACCTTACTCATTTCCCCCCCATAAGTGCCCAGCACATGGCTGTCCTTATTAAATTAGAAGGAATACAAAGGTCACATCCACGAGGCAGTTCCTCTTCTTCTTTGGTCCATGTCCCGTACAGCAACTGGCCCTGACATATTCTCAACTGTTGCCTGGATGGCATGTTCAGAACTAAGAGATAAAATAATGGCCTAGCTGGGCATTGGAGCACAAGTGAAAGCAGATTTCCTGATTCCTGTCCCATGTACCTTGACTTATTTTACATTCCACAATAAATAGGAATATTTTCATATTTATATATTCATAGACATCTAAAAGGGCCTTGCTTGCTATATCCCCGTGCTTGTTGCTCATTTCCATTTACAGTAGAGTCTCACTTATCCAACATAAACGGGTCAGCAGAATGTTGAATAAGCGAATATGTTGGATAATAAGGAGGGATTAAGGAAAAGCCTGTTAAACATCAAATTAGGTTATGATTTTACAAATTCAGCACCAAAACATCATGTTATACAAAAATTTGACAGAAAAAGTAGTTCAAGTAGTAATGCTATGTAGTAATTACTGTATTTATGAATTTAGCACCAAAATATCATGATGTATTGAAAACATTGACTACAAAAATGTGTTGGATAATCCAGAATGTTGGATAAGCGAGTGTCAGATAAGTGAGACTCTACTGTATAACTATCTTCAAAAGACAAAGGATCCACATTTAGTAGTGGTTTTTAATGTGAACATGAACTGGGAAAACTGAGTTCAAACTCCTTGTCCATGGAAACCCACTGGGTGACTTTGAGCAAGCCACTTTCTCTCAGCCTCAGAGGAATGCAAAAGGCAAACACTCTCCAAATTTAAAATCTTTTAATTTTTTTTAACAATCATTGCGGAAATTACATTTTTAATCAATATCAAATACAAATCACTGGTATGATTGCTTCCCCCCCCTTCTTCTCCTTTCCCAAAATCTACACATAAATGTATACATAAAACACATAAACCTTGCCCTTCCTTCCCAGTAAAATCTCTCTGAACAAATTTTACTAAGAAAACCCAATGACAGGTTGACCGCATCACGTTGCACTAACCTGCCCAGTCCTTGAGATCTTCAGGAGAGGCCCTTATCTCGGTCCCACCTCCATCTCAAGCTCGGTTGGTGGGAACAAGAGAGTGGGCTTTCCTTCTCGGTGTCCTTCCGGCGACAAGCTAAAATATTCTTATTCAGGCAGGCTTTTAAAGATGAAGGTGTTTAAGATCTAGCCAGGGGTGTTGTGGTTTTATATGCTTTTATGGTTTTAACCTGAATTGTTTTTAATATTAATAATGTTTAATACTATTTTAATATGTGTTTATTTGTATATTTTAAGTTGTACTGTAACTTAAGTTGTACTGTAATGCTTTTAATTATGAGCCACTTTGAGTCTTCATATGGGGAGGAAAAGCGGGATATAAATAAACATAACAAGGTAGCCTTGTTGTTGTGCGTTTTCCAAGATTTCTGGCGACTCTAAGGTGGCCCTATCACAGAGGGGTTTTTTAGGAAAGATTGGGGGGGGGGGCTTTGCCTTTTTCTGAGGCTAAAAAACAAGTTTAAGGCATACTACAATCACCACCAAAGATTAGTCATTTCTTTACTTTTTCTCTCTACATTTACTTATAATAGATTTTATTCTGTTTAATCTATAAAACTATTTTCCAAGGCAGCTTTATGGATATCAATGAATACATTAAACTTTATACAAGACAAGAAAAATAAAATAAAACATGCATTGAATCAGACAAATAAAGCAGCCAGCTGGCAAACAATGCTAAAAACGGCAGATTTTTTTTAAAAAAAGCTATTAGTTGTGTTTGTGAAATTTGTACTTTTCCTTTCTACCATATGGCAGTCTAGGCAACTAAGCATGGTAAAATAACAAAGCAAAATAAGTACATTATATAGCCTGGATTGAAAAGCCTTAGTAGTATCCAGAAGGACATAAATCTCATTTTCACCTATCAGGCCCATACTTCTGAAGAAGTCACTTGGGTTGCCATAGAGAAGGTCTGAGTTTCAACAATCACTCATCTCATCTTGACTACATGGGGGGAAAAGACAACCTTCCCAAATAGTTTCAAGGAACACACATAACTAGAAATACTTTACACTCGGGAGCATGGCACAGGCACTTCTGAGTTAAGTTTAGATATGCAGAGGGAGGGAAAACAGCTGTTTTTAAAAATGGAAGGATGGGTTTCTTTGTGATACATGTCAGTTAACAATCTAAGATGACGCACAGTACAGTGATTTTTTGCCCATGCGAAATTTTAAATTGGCACTCTAACCTAAATTGGGGGACAGTCCTCCAACTGCAGAGGCCACTCTGACACATAAAAGACTGGATGTGGCAGCAGTCCCACACACTGCCAACTGATCCTTAAAAATTGGGATTACAGCTATGTAGAGTAAAAGTCACAGTGGCCAGACAGATGGCCACCACCTACCTCTTGTCTACCCCTTTTACCCCTTTCATTACGATTGCATATTGGGTAGCCCCTGTTTCGGTTTAAGGGTGAGAAACCGCAGTAGAGAGGCATCAAAGGAGGTGCTGGAATTATGTAGCCCTCCAGGCGTTGTTAAACTGAAATTCCCAGCATTTCTCACTCTTGACTACACTGGCCATGGTTCATGGAGGCAGCCATTTTTCAACACCTGGAGAATCACGTGATTCTGATTTAAGGCAGCTCTATCATGGAACTTTTTTAGCAACATTTGTTTAGGAGGGGATTGCCATTGCCTCCCTTTGTGGTTGAGAGTGTGACTTGCGTACGGTCACTTAGTGGATTTCTAAAGATGCAAATATGTGTCTCCAGAGCTGTAGTCTAACACTCAAACCATTATACTTCACTGGATCTCATTCAATGTAAGCCACTGCTGATTATGAAGGGGAGGTGTTAAGTAATTGCTGGCAGATAGTTGTCACCAGCAGTAAAGAATCTAATTGTGAATAGCCAACATGGCAGAGCATTTTATAGAAACAAGGTCTACAAGCCTCAGATTCTCAAAAGAATTTTGAGAATTTTAAAATGCCGTCTTACCGCATTTCCAGACTTCTGTCCCTCCACATGCATAGCTACTCATATTTAATATTTGCACTGGAAGAACAAAGACTTGCATACCTACATTTTAAAATCCATGTTCTTAATATTTTTATCCCACATTCCCAGTTGCTCAGGGTTGCTTCTATGGCTCTTGCCTGTTTTTTTCCTCACAACAAATGGTACGGAATATTAGGCTAAGAGATAATGAGAGGCCCAAGCTTTCCTGGTAGGCTTTCCTAGTAAGTATTTGCAAACTAGTCAAATTGTATCAGTTTTGAACCAGGAAAATCTAAAATTTGGTGGCATGTTGCTTAGGCAACAACATACAGCAGTAGAGTAGTCCCAATTGTAGTAGACCCAAAAAATAACTGAATGACAAGTCAACACTACAGTACATCCTACTGATTCAACAAGTCTACTTTAGTCAGGACTAATAATGGGATTTAGGCCTATACACACTAATCATGGAATGAAACAGTCTGGTGAAGTCTGAGCATTGAACCAGGCATTTGAGGAAAGGGTTTGAATCCCCCTCGGCCATTGAAACCCACTGGATCATCCCTCAACCTCAGAGGAAGAAAAAGGCAAACTCCCTCTCAACAGATTTTGCCAAGAAAAACCCATCTGAGGGCTGCATAAGTTGGAAACAGCTTGAACACAAACGATCATGGAAAGCTGTGTCAAGTTCTTGGTCCTCACCAATGGAAGTCTCTCTCATTCTCTTCCTTCTTCTTGCCCACGATCTTAATGTAGCAGTTCTGCAGTTACTGTCAGACACTGTCAAAACCTTTCCAAACTTATTTAGTCAGGAACCACAAAGTTACTTAAATGAAATAACAGCATATGAATGAACTAACTTATATTTTTGGAACCATGAGGAGAAACTAGTAATGATTCCTAAATGAATTTGGACTGACCCTTCCTGTATTAGTTTAACCTCATAAGAAAATAGGCCTGCATACAGAGTTCCGGGACACACTGCAGCCCCCCCCCCCCCCCCAATCCCTTTCTGTGTTCAAAAAGCCAGGAAATGTGTTTAGCTTAAGCAACCTATCAATGAAAACTCTAGAGAACTTACTGGTATTTCAATCTCTTATTAGCTAGATGCCTAAACTCCAAAGACATATAGCCAGTGGGAAGAATGGAGGAAGGGGAAAGCGAAAGCATTAAATGTGTTTTGAAATCCACAGAGAAATAGAACCTCCATTTCCACGTGTTTAGTTTCTTGGATGCTATTATTTTTCTACTATTGTTGCTGCTATTAACTACTAGTAGTAATATTGTGGCTTTGACTAAGGTGGAAGGGAAACCAAGACTTATCAGAGACAGTAGAAATCGGTGAATGCAGGGAAGTAGACAAATGAAGGTTTTGTGGGTGATGAACTGGCCCCAAGCAAGGATGTCTGGAGTGGGTCGCCCCAGCAAATTCAGCATGCAGAATTATAGGAAGAAGTCAAGCTCTCACTCCATATCTGTCCTTCAGAATACAGGTGGAATTGCATTTTGTTCTCCTTGCTTCCCAAATAGCAAACAGACAGGATTGAAGAAGGCAGAGCCGCAGAAGAGCAGCCAAAGGTCAAAAGGTTCTATCTGTGGCTATCTAAAAGCAGGATACAGGCATCATGTTGTTGTGGTTTACAGCAAGGTTTGGAATCCAGATGCCACAACTCCCAGCATTCCTCACAATTGGCTGTAATGACTAGAGTAACATCTGTAAGGACCCATGGTCCTTACACCAGATTTAGGATTTGCCTGAACTGTGGCAGAAAAATCTGATGTAAATCTACTGTAGGCAACACATAATTTTCATCTTATCTCATTTCCAGATTTCTGTCCCTCAATATGCATGGCTATTCATATTGAATATGTTGATGGGAACAAAGGCTTGTACACCTATGTTTTAAAATCCATGTTTTTCACATTTTTATCCCACTCTTCCTCCCAGTTGCTCAGGGTTGCATCTATGGCTGTTGCCTGTTTTTTTTTTTCCTCACACAATAAATGGTAAGGTATATTAGGCTAAGAGAAAATGAGAGGCCCATGCTTTCCTAGTAAGCTTTTGTGGCTGACTGCAGCCTTGAACACATCCTAAATGGATACATCAAATTGGGCCTTCATGTTCATGAACTTTAAGCACCCAGAAACAAAGTAGGTAAAAAACAAATTTATAAAATATGAAAACAGATTTCAGAATTTTTAAAGCTTTTTCAATGCAGCAATGTAGAAGTATTATTTTCATTATCTAGCTTTTATGAGGTAAGATTTTTGTAAGTTGTAGCCTAAAGTAGTGTTTGCAGTAAACCCTTCCAGGCCAAATTTTCTCTACTAAACATTCACACTGCCTCACAAAGACAATGAGTGACCAAGGCAAACTTCAACCCAGGAGCTGCCTGAAGGTCCTCGGGAAGTGAATAGATGCTACTCCACCAAAGGAGACACCAATAGTTGCTACTTCTACCAGAAATCCCACATCGTTGTCGTTGTCTCACTCGTTCAGTCGTTTTCGACTCTTCGTGACCTTGTGGACCAGTCCATGCCAGAGCTTCCTGTCGGCCGTCGCCGCCCCCAGTTCCTTCAAGGACAAGCCAGTCACTTCAAGGACTGGTCCATCCATCTCGCCCTTAGTCGGCCTCTCTTCCTTTTTCCTTCCATTTTCCCCAGCATCATGATCTTCTCCAAGCTTTCCTGTCTTCTCATGATGTGGCCAAAATACTTCAACTTTGCCTCTAATATCCTTCCCTCCAGTGAGCAGTCGGGCATTATTTCCTGGAGGATGGACTGGTTGGATCTTCTTGTGATCCAAGGCACTCTCAGGATTTTCCTCCAGCACTAAAGTTCAAAAGCGTCTTATCTTCCTTCGCTCAACCTTCCTTATGGTCCAGCTCTCGCAGCCATAGGTTACTATGGGGAATACCATTGCTTTGACTATGCGGACCTTCGTTGCCAGTGTGATGTCTCTGCTTTTCAGTATTTTATCGAGGTTGGCCATTGCTCTCCTCCCAAGAAGTAGACATCTTCTGATTTCCTGGTTGCAGTCTGCATCTGCAGTGATCTTCACGCCTAGAAATATAAAGTCTGTCACTGGCTCCACATTTTCTCCCTCTATTTTGCCAGTTGTCAATCGGTCTGGTTGCCATGATCTTGGTTTTCTTGATGTTTAACTGCAGCCCAGCTTTTGCACTTTCTTCTTTCACCTTGGTGATAAGGCTCCTCAGCTCTTCCTCACTTTCAGCCATCCGAGCAGTATCATCTGCATACCTAAGGTTGTTAATGTTTCTTCCAGAAATTTTAACTCCAGCCTTGGATTCGTCAAGCCCCGCACGTCGCATGATGCGTTCTGCGTACAAGTTGAATAGGTAGGGCGATAGTATACAACCCTGCCGTACTCCTTTCCCAATCTTGAACCAGTCTGTAGTTCCGTGGTCTGTTCCCACAGCATATCAAATGAGTGCTCTGCTGGCTTCATTCTACCAGTGAAATTGAGTTGGACCAGTGATGGTCCAGTGAAAGTGATGGACCAGGGCCTCTTAAGGGCGGACATGCGACGTCTATGGCCACAGTCCCATTGTTTCTTCAAAAGGTCCACAGAGACAATGGGACTTTACTCGACGTTGCCAACCACACCTTTATCCTGGTGGCTCACACATCTGACAAAATGACCCAGAAAGCTTATAAAAATGAAATGTGTTGATCTTTTAAAGTGTCACAACAAATTGGTGTTTTTACAATGAAGGCTGGTGAAGGTAAAGAAGAAAGAGCCACTCCCGACCTTCCATTCCATATGTAGCAAATGGGTGAAAAACGAACATTACAACAGGGCTGACAAGCCACTTCCAAGAGAATAACATCATTCAGGATTTCCTAAATTCACAAGCACCCGTTTTGAATGCTTTAGAATACAATTATTGATCACTTCAGATCTGAACAACTAGAGAATCAGATTGCAAACCGAGTTCTCAAACACAAAACATTTTTACTTTCAAAGAAATTCATTTAGTTCTCATTCCATGGGAGTTCTAATCATTGTGTTGATTACTATCAACTTCTAGATGTGAATAAGGTCTAGGAAACTGGTCTACAAGCAATCATCTTGTTAACTGCTCTTGCATAAATATGCATGTGGGAGAAAGGGACAGAAACCTGTATTGTGAAATGAAATACAATTTATGAGCTTTGCTCATATAATTAACTACTAATTATTGTCTCAATCCCCGAGCAAGAATAAGCTGTGCATGATTTTCTAAAAGTACATTAGTGTGTTTGTATACAGGTGCGTGCCATGACTTATTTTGACTAGAGTGAGGCCTTGAATCTACTAGATTAGATGTTGATTCGCCATTTAACAACTGATTGAATGGAATGCTTCTGCGCAAGTGAACACTAATCAATAGGATGCCAGCTCCTGTGTACGTTGCATTTTTATTTTGTATGCATATAAGAAGTATATAGCATGTATATATGAAGCTGGCTTCCTCATAAACAATCACATCTAGCATAGTCTACTGATGTTAAGTCTCATGTTTGGGACTACAGCTTCTATCAGCCCCAGACAGAATGACCAATGATAACTGATGTTGTAAGTTGTAGTCAAAGATGCATGGCAGGCAACAAATTGAGGAATGCAGGCTGACTGGCAGCTGATCTCCAGGTATTCAAGCAAAGACCCCTGCCCAGCCTGCTACCCAACCACAGATGACATGAAATCAGTGGGGGAGGGGGCTTCCTTCATGGAAAGAAAAGACTATCAAGAAGCCAGTCCAGAAATTTTCAACTGATTTGGAGGGGCATTTCAGGGGTCCTTGGATACTCTTGGGAATGGAGGAAGCAAACTGCTAGATTTGAATGGTTTTGAGCTCACTGAGAATTTTTTCAGTGAAAAGGTGCCAAAGGAATCAGTACAAATATATATATTGAAATAGGGGGGGGGGGGTGTTCCTGTGGAGTCACTATGGTTTCAGGCCCATGAACCGCACTGTGCTCACACATGTTTTAAGCAGTGGATTAGATCGACGATGAAGCTTCAATATGAACAACACAAACTTGGTTCCCTATGTGGCTACAGGGAATAGGTCCTCCTTTGTCCCACTGGGTATTAAGGGCTGAAGCAGAGCTTCACTCACATTTCCTTGAACACAAACACGTTGTGTGAACCAGACGTGCTTATCAAAGTAATGCAAATCACCGAGAAATCTACCATAAATCTACAAACTTTCAGCTTGCAACCACTTTAATCAGGACTCTTTCTTGAAAGTGGAAAGGATGCTGACAATGGGATGGTAGCATGCCAATTGTTTAGTTGGGGATAATATTTAATTTTAAATGTAATTTTAATTGGATAAATATTTATTACATCTTAACATATTTGTGACACAAAAATTTAATTGTTTTTAAATTTTGTATGTCATGTTTTCAAATTTATTGGGTTGTGTCATATTATCCTAAGCCGCTTTGAGTCCCCACAGGGAGAAATGCATGGTAGAAATAAAGTTAATAAATAAAATATATAAAAAGATTAAGGCAGTTTCTCCTGACCTGCTGCACTCCACATATGCTGCCTAAGGGTTCATGGGAGTTGCAATTCACCTCATCTGGAGACCACCACTGAAAGTACAGTAGTAAAAACTACTACATGTCTTTGATTCTAAGACACACTCCACCCCCATATATATACATCTATCTAAAAATGTGGGAGTGTCTTAGAAATGTGGCTGATTCTGTTGGAGGTACTGAGATTGGTGTGCGTCTTACAAATAACGCCGTTTTAAAATCAAAGAAATATGGTATGTCTTCTTTAAAGTGAATTACAAGCTCCTAATACACCATCATACTGTTTTTAATCCCAGACCGCTTCTCTTAATTTCTCTCACTCTGGACCTCAGCAGAAACCTTAAAACATTTGAGAGGAGGGAATAAGGAGAGAGAAATCAACATTACTCTAGATAAAGTTTTTTTTAAAGGAATGTCTTTATGTATCTGGGGAAATACATTAATATACTGGTTGGCAAAAAGGGGAAGAAACCACAAAGCCAATCATGACTTGGAACATTCATTCCCCCATTAATGCGTAACCAGTTTTAAAGAGATAAAAGGGGAGGGGTGATCACAGATATTTGCAATAGACAGGAAATCCTTTGTTTGCAATCTCTATAAAACTGCCCCAAGTGAATGCAGGAACTGTAAACTCTTTTAATGTTTGGCAGTTGGAAGAAACATTCCAGAACATATAAGAATGGGCCCTGCTGTCTGCATACAGTTGTGGTGCCATTAGGTTTGGCTTAAATCTGTGTCAGACACAGTTTTATGAATAAATTTAAAGCCCTGGCAATCTGCATGCTAATTATGGAAACAAAAATAAAATAAAATACCAAAATCAGATGAAGACATTTCCTTTGGTGGTTGAATTTGCTTATATTTAGTGCTTTGGTTGTTTTTAAAAGTGGTTTAGAACTATAAATTAATACTGATGTGTTACTTTCTTTTTAAAAGATACATGCATAGGGATCAAAGAAAGGAGGCCAGAAGTGGATTTGCCAGCAATATGTGCAGAAGGGCACACAGCACCAAGGACTGGATATAAAACAGATTAAACAGGCTAAGCTCCCTTTAGCAGTCAGGCACTGAACTAGACCTCCCTGCTGTGAGCTAAGCATTTCAAACACCTTAAATCAAACCTGAAATCCTACTTGCCTCTTCTAGACTCCTTACTGAGCTACAGAAGGGACTGCACAAGATGAAAGGGCCATGAATATTCTGGGTTGACTTGGGGTTTGGCTATTATTAACTGAACCCCCTGGTGTTCACTGAAACGCTATTCAACACCACTGTGCAAAAGGACATGCTCACCTCTCCTTTACCCTGCCAACATTTCTGCCAAAGAACAAACCCCCTTCCCCATCATGGATTGGGCTGTGGGACTGGATTGGAGACAGCTACTATTCATCATATACCAGGAGAGAAACATCGCTGGACTACAAGCCTCAGTATTCTTCACCAATGGCTGGGGCTGATAAAACTTACAGGCTGGCAACAACCAAAAAACATTTTGACATTTTGGAATACGATTCTCATCGGGACTTGCTAGTGATAAAGGATTACAGTTAGTTCCAAATATAAGAACTTACTCCACCTCACACTAAGAGAAACTCTCTAGGAGAGAAGTGCCTCCAGACGCTAGATTTCCATCATCCTCATATCAGTGTAGTAAGTAGAGAAGGCATTTCACCATTTTGTCAACTATTATAGTATCTGGGTTTTCTGAAGAAAGCAGAACTTGAAATTTTTAAAATGCTGTAAATCAAGAGCCTCTCATACTATCAAATATGTTAGACTATTCATTATTTTTGCCCCAGATGTGCCATGGACCTGTCCCATACTTGTGCCCAGTGTCTACAACAATTCATTGAAATCTTGAGACCAGCAGCCAATGGCTCTTGGAGACTAGCACTGATCCAGGGACCACCACTTTGACTAGTAATGTATGATACAACATTACCTTATTTGCATGTTTGGATTAAATGATGTGTGATAACTGTCATAACTGATATATTTTTGGGTCAGCAGTTTAACTGCCTTTTATTGATATATTGCTGTAGTACCTTCAACTTCACTTGCTCATGCTCCAAACTATTTATCATTTCCATGTCATAATTGAAGAAAATTCTATTCAATACAGATAACTATTTTAGTTCACTAAAAGACTGACTACAGGACAATAGTCCAGACAATTATGGATAAATATTTAAGAGAGTATGTAAAAATGTCCACCCTACATGTCTGCACTCTTGCTATTGGATTCCGGGCAGATATCTTTCCCAGGACTACCCAGAGATGACAGATATTGAACATACATCTTCCTGTGCTCCACACCAGGGCTATTTAAAATGGTGGTCCCTGGACTACTGCTGACTCCTCTGAGCCTTTGGCTGTCAATCCCTGGAAAGTTTATAGGAAAGAAACAAATGTATCCAATGGGCAAACTTTAGTGCCAGTCCTTGGTGTACTAGTGTTTGCCAGTCCCCAACATAAGCCCACTGCTTCTTAAACTGTGCACCCCAACCCCAAATGGGGTCCCCTTAGCTCAATATTGGGGGGGGGGGTGTCACAAAAATTGGCTACATTAAACGGTTTCTGATCACAAATCCATTAGTAACAAGGTGCAGTGATTACAATGGGCTCTGCACAAAATGCTTCAGTTGTATGCCACAAAAAGGGAAATCAGGCTGTTTAACAAGTCATGCAAATACCGATTTATTATCAGTAAATGTTTGATTGTTATACCTATACCTGCCATAAAAATGGCAGAAAGGGATCACAAGTGGAAAAGGTTTGAGAAACCCTGCTCTACACCACTGCTCTTGTATTTTCTGGATGCCCATCTTGCTTTCAATTTAGAAACCTGCAATTACAGTAGATTAAGATTCCATCATCCATCTATGATTTACAGTAGAGTCTCACTTATCCAAGCTAAACGGGCTGGCAGAAGCTTGGATAAGCGAATATCTTGGATAATAAGGAGGGATTAAGGAAAAGCCTATTAAACATCAAATTAGGTTATGATTTTACCAATTAAGCACCAAAACATGTTTTCCAACAAATTTGACAGAAAAAGCAGTTCAATACGCAGTAATGCTATGTTGTAATTACTGTATTTACGAATTTAGCACCAAAATATCACGATATATTGAAAACATTGACTACAAAAAATGGCTTGGATAATCCAGAAACTTGGATAAGCGAGGCTTGGATAAGTGAGACTCTACTGTATTATCAAAGAGAATCCTGTAAGGTATACATTACAATACTTAGCTGCAACGGTGCATTTTTAACTCCATGGTCAAATTGGGGCAGATACACGCCATAAACAGTGACTGTGCTGGTGCTCCAAAGGAAAAGTATTCCAGCTGAGCAATAGCCAGTAAAGGTGAGGATAACAATGCACTCAATACTGGAGAGCACTTGGGCTGCAGCATCAGAGCCCTAGTAAATTCTGAGGTGCACACCCTTATTATAATAGTCCTCATGACGACACTCCCCAATAATATCTCAAAAATGCAACTGAATTTATCTTTCTGACATTTCTTGCAGATTTCATTTCCATCAGGGTCAGTTCTTCTATAAAGCTATCAGGTTTTTCCCACTCAAGAGCAAACCCTTGATGGTTTTGGATGATGACAGAGACAATGCTAAGCATCGTGTTACTAGCAAAATCCACATCTTCTGCAACAACAATGTGGACTATACTTTAAACCAGAGTTTACAAAGGAGTTGGAGAGGTGGCAAATGAAATCACATCCCTTCCTGATCTCTTGGGCTTCAACCTTGGGAACTCCGCTACATCCAAAGGCTTGAACCCTACAGACCAGGAATGGGCAAACTTCAGCCCTTCAGATGTTTGGGACTTCAACTACCAGCTATTAGGAATTGTGGGGGTTGAAGACAACATCTGGAGGGCTGGAGTTTGCTCATGTCTGCTATAGACAGATAGCCCATGATGGTAAAGTGGTCCTGAGTTGGCAAGACTTGGTAGCTTTACAGAAGAACTGGTCCTGATGGAAATAAAAACTGCAAGAAATGTCAGAAATATAAACTCGGCTGCATTTGTGAGATGTACTTTGGTGGTATCACTATTGGGACTTGCCTCTCAGAATATACAGATACCCTACTGCTAAAGCCCAAAGCCAACATTGAGTGCCGAAAGGAAATTCCTGCCCCCTCACTACAAGCTCTTTTAGCCACAACCTGATGGGAGCTATAATCCATAAACATATTCTACCCCTGCTTTCACTCAGGGGTTAAGAGGCCTGCTTGATTTCATTACCTCCAGGAAACAGGTTCTGGGTCGCAGCCACTATTTTAAAGATAATATCACTTTTCAACATGGCCACCATTCTGCAATCCTAAGTACAGAACATAGTGGCACTCAATACCAATCCCTGAGGTTTCAAAGTTACAAGGAGACATGAAAGTCAGTAAGTTCTCTGTATTTGCTGGGCCTCGGGAAGGGGATGGGCTAGAATTCCTTGCCAGTCACATGGGAAGCTACTCAAGGACACTGCACTGAAGTTTTCAAGCACACACTGTCGAACACAAGGGATCTACTTTCACATTCAGGCTTAAAAGAGCATGCTTAAATTAGATCCTTGGCCACAGGGCGTGTGTGCTTACAAACATTGCAGTGGCATATAAATCACGATTACTAGCTGGTACATCTCTCTCTTATCCTTCGCATTCTAAATCTTAAATATCTGTGATTACAGTGGGGAGCCCTCCACATTTTGGCGGCTCAGGAACACCTGATTCCTATGAAAATAGAATATATATGTGTGTGTGTGTGTGTGTGTGTATCTCTAGACCCCCAAACTTTAACTCTTAATACTGTTAACTATATTTAACACACCTGAGTCTGTAATTTTTGGCAAAAGCCTTCAAAACTCAAAAATATTCCCATTTAACTACAAATAGCAAACTTGTGAATAATGAAAGATGCTTGACTATATATCACACAAACCTCAGCAAATATGAGACCCCATCAGAGGAAAGAACTTAAAACAACTCTGAACTTCAAATACAATATAAAAATGAATAATTACTCATACAAAGAAAAAAATGTTCAGTAACCCTTATGGGAGAGAAAATATTCTGTAAAAAGGAGTTTCTCCTGAAAAGTTACTTTGGATCAAAGAACTGGTAAATTCCAGTCTGAAGGGGAAAGTGCTGATTAAAGCTTTTACATAATATAGGGTGTTTTTCAAGACAGGAATCAAAACAAAAGAGATCTTTAACCCACAGTTATAGCCTTGGCCAAAACAAATAGAAATAGTTTTCTAAAAACATGGCAATTCTCAATCTTTGTTTAGAACACAAAGAGAAGTTGAGTTCTCCAATGAATACATTTCCTGCTCTTATTAATATTTCTATAACTCTTGTTATGGTTCAGGGGCTTTGGAGCAGTATTTATATCCCCCCCCTTCCAAAAAAATGATAAGGCACATGATTTGTACACAAAGCCCTCTTGCTTAATTTCTGTTATCCTCTGTTCAAATAATCAGGTAGCAGTTGATAGGAAATACACACATACATACAATCTCTGACTGAGATCCTAGAGAGCTGCTGCAAGTCAAAGTAGATCACACTGAGCTGGATGGACAAAAAGCCTGATCTAATGTAGGGCAGCCTCCTGTGTTCCTAAAGAACACGGTAAAGTAGGTCATACTCACTCTACAGAAATGGAAACACAGAGAGACTGGAATTTGCCCAAGTAACTCAGCAAATGGATGAACAGACTGCCATTTGGGTCCTGGCCACCTAGTCGTCAACTTAGAAGTGATGTTCTTTTCTCACATTAGTACACAAGGAGTAAATATATGCAGTTGTGATGTGTGAAAGCCACATGTTGTACATGCCATGTGTACATGAGGCAGTATTGAGATTTTCACAAAATTCAGAAATTACAGGACTGACACGTTTTGTCACCCTGCCTAGAAAAATCATAAACAGCCTCTGTAACAGGACCAAAAAAGTACCACTATAGATACTATAGGTTTTTTGCCTTTTTTGTTCCACAGATCCCTTTGCCAGTCCAGAGAAAACTATTCTCACAATGTAGCAGCAGATAGTTCCATGACACTCAACATCAGCATATCTTTAAATTAAATTTTAATTTGCACACAGCAGGACTGTGACCCTGTGCGACTAGCATCAGGTCTAACAATCACTTGTAATTTCAAAGTATAGATGAGGGCAATTTGTGAGATCAACAACTGTAACATAATATGAAATGAATACTGTAATGTATTGCATACATTCATAAGTGAAGGAAATGCTAGATTTCCGTTAGAGATCAGAGAAAATAAAATTATAAATTGATTTCCCCCCAATTTAAGCTCATGGACCCCCTGAAATTGTTCTACAGATACCTAGTTAATAAACCTTGCCATAGACAATTGTGCTTTCAATCACATCCTAATTTTTGGGACTAATACTTTCAGCACTTTTCATCATTGGCTATGCAGGCTAGGGCTGCTAGGAGTTGCCGTCTGAACTTTTTGAAGACTACACAATTCCCACTTTGCTTTAAGTGAAAGGCTTATGTAGGCACATAGATAGGCAGTGACTTCAACGTTGCAGCACACACTTCTCAGCCAAGTGTCCCCCTTGAGAATGAATGTGTAAGATCCTGTAAGTGAGAGTGTGAACCCCATAACGTGGTAAATATTTAATCATTTCTCTGTTAAGGTCTATTCTTAAATAAGGTGCATGTCAATATGTATTTTAGGGTTCTCTGATAAAGCTGCTGGATATTGCTATTCTTTAAAACTAACTTGGTTATTCAAGATATTTTACATTTCCAGTTGTACAAAGTCTGTATCTGCATTCACACTTTAATAAAGTTTTAACAAAGAAACAATACATATATTTGGATTGAGGTTAGCCTGAATTAGCATTAAAAAGATGCTTAAATGGCGTACCTAAAGGCAAAACCTTGTTTAAGCTGCAGCTATTCCAATAAATCTAGGATTACTTTCTTGACAAGCCACAAAGTGAAAGCATTGCTAAAATTTACCTATACTGGAAGGCACTAGCAAGCAAAGGTTGGAAATCGCAGTTACACTCAAGTAGAAAACTTCTCAAGACTGAAAAAAGTCTGCAGTCTGAGCAGGAGGCACACGGCATTAAAATCCCATGCTTTCTTCTTTTTCACAATGTCTTTAACAATAGCCAAGACTATGAAAAAGCAAAGCTGAGGTTTAGCCTATATCTGCTATGTTCCTTGGATAGTGTTGGTTTACTTTCATTAAAAAAATCTTCCTTTGCTTGACAAAGGAGCTTGCCCTCAGCCAAGGTCATGTAAAGTTTTGCTCAAGTTGTCGAAACGTGCCAAGGAAGGGGGAAAACCCCAAAAGCTTCTCTGAATGCCTTCCTTTCCTCCAACCTTACAGGATTTGAAGTTATTAAACAGCTTGAGGAAAAAATAGCGAGGTGGATTCATGGAAGCAGGAAGGGGAGGGGGAAGGGAGCGAAAGCAGAAGTCCCTGTTTGCTGGCAGACATTTTGGCTCTTGTTTACATTTGCAGTCTGTGTGTTTCTCTTGTTGCAGAGCAATATGGCTGTCTGAAGAGCTGACAGCTTTGAATGCACAGCCACTGCTGGCTGCAGGCTCAGGTTCCCCTCCCAGTATCAAAGGTTGTGTAAAATTATGCAGACACTGCACATACACGGAGGCAAGGAGTTTCTCCCTCCTTATTTACATGGTTTGATGGATCCTCGAAAGGCGGCTTAGAGGAGTGTAGTACGGGAAAGGGACCCAAGAGCAGCTTTGGTACGAGGAACAGAAACGTCACTGTAAAAACAGAGGGCAAACACAGGGGCAAATGTCCCTTCATCCCAGAAGAAAAGAAGCGGGCAGAAAATATACTGTGAAGCACAGCACTAACTGAACAAGTTTGGAGCTACTTACCATTTGGTGATGGTGGTGGGTGTTGGGAATGTTGGTTTCTTGGAAAAAAGCACTCAAAGCCGTCTATGTTTAAAAGACAAACAAAACACAAGGCGACTGTTAGAGCCCCAAGGGAAAAGTTGGAGGGCAAAGAGGGAAAAGAAAAGATGTGGGGGGTTTTGCACAAAGAGAACAATAAAAACAACAACAAAGATCTCGACACACGTTTGTTCCTCTTCATCCAACATCTCCACTCTATCCAAATAAGTTGACAAACAAGAGGCAAGGTGGAACTTTTCATCATGCATCAGGGACACTGATAGAAATCTCAATTCTTCCCCCACTCACTTCAAAAAGGGGGGGGGGGGAGTACTAGAAAGAGAAGCCAGAGGAAAAGCCAAAATACAATATCTCCCTCACATCAGGCTCAGCACCCCCAATACCTCCCCCTTCAGGCAAGTGATTCAAAATTATTTAAAGTAAACAACAACAAAAACCCAACTTCAAGGGTTTTTAAAAATCAGACCCCTCCCCAACTTTAAAATCAGACCCCTCCCCAAGCAAGAATGTTGGTTTAGTTTCCAAAACAGGTTTGGGGGGGGGGGATAACCGACTTCAGGTAATGCAGGGAGGAGGGGAGAGAAATCCACTAACTTTCCTGTGTGGGAAGAACACAATAACACAACGGAAGTGGACAAAGACACTTATCTCGTATGTTGTTGCCAAGGGGGGAAACAGC